>NC_051157.2:77288246-77638246 GCF_013339745.2 Dermacentor silvarum
CATGAAAATAAACCGGACGTTACCATCATGGTTATCGGGGAAGTGATGTGATGGGTCGAAGGTGTGAGGGGAGGCGACGTTTAGCTGCGGCACCAAATACGTATTTATATAAAAACGCCGCGCGCGTTCGGTGCGAACGCGGGCAAAACGCCAGTTTTTTTCCCTTCCTCCATGCAAAACGCCGACTGCGTCGACAACAGTTCTGCGCGTTGCTGGTGCTGCTGCATGTCTAAGTTTATACAGCTGATAAAACTACTATCCTTACTCCGTATAGCTCTCTACTAATTTGCTATCGCAATTGGTGCTTCGCCTTTTTTGGCTACTTTTCGCTCATGAAAAATTTGAGTATGACTATTTTTGGGCTACATTTTGAGACCATTTGGCTATTTTTTGTTGGGGCCATCTGGAAACCCTGGTGCTATGGTGGCAGCATCATAATAGTGCTGTTACAATAGTTACAGGCCGGCTACTTCTGCTACTGCCCCGTTTTCTCGTTGCTTCTACAGGATGTCTGCGGCAGCTTATCGACAGCAACTCTCTAGCTTGGCAGTCGCTGGAGGTTCGCCTAAAGATCAAGCAGAAAGGTGGGAACAGCTCGAACAGTCAAGTTCGCTACTGGATGTATTTCATTTTTTCCGGCCCCGACAGAGAGGTGCCCAGCGGTTGACACTGCTAATATGTCTTTACGAGTTGTCATTCACCCGACAATTTTATTTTATTACGTGGGTTTCAGAATATTTTTTTACAAATTCTCCCACAGGTATAGAGCGGTTCTTGAGAGCATTCTGAAGAATTCTGGACAGGAACTCGTAGAAGGACTGAAAGTTTTCGTCGAAGCTAGTAAGTGACAGTAAGCTTTTGTCGATGTACAAATGCGACTAATTAAGCCCTCTTCAGTTCCGCACTGTGCTGTAAGAGACTCTGGCGCTTTACTTGAGTTAA
Organism: Dermacentor silvarum; assembly: GCF_013339745.2. Classification (NCBI taxonomy): domain Eukaryota; kingdom Metazoa; phylum Arthropoda; class Arachnida; order Ixodida; family Ixodidae; genus Dermacentor; species Dermacentor silvarum. The sequence continues at coordinate 77,289,189 of NC_051157.2, forward strand.
AATGAATGGAATGTGAAAAAGCGACGACATTCACAAAAGTGAGGTTTTTGTTAGTGCAGTGGTCGTAAACCGCGCGCCAAGCTTCTTGCTATGCATTTATTCGGATACGACTCCGAAAGAATGTTCGCCTCCCCAATTCATTTCCGGACTTGTCGCTTTTCTGCTTTGGCTTATCGCTCGGCAGTTCAGACATGTAGGACTTATTGGTGCTCTCGCGTGGGAAGTGGCGAGTTTTCACGTGCAAGAAATATGTACAGATTGTTTAAAAATTTGCCGAATGCAAGATTGATTAATAAGAACCAAAGGTAGGCAAAAAACTGGTGAGGCTCAATCAAAGATCGCATTAATGACCTTGCTCAACATCACCCCTTGAGGTGATTTCAAAACTTAATTGCCTCAGCTTCCAGCAATTGCCATCAATCTATCTCAACCTCCTTGTCGAGGTCAGGTCCTAAACCTCATTTCGTAACTTTCAAAGTTGTATCCTCACTGCTAGATGTACAGGCAGGGACAAAATATGGGTTCTACAAGCACGTGCCAAACTGCATGCTTGCACCCTTTAACGTAGGAAGCGACTTGTGTCGAGACATGCATTGCGAATGCGTGATGTTGTGACATGTGACAATGCACTGCTCACTCGACCGACCGAAAAGGACATCACTCTCCTAGCGTAATCTCCTGCAATCATTGTGATTCCGACAGCAGGCTGGCGAAAAGTTGGCGCATGGGCAGGCACATAAGTATGAAATGATGTGCATGTGCAGTGCCATATCTCGACAGGAGGCACTTATTTATTTTTGGTAAAGGGCGCAAGAATGCAGTTTTGCATGTGCTCGCAGGTCTTATATTATTTTGTCCCTGCCTGTACCTAGTTTTTACAATGCATAAACTTTTGTAAACATGTTCTGATACCTGTGATACAGGCACATCAAGCCGTGATGCTGGCAATTTACATATAATTCTTTGTAGAAACATTTGTTCAGTTGGAGGTTTCAACTGCAAAACTTGTGCTACCGTCTTTATAATGATGCACTGGCAAATGGCCTGGCTGTCAGTTGTATTGCTCCCGGCAGCTGGCTCCAGTGTAGCGGTGGCCTGCTGCGATCAAGCCTCAAATATATTGGTGCTGATCATTTTTTGAAAAGGTGTGCTCCAGACTGGGTAAAATTTTCAGCAAAAGGTGGCAAGAGTGGGTTAGCGAGACCATCAGAAATAAAGAAAATCCTTTATTTGCGGAAGGCCACTCGTTCATAAAAGATAACAGCTACAAGGAGAAGCAACAAAGTTCCTTTCACAAAAGGCTGTACAGGGGAGGTTAGCTGGTAGAGTGCTGATCAGGAGGAACTGCCAGAAGGGCCAGCACACAGTGTGTCAGGGGATGGGATAATTTGAGGACAGGACAGAAGACAAAGAGATGTGCCAGAAAGGGTTTCGAGGATGGGTTTTATTTATCTACCCCCTGCAATTTCTGCTTTTTGTGGTGTTTGCAGGAGGAAAAAGCTTTCACTTTCCTCATCAGGCACTATCGCTGCTGCTTTGTTCATTCTTCTGTGATAAAAGGGAAAAATTCCAGCTATGCTGTACCTGAGAAGCTATAGAAGTATTTGACTTCACCACACCAAACATTCGACATGGCACACCCTCAAACTTGTGCATGAGGTTGAATTCAAGATCTTCGACTTCACTCGCAAAATTCTACCAGTCAACCTCGCCTAACTATGTGAGGTTGCTCCACCTTCACTGTCAGAACCTCTTGTTACATCCAGCAATGCTAAAGCATCAAACAGCATATGATGCTGAATTTTGTCACATGCAGTGAGTGTGGGGGAGTGAAGAGAGGGGCACGAAGACTTCTCTGGTCATGTACTTGAAAGGTTTGGACTTTGTGAACAGGTATGCAGATCTTATGTGACAGGCTTTCCAAGCAAAGCTCTGCACTAAGAATGCTGTTGCCTTTCTGTCATGATTCAGTGTATTATGTCTATGGTACAGCATGAAACAGTTTTAGGAGTCCTTTCTTATAGTATTTTCTCTGTTACATCTACAGTTGTTAACGAGAATGTGAGCCTTGTGATATCTCGACAACTCCTTACTGATGTTGGCAACCACCTGTCTTCACTACCGGATGATGTTTCAAAATGCGTTTCTCATTTCACACTGGATAAAGTTCAACCTCGGGTTGTGTCTTTTGAAGAACAGGTGAGTTGCACCTATGCTGTGTAGCAATATTGAAATTAAAAATGAATATATGCCTTTTTTTATGCAGCTATAGACTAAGTGACATTATGCTCACCATGTGTCTTATGTCTTGGCTTTTTTCCAGCCTTACAAAATTTTAATAATCACCTGTGGCAGATAGCACAATTGTAGTCCTTGAACTGGATTTCTCAAAGAGGCGGACACTACTTGCACAATAAATTGAAATCCACAATTGACAAATCAACGAAATCCCACTAAGGAAGTTTTAACTAAGGATTTGCGGCCACAAGCAGCATGTTCAAAGTTCTGCATTTTCCTGCCATAGGTAGCCTTGGGCGATGTTTGAGGCCGTTGATCCCCCGTGCATGTGCCTTTTTTGATGTACAAATGGGTGAGGATTTGTGCACATGCCGCGCACGCATTCGTTTGATTGCATGCTGCCAGCCCAGTCAAAGTAAGGTTGTACTTTGCCATGACAATTCGCGATTTATTCGCGTGCTTTGCCCCAGACCCTCATTAACTTTGCTGTGCATGTGTCTTGCTCTGCTCTTGCTTTGAGCTGGAGACGTTCAAAGTAACCTCGGGCCCAGGATTGAGGACGTCCTAGCGTTTCTGAAAGAGTTTCGCGAAGAAATGTCATCCGATCTAAAATAAGTGAACCAACAAATTGCAGCCTTAAATACCAGTGTCACCGCTATCGAAAAAAAAAAAAAAAAGTAGTGGTACTGGAAATCAAAAAGCACTTTGACGCTGTCACGAGTTCTGTTCAAGAAGTTAAGATAAACATCAAAAGCAAATGAACTTGTTGATGTTGTTGATGACATAAGTAACAGAATGAGGCGCAACAACCTTATAATCAAGGGTATACCTGAAGAAGGCCATGAAGGATATGTCGAATCTGACGCCATTGTGACGGAGTTTTGTTCAGCTCACTTGAAGGTCAACGTTAGTGACATTGAAAGCACCCATCGTGTTGGTCAGTGCCATCATGGTTTTTACCGCCCTATTATCATTAAATTCCTCAACTTTAAATCAAAAACAAATGCTACAAAATGCCCACAAACTGAAAAACCTCGAGTCCCTAGAGTGTGGATAGAGGAAGACTTTTACCTAAGGTACAGTTGGCTTGCAGGCAGTTGCGCGACTTTTCTAAGAGCAATTGTGAAGAAAACAAAAGTTTTTCTATTCATTTTACCTCTCTGCATTTCAAAGGCTCTGTTTACCGGTATGACTCGGCCTCTAATAATGTTGTTCAGGTTGCTGCAAGGAACAAACCTTCCAGTACTTGACCAAAGCTAACTGAAAGGCGTAAGGTTACGTCCACACATGCAGCCTCATTGCTCTGGTCAAATTTTCGTAGCCTTTATTACAAAATTGACGCACTAAAAACACTCATACATTCTTGCACCCCAGATACAGTAATAAGTACTGAAACGTGGCTTTCCAGTGACATCACAAACAGCGAACTTGCACTTGACCCATCTTTTTTAATGTTTCGTAAGGACAGGGAAGGTTTTCGAGGAGGCGAAGTTATTATAGTCATTAAAAAGGAATATCAACCCTCTCTAGTGAAAGTCAACTCTCCCCTTCAAATAGTCGGTCTCTGCACGCATTGGGCATGCGCAATGTGTCATTGGTGCATGCTATTGTCCACCAGATAGCCGTTTGGAATTTCTTTGTTTTCAATGATGCTATACAACAGATCATTACATTCAGATATCATACTGTATATTCTTTTATGTATTCTGCTCTGTAACTCTATAATTATACATTTTCAACTTTTTGGCTGTATTCTGCACATATTTTTTTTTCTTGCTTCCCCCTTATGTAAATGTCCCACTGGGGCCTTTTAAAGGGCCCCTAAACAAGCTCGAGGTTTAAATTTTTATATAGTAGTGCCAGTTGTGTACGATTCTACAGTGAACGTGCAGCCACAATAATTTTTGAAAATGATGCAGTAAAAGCAGAGTTACAGGCATTTGATTATCAAGAACGTGGCTGCCCCTCGTTTCTCTCTCCTTCATGGCTCTCCCCTCGAGGGGTCTCTTTTCCTGGCCGTGTACTTTTCTAAACTCCTCTGAATGACACGTGGACACTACATCATTACCAATGCCACTTTCGCGTTTCCATTTCCCCGCTTCAAAACACCATCCACATCTGGTTACCAGGACTCTGCGTTTTTTGGCTTCCCGGCCCCATGTATCGTGTTTCTGTGAAGCAGTGTCACGATGGGCCTTGTGTTGTGAATAATATGCGATCACTACCCATTTTGTTTACAATACGTTGTTAGAGGCCTAACAACTCACTGCACAAATAGAGAAGAGAAAGTGCAAACAAATGGGCGAAGGAGGCCCCCTCTACCTGCCCCCGGCGCTTTGCCAAACCCGGAACATGATACCGTACTGCCATTTGCACTGGCCATTTGCAGAGTGTAGATCACCAGTGCTTTCGAGAAAAACGAAAGCACTGCAATAGCGTCGGTGGCGCTATTGCATTATGTTTTTTTTTTTTTTTACTTTTATAAATGTGTACTTAAAACACGAGTGATGTGGCACTGCGAATCGCAAACCGAAACATGCAGCACGTGTACATGCAAGCAAGCAACACAACTATAGAAAGAGCAGGCATACAACTGGCATCAGTGCATGGTGGCACACTAGCAGATGAACTGGAAGTCGTAGGTTTTCGTAGGTCGACCTATCGACAGCATTTACCCTGTTGACATGCAGCTGAATGATACGATTCAAAATGGAATCACCGGTACTTAAAGGAGAGTTAAAGTTGTCTCCAAAGCTCTGTCATACCATTTATATTGAAACGTGTTGGGAAGCAGATGTGGGAATTTCTAAGCAGCATCACCTGAATCATTCGCTTTTACATTTACTGGTACACAGAACTTCTAGTAAAACCCATCGTGGTGGCTTAGTGGCCATGGTGTTGTGCCGCTAAGCACGAAGTCGCGGGATCAAATCTTGGCTGCATTTCGATGAGGGGAAAATGCAAAACTGCCACGTTAAAGATCCCCGGTGGTTAAAATTAATCTGGAGTTCCCCACTACGGTGGGCCTCATAATCAAATTGTAGTTTTGGCACGTAAAACCGCAGAATTCAATTCAATTTTTAGTAAAAGTAACTTCTTTTATTATCGACCTGTAACTCATTATTTCTCTTTAGTGTTCCATAATCGAGTCTTGGCATTCTCATGGGTACGGAGCCAACACCAAGTCCCATAATAGACAATGAATTAAAACTACATACATACGCAATCTCAATCGCAAAGTTCTATTAACCTTTTGACTGCTGGGGATTTTTTCCCGATTGCTCTCCAGTCCCTGCCGGTTCTTGCATGTTGATTCAGCGGACGTTTCATGCTACTTATAGGCTGGTTCTTCTCATTACTGTCTTCAATTCAGAATTCAAGTTCATAAATTCCTTTCGTGGTACGGAAATGCAAGAGTGCAAGACACGGACGCCAGAAGAATATGAAAGATAACCAAAACGCTGACTATCAACAGAACGATTGCTCAGGGGTGGAAAAGTGCAACCACTGTGCAACTTTTAAATTGATAGTCATTGTTTGTGTTGTCACTCTCATTCTTCTTGCATCCGAGCTATGCACGCCTGAATATCAGCAGTATTGTGAATCCAGATTCGCAATAGTTCGCAATTCCTTTATCTGTCAATATGCGGACGGAACTGCCACTCTGGCTTGCCATGGCTGCCCTGCCGAGATAGAGCACTGAGATATGTGCTCAAAACCACTTGTCTGAAATGTAACTTTAAATTTAATTTTAATTTCATTTTGACAGTTTTGTGTATTTAGATGACCTCTCCATAGATGACATAATGGATGCACTATGTTCTTTTTTGCACGAGTTTCTTCAGGAGAGGCAGTGAGCATGCGAAAAACACAAAATAAGTTTACTTGTTAGAAGCAGGGGTTGTGCAAGAGTGGGTGCCTGAGTTACTTAAGGAGTGGCAGTGAAAGGGGGGTTAAAGGGCAACTCTTTTTAGGCATGCAGATCCTAACAAAATTTGCATCATAAGTTCTTCTTGGTGCTTTGTGCACAATTAGCGTGACAGATAATTGTGTAGTTCTGCCAATTTTAGTGTACACTCACAATCCATGCCCTCAAATGGACAATTTATACTAGCTTGCGTGTGCTTGCCAGTTGTGACATCATCATAGAAGCAGGAGCATAGGTGCTGACGTCTTGTGAAGCTGTCTTTGAACAAAAGTGTGCAGGATTCTTATTGCTTTGAACCTCTGTGTTAAAGTAATCTGCTAGCATAAAAGTTTTGGCAGCAATGGACCTTCATAAAGCGATCTTATCGTTCTTATTTTTTTTTCCACAAAAAAGAATTGTGCAATGCAAGAATGTTTTACATTTGCTGCGGCTGAACACTTATGCAGATGTCATCACTAAAAGCAGCTAGAAGTTCTCTGGGCTGCCAAATGTAGTTTCAGTTTCAATGAAGTGCTTTTTGCTTATTTACAGTTGCTTCGATGTTCTTATGCAACGCGTCGAACAGAGTCTTTCACACAACAGGAGTTACTGAGAAACTTAAAGGAACCACTATCCTCACATGATCAAGAGATTACCAAATTGTCCTTTAAAGGGGTTTTCTATGCACTTTAGAGCCAGTATTGTTTAACGATCCCTCTCACTCAATTCTATTTCTTTCTTATCAACCACTCATGACCAACATAGGCGGAGCACTGCTTGGACCACTGATGAAGCATGAAAAGAAAAATAATTGGAATAGAAATGTTACTTTTCTGGCCCAGTATATCCTATTTACAGAAACCAGAGTTCATCATGCTTCAAGTGACTGAGAGAGAGAGAGAGAGATTGACTGGGCAGAGCAGACATTTAGTCTATTCTTTTTACTTAACTAAACACTTTTAATGCTCATGCTCTTAAGTAACTTGTTGAGTTACCATGTAAATGTAATTTTCATGAAATGAAAGAACAATCATTGAATATAAGGAAAAGTCTTAAAAAATTGGCATCTGAAGTTTACCCAGAAACTTGATCAGGTCTGAAAAATAAAAATGATAGCTATATTGATGCCATGGCTAAGAGTTGGCCAGCGATTTCAGTTCTGTGCTTTTTGTAGAATGGAGCATTTTAGAAAATTTGCGGTGAAATGTGTAATATTCATGTATTTTGAAATTGCATCACAACAATTAACTTTTTTTTTTCAGTAAAAAAAGTATGGCATGTGACAACACAATCTCTAATTTGTATCAGCTGTGTAGTAAAACTACTTAAGACTTAGAAGTCTGAGTTATAGGCTAGTTTTCTAATTCTGGCATATTAAGTAGGCCATGTATTTTCCTCTGATCTCTTTGTGTACTCTCTAAGAAGTATTGCTATTGAAAATATTAAATGTAGCATAAATAAGGGAGCCATGCACACATGGCTCTTCCGGCTCAACCACGGACTCATTTATGCTCTCATTCCACGCCGCGGTGTATTTTATTTAATGCTTCACTTGGATGCAGTATTATTCTGTTTCATTCTAAATAAATAGCAACTGTATGTAATCTGTGGCAATGCAGAACTGAATCAGTCATCTCAATGAAAGGAACAGTGGTGCCATCCGTCACTGGTATGATGAAATATGGTACATGAAATATGGTGCACACGATGTTTTGTAAGTAATAGTGACTGGTGGCGCAGTAGTTTTGCTGCTGTGAAAATCTATGCTTTTCGTGTATGTAGCTGATATACTTCTGATCTATTCCGGAAAAAACAGGCAAGTACTGCATCCAAGCATGGTATTAAACGAAGAAAATTTTGTACTATGAGCTCTACGCGAAATCTGAGCATGAACGAGCCAGTAGTTTAGCATGAAAAGCCATGCATACCTGGCTATCTTTATTTGTGCAACGATGGGTACTGAATGTAGAACATGAGTGGCTATGTGCAAGTATGCTTTGCCTAAACTAAGAGCTGCTTGTAAGGTAGTGTGTTAGGCTCCGTGTTCGCAATACAAGCATGGGATTGCTGGTTTTAATTATCACAGTGGTCATTTGTTATGCTAAGCAAAATAGCCCTTAAAAAATTGTTTAAATCATCTCGAACTACTTCTCTGTACAGGTGGCAAGCATTCGACAACACCTAGCTGAAATTTATGTGCAAGAGCAAAGTTGGAGAGAAGCAGCCAGTGTGCTCGTTGGAATTCCACTGGAAACTGGGCAGAAGTGAGTGCAGTCGCATGGCCGCTCAATCAAAATGTGCGTTTTGATCGAGTGGCCATGGCAGTAATTCTGAAGTATATTTCGTTCACTTTAGTGAGCTGACCTGTTCCGAGGTATTCTGGTTTTCTGGTCATAATTCTTGTTTAACTGTTTTAGTTTTGAATCGGGCATACTTTAAACTCATCTTCTGAAATTGTCTAATGGTTAACTCCCCACCACCTTGCACACTCTCATGGTGCAGCATGATATCCAAAACTTTTGGTGTTACAATTCTCATAGATTTCAGCTGCACTTTCTCATTTTTCAGTAGTGCTGCAACAAATACAAAGATGTTTTTTTTTTAAAGAGAATTGTGGAACATTAACAGTAAGTAGTCTCCATGCTTACTGCTTCAAGCCATTTCTTTCTTTGCAGTTAAAATTTAAGATGTGTGTGCATATTTAATAAACCGCAAATCAAGTACTCCAGGCAGCATTACAAGGCTTTAACATAGGCACATAGCTGTCAGCACTGACCTGTTTATTTCTTTATATTGAAAAATATTGGCACCAACATAAGAATGCTTCCTCAATGCACCCTCTAAAGCTTCAATTGTATCTGAATAATTTTTTTGTTTGTGCATCTTTCTTTAATGTCAGAGTAGTTTCACAGAGTCATGTTGTAATGAAATGAAATGGTCTACTTGCCTTTTGCAATAAGGATACACAGAGCTGCACCTATCCATTCCTTCTCTCCTGAATAGGACAGAAATGTGGGAGTGTTGCACGTTTGGCTCCTGGCTGTCACGCTTGACCACCATCTAGACTTTCGCCACCTTGCCCATCAGGTTGACTCCAGTGTGATTGACCTTCAGCCTACAAAGATCAAAAGGAACACATTGTGTGCACTGTTTACAGCTCTTGTTCACCTGTGCTTGAATACTGTGGTTCAGTGTGCGACTCTCATCCATGCACCTAACTGCATACTACATCGGGAAGTGCCAACTTGATCATGCAACTGCACCATACCAGGGATCATGCACTACCGCACTTCTCCACATGATTGGCTAATACTCACTACATCTAAGTCAGGAAGTCGGGACACGGCCGTCAGAGACCCATTGCCACCACTCTCCTCCAATTCTGGACGGTCCCTGTTGTGCCAGGCATGGATCATGTAACTGCACACCATGTACTCTTAACATACCCTACCTATTGTCCTCTCCACCTTGTCCTCTTTTCTTTCTTTTTTTTTATAGAAGTGCACTGTGAGCCTCCTAGTGTGGGTGTAAATGCCTTCACTACTGCATAACTTGTGAACAGAGTAGAATAAGAAATGCCATGTAGCTGGTGCAGACTGCTTTATTAAAGGGGCCCTGGATCAGTTTTTGAACGTAGTAAGAAAACATTTCACATCTGTCGTAGAGGCTGCTGACAACATGCGAATTACTTCACTGCATGCAGCAGGGAATTTACAATACTGTAAAACGTAGCAAAAAATCGATTGCTCTGGCTTCTGCAATGTCATCATGCAGCGTCATTGAAAGCAGGTGGTCCACCAACGGGCTATTGGCTCATTTCAGGATCGCCAGAGCATTCCCCTGGCGATTGCAGCTGGACACCCACTACAGCTATTTGCTGATTTCGTGATCGTGAGAACATTCTCAGTAGTACAATTATTGCTAATTTGAGTTAAATAAAGAATATATGTGTCTGTAGTCTTAAAAAAGACAGAAAAACCATTTCGTCTTTGCACTGCCAGTCTAAACACGACAGTTCTGTGTTGCTGTGTCTGCTACGCGTGGCTTCAGAAATGAAAAGCGAAGCGTAGATACCATGGCCGCCATGGTGTGCCGCCACGAGCCATCTCGCATTCAATGTTTTGGTGGGGCTAGCAGGGCATTGCTCTCTTGAGCCCCGTTGCCGTCTCCCCTGTGTAGCTTCCGGCGCACTAATGGAAATGAAAGCAGAGAGAAAGCTGCCGATCGGTCTGATAACGTCTAACTTTGCTTGTACTTAATCGGGAAGTGCCAACTTGGTCATGCAACTGCATCAGTTTTTATAAAACGCGAAGTAAACAAGGGATTGCCGATCACATCTCCATTTGTCATTTTTCTTATGTGCTTTCTTTAAAAAGTGCTGCCAGAGTTTGTAGAGATATTGTCACATGATTTGCAAGCAGCTCATGTAGTAGTTATATGTTCCTGTGAGTCATCTCGCTTTTTAAAATAAAATGTCCAAAAGGAGGCCCTTGCCTGTGTTAATAATCTGTGAAAGTTACCAGGAAAATCCTGAACTTTGGGCAGTAACAACAAAACCCCCGATTTCTTCCCGGTTTTACTTTTTAAATATAATTCCCATTTTAACCCCCAGAGTTTAAAAAAATGTTAATACCATAGATGGGAAGGACCCTAGTTGTATAGAGCTCAAGGGTGCCTTTGATGACACTTTATGGTGGACACACCTTTGACACATTCTGTCCGTTGAAGGAGCCAGAGATAATCTGACGCAAAATTTGTGATGACAATTTGAGTGAAGCTGTGTTTTACTCTGAAAACAAGGTTGATGTTGAATAGGACTTGGCACTTGGGTTGCCCCAGATGTCAGCATGCTACTTTTTAGTATGCACCACCACCACTACCTTAAATGATAGATCATAGACTGCAACTGACAGACAAAAAAAAGTGTTCAATCCTGGCAGCAGCAAAAATGCACCGCATTTTTTTGTATTCGTGGCTTTTGTCTCCAGTCTTCTCTGTGTGTTTTCGCAGGGGTAAAAAGGAGAGGGGGAGGAATTCAAAGAGGTCCCTGAATGATCCATAAGAGTGGCAAGGATCCACGAGATGTGAAACATTCAGAACCATAGATGTAAACCATTGAGTATACTTTTTATTGCATTGATGAGGCATATTCTCACTATCTTTGCATTTGTCAAACTCCTTGAATGGCAGGCAATACTCTGTCGACTACAAACTTGAGACATACCTGAAAATTGCTCGCCTTTACCTGGAGGATGAGGACCCCGTTCAGGCTGAGGCATACATCAACCGAGCCTCGCTGCTCCAAGCAGAAACCAAAAATGAGCAGTTGCAAATCTACTACAAGGTGAGATGCCTTGAATAATTTTTTTGTAATATGGTTTTAGAATTAATCTGGTCTTAATGTAATAAATTTTTTTTTTCATTTAGCTGTTGTCTTAGCTTTAAAGTACGTGCTGGCCAATTGTGTTAAATAAAGTTAGCGATAACCTGCAAGGGGAAGAAATCTTTACGACAGAGAAAATTGTTACCCAGTAGCACAAGGAAACCACATAGGAGTTCCTCAGAAAGCTTCTCAATCAAATGTTGTCAAAGGGGCCCTGAAATAGTTTTTATAAAACCTGAGCAAAATGTTGAGCCTTTCATGTAATATATTCCTGAATTAATTATTTTTATAAGTATTTAATATGTACAGAGATATTAGGAGTGCAGTGTACTTTTCTCTTTCCCCATTGCCAAGGTTACACCGGTAACAATGCCTCTCCTGTCACATCTACATCACCTAACTGCTACTTTTTTCTGTAGTGTGCAAATAGTAACCTCTACTGTAGATTGTTGCAAGTGTGGCACTAGTTGCACACAGTGTTTGGAGAGGAGCTCTGCAGCCGCCAACATATAGCATGCTTTCACAGACACTGTTAGGGGTCATGCCTGGGGACAACGAAGTTTGCAAGTAACTTTTGAGGTGGGTCATCTGATGAAACTGTCTGAGAAGTACAAAGGTGTGACAAGCAACATGTATTAACCGTAGTTTCCTGCTAAAATTACTAGAGGGCACTCTGGCACTATCATTGTTCAGCTGTCATTGTACACTTGGCTAGTACTACATGGATTTGTCTGACTTTCGTGCTTGTAGCTTCATGGCGCTCCTGCGTTTTTATGTACTATGCTTTATCTGCCTTTATTGACCTAAATTTCCAAGAAAACCTTTCTTAATGCATGAAGGCAATAAATCTGCATAAATGCATTATGTCAGTGAATTGTTAAAGCAATATGCAAATATTGCATTGCAATATTTGCATATTGCAATATTTCGTTGAAAATGGATATTTGGCTAATCGCAGAGCCATTTGAAGCCAGAAGGAGGAAGTCTAGGCAAATGCGTGAACTAGCCATCATTCCCCTACTGGCTGAGCTGCCACATTTGCAGCTCCTGTAGACACTAGCACCAGAGTTCCCGCTATTAATTTCTGCTGGAAACTCTGGGTATTAACAACAGCCCCTAACCTAACCTCTCCCCCTTCATTTGGAAGGGTGTGCATGCATGCGCAAGCTCATGCATGAAGACAAACTGCCGCCCAGTGGGTGGCATCTATGAGCTTCTGCCGCCGCCTTTGTCAGCTGGTAGCCAGCTGGCAATTCACAAAATGGGGAGAGATCTCGTTTGAAAAAGAGGGGGAGGAGCTTGTCTCGTATCACTATAAAACATGACTGAGATGTTAACTGGTCCGTGCTCTACCCACACAATGTTGTGACTTGCCAGCTCAATGGGGAGCTCAGCGCCCCTTAATGGGAATGTAAAACTTGTGTGTTCATTGTTTTGTATATAGTGCAAGCTTAACTAACAAGAAAAGTAAGTTGAGCCTTAATAATAAATTACTGTTGTACAATACCACAAAAACCCACTCTTTATCGGTAAAGTCTGTAAAGGTGGACCGCATCATGTTCTAAGGGAGCCAAAGATTGAACTTGGCAATATTTTCGATAATTTTTACTGCACTTCAACAACCCAAAATAGAAAGAAAAAAAAAATGGCTGCATATCTGCTTTCTTCGCTACAAATGACAAAAAAAGACGATAGTCTTCTGCTGCCCCTGATACCCTGATACGTAACACCCTCTCTTCTCCCAGGATAGATGCAATGGAGGTTTTGCTGAATACAATTCAAATTTCCCGCGTTCGCCCTGCTCTCACGCCATCTGTTGGGACCTTTTATTACTGTTAGCTTAAAGCCGGCTCCAGAGCCGCGACTTCAGTCGGCTTGTTTTGTAGCGAAAGCTACATTGGCCGTATTCTCGCCGTTTGACTGTGGCCGGTGGCTGCACCACGAGCTGAGCCGTTGCCTAGCAACTTCCGCAGCTGGCAGTGTTTCTTTCTCTATGGTCTGACAACCCTGGCGTCTTACCAAGCGGTGTCTGACGCGCGTCTTTTCGCCCAGCGAACTGCTTCACTGGAGAGGGTCCGGAATGCCAAGCGCGCGAAGCTAGCGTCGGAGACTGAGGAAGAGCTAGCCGTTCGGCTCGCAAAACTCTTGGACTAGTCGGCTTATAATTTATACCTGACTTATATCGATGAGTGTATACCTAAGTATAATAATTACAGCTAAATCAAAGGTTAACCAAGTGAAACCAAGACTTAACCAGGCTAAACAAAGCTTTCGCTTTGCATATCCGGGGTTAGCTGAGCTAAGCCGTAGCCAATTTTTTAACGCGTAGCGTCACTTTGACACCATTTCTAACGCATTTATTTTTCATTTACTAATGTAAAACCCAGTCCAATGTGTATTCTTAATTAAATGAATGCTGCGGATCACGGTTATGTACATATATTTTGCCTCAAATAGGCCTGAGGTTTCCTTTGCACTGTATAATGTTGACATGTATGACCCTCTGCCACCAGTGCTAGTAGCTTGGTTGGTTTTGGCCGGGCGGTTGAATCGAGTGACAGACAAAGTTTTTCGCGTTTAAGTAGCCCAAGAAAGACTATCGTCTTTAAAAACAATCACACTGACTTCTTGACTCTGAGGCTTTTATTTATTTATTTATTTATTTATTTATTTTCGATACCCTCAACGCTGAAGCATTGCAGAGGGGAGTGGGTGACAGCATATAAACAAAGAAAAGAACAGAATAAAACGGGCAGCATTATACAGTATTAGCGACAAGTTGTAAAAGTGGAAATAAATATAACCGAATGGTACTAAAACAAATATAACTGAACTGAACAGAAATAAACACAGCATGTTATAGAATACTAGTGGCAAAATATGAATGTAAGAGAAATTGGGGAAAGCGAGAAAAAAAAAACAGGAGAAAAGAAAACGTGAAAAAGCAAAAGAAATTGCAGGTATTGCGACGCATGTAAAAAAAAAAAAAGCAAGGAGTGGGGAGGAGAGATTAAGCAGGGCTATCACAATGAAGGTGCGCAGATAAAGAATAGGAAAAATGAGAATGATCAGAAATGGAAACAATGTCGTCAGTTAGGTGGTTCCAATCATTTGATGTGTGCGGTATGAAGGAAAAATAAAATGTTTGTGTTGCAAAAAATGCCTTTAACTTTGTTTATGGTCAATTCGTGATGAGCGATAAGTGGGTGGCGTGATAAACTCGGTATGTAGTGATGAATGATGGAAGACCTTATGAAAGAGACAATGGCAGAAATACTTGGGACGCAGTGACAGAAATGGCAGTGATACAGCTTGTTTCATTGCTGTTATACTTGTTGCGCAATACTTTTGCACAATATGCAGAAATGGAATAAACTGCAACAGTGTGCTGAACTGGGCTGGTTTAATGTCTAGTTCCATTCTCAGAAATAGAAGTTTGGCGTTCGTTTTCTCTTGTTATAATCAAATTTTTAGTGTGAAACTAACTATGATAAAGTTTCGAGAACATGCTTTGTCATGCTAAACTGATTCAGTTTCTATTCAGTGTCCCTTTAAGAGGCAGAAAGAGCACATATTAGTAATATTATGGTGATGCCAACTCTTATTTTCTTTTTAAAGTAACACTAAAATGTTCCCACGTATGTTATCAGATGCATTTGCAGTATTAGCATTTTGCATTGTATCTTAGATCAAATGGTTTGAGTTATGCTGTATTGTTTCATTGCCTCTTGGCAGGTATGCTATGCCAGAGTATTGGACTACAGACGCAAATTTATCGAGGCAGCTCAGCGGTACAGTGAGCTCTCGTACAAGCCAATAATTCATGAGGCCGAACGAATGACTGCTCTCAGGAATGCTCTCATTTGTACAATCCTGGCCTCTGCTGGTAAGATTTTTCTGTATTATATCGAAATTTTTTGCTTTGCACCGACACTTTGAAAAAAACTTGACACTGGAGAAAAAAAAGAAAGCTTATGTTTACCGGGTCTGTAGTGTGCTTTCACTCTACAATCAAACCGTAATCGATGTCATAAGTAATAATTGCATGCAAACCAGTTTTAGTACTATTTTTGTCGTAAATGTTTTGCATCCTAACTTTTGTGTTTTCTTTCTACTTTGAACATGCACACACTATGTGTTGCTGTACCTCAATGGCTGTACCTGCTGTGACAGCCACATTCCAATGGGGTGGGATGCAAAAACACTTGTGTACTCAGTTTAGTTTCCTGCTGAGAAACCCCAGGTGCACAAAATTGAGTTCTCCACTACATTGTTTGAAGTCCACAGTGCAGCCTTGGCACCTCCAACCAGAAAGAATATTGTAACATGCATACTCTAAGTTTACGTATTTCAAGATTGAGTTTCCTCCTGCAAAACACCGAGAAGAAGAAACATGTGCAGTCCTTAATCTGCTCAAAACTTACTTTACACAAATGCCTTGTCTTCCTTTCAGTTCACTTTCCCATTACTGCTTTCAGTGTGGTAGTCTTTAGCATTTAGTGCATCAGGGACTGGCAGGTCACACCATCTTGGCATGAAACAACCAATTTTGACTGATGAAAATGTGGTTAAAATGCATAGTGCAGTTTCGTTAATTCGACCTTGACAGGACCAACAAAATTGGTAAGAATTAAAAAAAAAATTGCTGCATCATTTGGCAGTATTTACCATCTTCTAACAGGCCCTAAATCGAATGCACCCCCAGTTTTTATGGGTTCAAAGTAGAAAACTAATCTAGGAATGACATTAGAGCTGCGAAAGTAAAAACATAACGCGCACCCGATTTTTAACAAAAATGTAGGATGCCCTTGATTCTGGCAATCAGAAAAAAGAAAGAGAAAATGAAGTTTCTTTTCACGAGATGTAAATTTATTTACACATGATGTTCATAGTCGTCACTTTCAGACAGCACTTTATCGCTGTTCATGGACTGCAACATGCCATCTTTGGTACGGTCATAACCTCCTATATACGGTGTTTTATATCCCACATTTATCGAAGGACTCCTCAACAGCAGCTCATGGAATGGAGGCCTAGACTAGCCATTTCACTATTTTGTCCTGCAACGCATGCAATCCTCCAGAATGCCAAAAGGACGTAAAGTGACTTAGTTGCCACTAGCTTAGCATGTACAATAATTTATCTTTTGAATTAGCATTTGTAATCAAGGACTGAAATCTCCACATTGTTGTCCCCTTCTTGTGACGACAATGGTGATGACGGTAGGCTGTTGTGAACACAGTTTCGGTTTTGTATCCAATGGCACCATGCAGGCAATTTTTCAACTAATTTTCTTGGAGGAAAAGGGCACGCTTTAGAATTGGGTAAATACTGTAACTTTTCGCTAGCTTAACAATTAGCTTTATTATATAAAATTTTTGCTATATTGAAATTTAACATTTTATGCAGATAAGTAACGTTTCCGATACATTTTTCTTACATGGGAGCCGCCGCCAAATTTTTGGAATCGTTGGGCAGTCGGAAAAGGCAGATTTGAATCGGGGGAAAAAAAATCTTTTTTTTTTTTTTTAAATTGAAAGTCGGCGACGAAAAATACGGTTTCATGCTGGTAGATGATATCTTCACATTGGGGATACGAAGCAAAGCCAGCCATGCTTTCGCGTCCACTCCACCCTCACGGATGATAGTGTCGTCCAAAGTGGGACGATGCTTGATTATATTGCAATGCTTTCCACTCGATTCATCCGCCATTCTCGGCTGGCTTATTCTATTGATAACACGAGTGGAGCGTCACTACAACCACTGACGAAACGCGATAAGAAAAAGTATTGGAAAAAACATCACTACAAAATGGCGGCCCTGAACTTGTTATTAAGACAATGCCAAAAACATACCAAACATTCGGCGCAAATGCAGGAACGGATGGTGCAGCTGCGTACATGGTGTAGTGCATGGCATAGCACTCAGACACACAAACATAGAAATGCAGAGCACAGAGAATAAGCAAACTGATGATGCTCCATGCACATGTGAGCATGCATGTTGTGGAGGTCACGTGTACCTTCTCGCGCTTTTCGCACTTCTCATCAGGGGTCAGTACGACACTCCGTCCGCATTATCAATGGGATCACAGCCGGCCGTGCATAGTGGATGATAAGACTGGCGTAGAACGAAGCGTAATTTACTACAAACTCGTGCTCCTGTCACTTTTTGGCAAAATCGCAGCTGCACACAAAGTATGTAAACCTTTGATTAGGGACGTTTTCCCGACATTTTTGCAGGTGATATCTTGAGATATCCGGAGTATGGCGCAAAAGCATTGTAAAATGCGAGGTTAAAAATACATGTACAGTCGAACCTCGATATATCGAACACGGATATATCGAATTATTGCCTATATCGAACGGTTCCTATATCACGCGGGAAATCGCATTCATTTTAAATTTTTTATTTCGAACGATGTTTGACGCATAATGGATATATCGAACTCGGCCACCCCAGACCGCCCGCGCTCCGTTGACAGGCGGCGAGCTTTCCCGCAACACTTTCGAAACTAGCGGCAGCGCGGTGGGCGTTTACGACCACTGCACACATCGATGGCGCCGAGAGCGCCACTTGAACGTAGCGGCGTGCGCACGCATCATCCTTGCAGCGTCGACGGGTCGACGCACTGCACTTGTTGGACTAGCTCCTCCCCGTCGTCGCATCCCTGGTCGCATCGATCGTTGCGCTCGTAGCCTCGTTGTGTTCGTGTGTGTGGAGTTAGGCCTGTCGCACGTCGTGGTGTGTGTAACGATGGCTGCAAACGCTAAGAAACGGACGACTCTGACTTTTGCTGCTAAACTAGAAGCAATCCAGCGCGTCGAGAATGGCGAGAAGTCGAGCGTCGCAGAAGCGTTTGGCATACCAAGGAGCACATTGAGTACGACAGCACTGGTACAACAGCAGAGCGGACAGATGTGGAGATCGTCGCCAAAGTTACTGCTGAGCAGCCAAATAAAAACGCTGCCGAGATGGATCCCGCAAGCGCTGATGATGCCCCGCTCCCTACATCAGCTGAGGTCATAGCTGCTCTGGCCCTTGTGGCGGCGGCGGCGCGATTGAAGGCACCGGCCTATCACTTGTGGATCGCCTGGATTACATTGAGGACGCAGTCGTCAAACACGCCATTGCAAACAAAAAGCAGGCTACCCTTTTTCAGTATTTTAAGCGGACGCAATAAATGCTTTGTTTGAATCCTCAAGTGAGTACTTACTGCACCATGATTGGTTCATTGGTTGTGTTCCACAAGTTTTTGACGCATTTTTTACTTGATTTTTTTATATCGAATTCTGGATATATCGAACTATTTCGCGATCGCCGCGCTGTTCGATATATCGAGGTTCGACTGTAGTTGACACAGAGCCAGGAAAAAGTTTCAACTTAACTGATATTTCAACATATCCGAGTTCGAGTTAACCAGGGTTTACTGTAGTACCTGCCATGATGCCTAAGCTGTTGTAGCCGTCTGCCACTGAGCACAAGGTTGCATGTTCAATTCTCAGTTGCCATAGCCGCATTACAGTGGAACTAACAGCAGTAATGGGACTTCATTGAGCCTCCTATCAAAATGGCTGTAAAGGTGTCCTGATTTTGCTGTGTCGTCCAGGCTTGACTACTGTCGAGCAAAACAGCGAATCTTCCTCTGTGGTCCAGAAAATAGAGGAACATGTATAAAATAACAGAGCAGCTTTTCTATTGGCCGCAAGATCAAGTAGAGTCACTCCCTGGCGGGCACTGGCTGAACCATGGATAGTGTGGATTGCGCCTCGCGTTGTCTGCTACGCCCTACATGTTTCTATGTGCACGTAGGGCATGCATATCTTTAAAGACCATTCCTTCCGGGGCTGTGGCACAGCCATAAAAGCTGCTCTACATTTTTTTGACGATGTAAAGCAACATTTAGTCTTGTGCGGTCATCTTTGCACTGTAGTAAGATCAGTGACTGCCCATGTCGAGCGTACGATGTGTGACCGTCGCACCCTCCATTCGGCACAATCATCATTTAATAATTTATTGTCCCTTAAAGACCCCTTTCAGGGTATTAAATAGAAGGGGGGGGGGGTAAATGCATCAATAAGAACTATGGTGATTATTATACAAAACTTGGTTACTTATGCAATCATACCAATTTTATTGCCGCTTTGTGTTTCGAGTAAGCCACAGAAAGAATTTTGCCTCGTTTTAAAGAAATCAAGTGGTTGCAGAGATATAAAAATGCTGTGCTTTAACGACTCGTTGCAATGTTGATACCAGGCAACATGAATAAGGTAGTGTGAATATCACTCGACAGTAAAAAGATTCAGTGGCCATTTAGCGGAAAATGTGAGAGAAATGTGTTAGGGCATTACGTCGCACCTCTTTGAGATCATGGATTGATGATTCAAAGCGTGTTCACCACATTGTTGTTCAGGAGCTCACATGACACACGTCCTGCCTCTTTGAGGAGCGAAGGGCAACTGACGGTGGTCCGGAGCAGACCACAGTCAGTCGCACTATATACAGTAGAACCGCGCTGTTACGTTCCCAGGTGCTGTGTTTTCCTGGCTGTTACGTCGTTTTCGGACGGTCCCGACACAGCGCCCATAGAACCCAATGCATTGGTAACCCCGCTGTTAGGTTGCAACTGTGGGACCGTTCCCGCATCATACGCTGCGAACTGCCACACCACGCCGGCCCAAGTGGCCATTTTGACTTTTCATGTCGCTTGGCTTGGTTGCTTGACGATGGTATTGGCCGCCCGAAGTGCCGGGGGTGACACTTATTACGTATTTGCGGTTTCCGCCAGCAGAAGTATGGCCCTTGAGATCTGCATTTGCTATCTAAAGATGGTGTTTATGACGCGTTGCGGCCCTAAAATTGTTTTTGACTCATAGATGTTCCGTTTAAAGTCCGAGGGCGATAACGCCGTCGCCGCGTGCCGTATGCTGTATGTGCGAGTGAAAGCCTGTGAGGGGAGCCGACGAGCGCGTCTCGCGTGCGATAGAAAGAAAAGCAGGGAGGAAGCGCGCCTTCTTCCGTTGCGCTCGAGGCACCGGTGAGGGAGCGAGGGGGAAGGGATAGCGGGCAGCGTTGTGCTCTGGCATCATACTGCGCGGTGGCGCGCAGTCGCTCGGGCCCTATCTTGAAAGCGATCTGCGTGGGGGCAGAGTCTACGCAGTGTAGGTGCATTGGCGGCTCGTAGCTTTGTGCGTGCTGTGTGTTCTCGGTGCTCAGTTTGCGTTGAAGCGATAGACAACAGCATGAAGGTCACTTCACTCGCTTCTGCAGCAGCGCTTAAATTCCTCAGGCCAGCGTTTGACACCGCGTGTCCGCGCTCATCGAGTGTGATGTGTTCATGTTTGCCTGTGGGCGCTGACACCATGCTTGTTAATTAGTTAATAAGCGAATGTTTACAAGTTTATACGGACGATAAAACTACTATTCTTGCTTTGTATAGCTTATCGCAATCGATACTTCGGCTGTTGGGCGAAACTACTTTTTTTCACACGTAAGAATTAAAATAATATTGTGTGCAGTTCAACACTACTCCCATTCCTCAATTTTTTCTGTTTCCCGGCTCTTGCGTTTCCTGGCTCTTACGGTTTTTTTTACGGCCCCGTGAAAAATGTAAAAGCGGGGTTCTACTGTACCAGGAAAACCCGCGTATAATACGGACCCGCATATAATACGAGGTGTCATTTGGGGATAGCCAATCACACACACAAAAAAAAAGTTTTCACCCGCATATAATGCGAGCGAGGAAAACCGACAGAAAGCATTTACAATCTAATCTCGTTAATTCGAACACGCCTAATTCGAACTGACGCTGTGGTCCCGTCAAAGTTATGTGTATTGCTATGGTCGAAAATGCACGGTAATTCGAACGCGGAAGCATTTGCAACGGTTAATTCGAACATACGGCACACCGACAATGCCCTCAGCAGCGCTTCAAATCGCGCGGCGGCGCCTCCGACTGGCATTGCTCCGACACCGCCTTAGAGCAAAAGCTTAGGATAGACCCCTCAACGCCACGCGGAAAAAACTTAAATAGCAAGGTCCCCGTTTCACCGTCGCGCCGGCCCACGCTTGTACGAGCCGACGTCTCGGCCAGCTTCCCGACAACGGCAGAAAACGAAACTACAGGGAAAGGGCTAAGTTGGCGCCGCGCCGACGGGAGCGGCGGTGCGTGTGCGCGCGGAGCCAGTCGAAGGTGGGGGGAGCTACGAGGGAGTTGAGAGGGATGGCGAGGGGAGCCACTGCCACCGAAGCGACGGCGTTGCCAAGGCCAAATGCGCTTATCTTCTGCCGTTGCAACTTTGCAACTGGGATGTCATCCTAGGCGTGAACGCTGCCCTTGGTGACGCCAAAGTGCCGCCCTGCGGCGCAATTTCCGATGGCCTCGGCAGCTAAAATAACTTTCTTTTTAAAGGCAGCTGGGTACTAATTTCGCGGTCCCGACATCATGCGAGATAGACTAGCAAACGTGCCGATTCTTAGCGTCGTCAAAATGGCGCCCGTTGAAAGCAGCAGCAGCCTACCGACGCCACCGCAAGATGACGCATACTCCGCTACGAGTCTTGATGATGATAGCAGTGAGCAAAAACGAACCCGAAACTGCAAATTTTATGCTGAAAACTTTGGGATCCGCATATAATACGAGGCAGAAATTTTACATGGTAAAATTTAGAAAAAAAACCTCGTATTATACGCAGGTTTTTACGGTATATCTTTATCACGTGACCGACCTCTACCACGTGATCGGCTTTCCACACTTCATGTACACTTTTTTTTTTCCCAATTTGACACTCTGTCATGGTGTAGATCTTTTCATCGTACTAGGTTCTCTAACATGGTCAATACAGACCGATTTAGGAAATGAAATACAAAGCATATGTTCTCTCTCGCACTTTCACATACAATGCTTTATATCGATTAGATGACATATAACTGCTGACAAACGTTAATATGGACCACCTTTAAGTATGGAGTCTCTAAACAGTCTGCAAACTACAGAATCAAATTATTAATGTTCAAACGTCACCATATGGTTCGATGTGGGGTGTCGGATGAGGTCACGGCTAGAATGGTGCAGATGACGAGTGGGCTGCTGCTGAGGTACCCCAGCTGGAGTTGAGAGGCGAGAACATGTGGCACGACGGGACAGGAACATAAGCCTGGAGGGAAGGCCGCGAGCACGGAAGTTGTGATTGGTGCTCCGCTGCATGGCTCGCAGATGAACACAAGCTGCAGACGTTGAGCCGTAGGCTCTGGACACCAGACACAGGCAGGAGCCCATACCCATGGGCCGACGGGCTGCTTCTTCCGCCGTGGCTGTCTTCGTCCCTCCACTTCCTCTCACAATGGCCCCAGGGCGCTTTCGCATTCCATGCTCGTGCCTCGAGGTTCTCTGGAAATAGCTTTTTTCTTCGCCTTTTTCGGGTGCCTTTGCACGATCATGCTCGTGCCTCCATCGTCGTCGTCTTCACCTTTCTTTTGGCAACGCAGCACGTGCACCTCATGACACACTCCCAATGGTAACACATAAAAACATAATCATTAGCAAGCACTCATTATTGCTTCGTAAACTTTATATTGCAATTACGTAACTCTTGCTTAGTGGTTACGTGGCAGCCTGAGGTGTTCTTTTAATGTGTGGTTCTGATGCAACGTCAGTGAGTTTATTTGCCTTGCCATTAAATCGTGGGCTTTTGTGTTTGGCTCGGTGCTACAAAAGGAAAACTAAAATAGAGTATTAGTGAAGATCATATGTGACAGCAGTCTGTAGATGCAGGGCGTCATAACGTTGAGTTGAACGGCAGTTACTATAATTTCCTTTCCCCCTTCATTGTAGAGTTGTTAGCTGGATAGAAAACAGCGGCCATTATTAACCAAAGTAAAACAAGCGAATTATTTTAGCCTCTCAGATAATTAGTCTTTGTGCGTAATCATGCAAGGGGTATCATGCGTCTTTTGTGCTATTGCGATAAAAATATTCTCGTCTGAAGTAACCTGGCAATCCTGCTAACCTGCTGTCACTCACAGTGGCCTAGCTTGTTTAAGTGACCTCACTAACTCTTGTATGTTTCACAGTGAATTGAAAAAAAAAAAAATGGAGATTATGAGCAATTATCATGTATATAGGTGTATGTTTAAAATTGCTGATGTGAAGTGCACTTTATCTTGCTACTTTAACTTCGTTGTAAAGGGTGCTGACTTTTTTATAACCAGTACAATATTTGCAGAAAATGCATTAATAATTACGTTGCACAACAATTTTAGCTGAGCAGGTGGAATGCCAGTGAAACTTGCACAAAGAGCCCCAAGGAAGTGTCGAAACGCACAGTGTTTGGCTGAGTGTGAGTTTTTTTTTTTTATTTGGGTTGCAGTTCCCCATTGAATAGCAGCTACCACTTCTTTCAAATAAAAAAGAAATCTTCAGTGCATTTGATGCACCAATTCGGCATTGGAGGGTAATAAAAGAGCAGTTCACTGCAGTCAACACATAGCGAAATGCCACCATGTGCATTTCAGTGCTGCCACCGACCGCCTATCCACACTAACGCAGCGACGGTGCTGCCATTTGTAGCTCGATCTTGTGACGAATAGTTTTTTCATTTGGATGATTCTAAGTTTGTAATGTATTAATTTTGGCAAAGTACTGTTCACATAGGTCACACTGGGTGCAGTAGTTCATCATAAGAAATAATGATTGTAGGATCTCTATCGTTTGTTGCATCCTTGCAAACTGTATGAAATGCATTTTCAGGTCAACAAAGATCACGTATGCTGGCCACACTGTTCAAAGATGAGAGGTGTCAGCAGCTACCTGCCTACAACATTCTGGAAAAGATGTGAGCATTAACATTAGTGATGCACCTTTCTTTTTTTTTATATTACAACCACCATGACTGCATGCCAAACATTTCTGTGTCCTATGGGAGACCCTGTAATATATTGCATGACACTGTGCATGTAAGTTTGAATGTGTGGGGAAAAAAGGGAAATTGCTTGGTTTTAATTAAAGCATATTAGGATTCAGTGTCTTACAACTTTCTGTGATTTTTATTGTTCAGAGATGTTTCTGGAGGTGCATGGGGAAAGTGTCTGAAATACATAGTGTTGTCACATGCTAGCTTTGTACCTCTTCCCTGAAGCATTGCCCATTCAGCGCAGCATTGAGGAAGGGCGTATGTGGTCATAGTGTTCTGTCCATAATCCATAAACTTGTAAATTGCATCATCTTGTAGTAGCATGACCTCACTCATATGTTGATTGCTTAGACAGATTTTGTTTCTGGAATTTATTAAAGCTCATTTGTATAGTACACTGTAACAGCTTCTGTATGGCATAATATGATGACCAGGATGTACAGGTAAGTTCATTGTAAAAGTGAGCCCACATTACCAGATTATTAGCAGGGAATTTCCCTCTGTGGCAAGGCTAGACACATCCAGCTTGCAGCTGATGATGTGCGCAATATAGCGCTGGCTCTTCTGTATGTACTATCTGCATAAATTCAAATGCAAACAATTTAGAAACTACACGAATGTGTTGTTCCATTTTAAGGCTGACTTGAATTTATAACAGTGGCCTAATTCAGACTTCAAAACGTACACTTGGGACTACTGAATGATTAGAAGTTAGCTATAGTGTGATTACACATCACATTTCCATGTAATTACACATAACAGGCATTCTGATCAGTTATTTCAATTTATGCTGATAGTACCTGAATAGTGTATCGACAGCACTTCAGGCACCAGCAATTGTAGCACCTACAAGGTGTGAGCCAGCTGCCTGCACATTTACTTTGCAATGGACTTACCTGTACAATATCGATGTTGTGAAGCAGAAGTTAAAATTCTATCCATTTCTTGGGTATGCACAGAGTTATCCTTCTTTTGTGATTGGTTCATTTATGATTGCTGGGGCCATATTTTGTAGTGATTCATCACATTTTCCATTCCTTTTGCCATTCATCATGGGCTTGGACAGTGTCGGCCTACCATTATCACTAAGATTGGCCACTCAGCATGACATTTGATAAGCAAATAAGAAAGGAAAATGACATGGATCGTCAGAAGATATGGCCTTGGTTTTCAAGGATATCATTCAGTTTTGGCACATTTAACACATCCGTTTTTTGCTGCAGGTATCTAGATCGCATCATCAGGAGGAGTGAGCTGGAAGAATTTTCAGCGCTATTGCAGTCACACCAAAAGGCGACAATAGCTGATGGTGAGTCAGAAATTATGGGAACATTCTCCTAGCAGTTCTATTTCTTTTTCTGTTGTCCCTTAAACATAATAATGGCATTGTTCTGTTTATACAGAAAAGGATCGCAAAGAAACCAAAAGTAGTTGTGCAAGTGTAACAAAAGCCTTAAAGCAAACATACAGAACGAGAAGTTCTCGTAAAGCAGAGTGTTACACCATCTGTTTATAACCAGTACTCTGCATTTTCATCACCGTATGCCTTCTAGAAAAGAAATTTCTTGTTTAGGGCAAGTGATGGGGGCCAAGATTGCTCATTCAACTCCTTACTCTGGATATTGGTTTCCTCATCGATCGACCATGTGTGGCATTTACTTTCATGCAGTGGTGGAAATGCTGTGCCAACTGGAATTTGTTGCTCCATACTGTTCCAGAAGGGTCTTTTTCACCTAATTGCGCCACTGCTGCACTATGACATACCGTAAAAACCCACGTATAATATGGACCCGCATGTAATACGACGTGTTATTTGGGGATAGCAATAACGAAAAAAATGTTTTCATCCGCATATAATGTGAGCGAGGAAAAGCTACAGAAAGCATTTACAATCTTCTCTCGGTAATTCGAACAGGCTTAATTCGAACTGACACTGTGGTCCCGTCAAAGTTATGTGTATTCCTATGGGCGAAAACGCCCAGTAATTCGAATGCGAAAGCATTTGTGACGGTTAATTCGAACATACGGTGTACCGACAATGCCCTCAGCAGTGTTCAATCACGCGGCGGCGCCTCCGACCGGCATTGCTCCGACACCGCCATAGAGCAAAAGCTTAGGAGAGAACCCTCAATGCCACGCGGAGAAAAAGAAAACGAAAAAAAAACAACGCAGTGGCAATTTCACTCTCAGATAGCAAGGTCGCCGTTTCACCGTCACAGCGGAACTCGCGTGTACGAGCCGACGTCTCGGCCAACTTCCCGACAACGGCAGAAAACGAAACTTCAGGGAAAGGGCTAAGTTGGCGCTGGCCAGCGGGAGCGCACGGAGCCAGTCAAAGGTGGAGGGGGGGGGGGGGGGCTACGAGGGAGTTGAGAGGGATGGCGAGGGGAGCCACTGCCACCGAAGCGACGGTGTTGCCAAGGCCAAATGCGCTTATCTGCCACCGTTGCAATCATAGAATAAAGAACCAACTTTGCAACTGGGATGTCATCCGAGCCGTGAACGCTGCCCTCGGTGGCCGCCCTGCGGCGCAATTTCCAATGGCCCTTGGCAGCTAAAATAACTTTGCTTTTAAAGGCAGCTGGGTACTACTTTCGCGGTCCCGACATCGTGCGAGATAGACTAGCGAACGTGCCGATTCTTAGCGTGGTCAAAATGGCGCCCGTTGAAAGCAGCAGCAGCCTACCGATGCCACCGCAAGATGACGCATACTCCGCTACGAGTCTTGATGATGATAGTAGTGAGCAATAAGGAACCCGAAACTGCAAATTTTAGGCTGGAAACTTTGGGATCCGCATATAATACGAAGCAGAAATTTTACATGGTAAAATTTAGAAAAAAACGTCGTATCATACACTCGTTTTAACGGTAGTTTCGGCAGTGTGAAAATTGGAAAGCTACCATGCAATACAATACAAACCGTGATGCTGCTGCATTCATTGGCTACATTTGTTCAGGGTGTTTCAACCAGTGAGCTGCCATTGTGACAGCCGAAAGAATTGAGTTGATTAGTTTTTTTACGTGCCAACCGTAAGGCGTGCATGAGGCTGCAATGCAACTGTGGCCGTGATGGCTTTGCGACTGCATGATAACACATTAGTTTTCTGCATTGAGGGCTTATGCTCGATGGTGCTCTGTAGACAAAAAGGTGATAGTGTCCACCGTACTTATTCCTGTGGCTTGCTTGCCGCTTTACTAGTTGCACTGTATTACTTTTTTTTTCCAAGCAAATTTGAGGTCATTGAATTTCAGGCATTGTAACCTTACGCACGGTGATCAAGCTTTTAGACCGCTGTTCATGCTCTTTGTCAGCTATGTCTTTGGTAATATATGTGCCTTTGGTAAAGCTCGTGGTAAAAAAGTTGAAAGCGAATGAACAAGTGGCCAAGCCCTAAACGCCTTGTCCTGTGAGTGCATATTAGCGGCAGAAGAACTGGAAAAGGAGAGTGCTGGCTTGGGCGGGCTAGGCCAGCTGCAGCAAGTGGCGGGATCAGGTTTGAATGAAGGAAGGGGGAAAGGTCACGCCCGCGGCTACAAGATCGCCGGGTCGAGGGATGCAGGCCCGCCTCGGGCACGCACGTACACGTGCGCTCGCTCTCGCTTTGCTGTCGCCGTGAATTCGAGCGCGCCAAGCGCGCCGCCGCCGCTTCGCATTCCGTCGCGGCGGAGAAGATGCTTCCGTTTGCTGCTCGCGCAAAAATGTCAAAATTTGGGGCGAAATCTCTAGGTTGTCGGCAGGGAAAATTTATTTCGAGGGGGTCTCCCGCTGCCACTTCGTTACGTAGAGGTCTCAAATACATGTGCTTCTATGGAGTAACGGCGGGGAATAGAAAAACTTCGTTATATCCAGGAATTCGTTATATGGAGGTTAGTTATAAGCAGGCTTAACTGTAATATGTACTGTATTTGCATGGATAACACACATGCTTTCTTGTAGTTAACATTCTGTGATGTAATGCCTCATACTTTATCCCAAACCATGCTCCAAATGTCATAAAGGATATTACCATTGTTTATTTCAAAATGCAGAGAACTGAACTACCACTTAACTGAGTAGAGTTTACTGTACATGATTCTAAAGTCAAGAACAGCGCAAGGAATGGGACAAAAGAAGTGAGACAAACACAAAGCGTTGTTTGTCTCACTTTCTTGTCCTGTTCCTTGCGCTGTTTTTGCTTTTATAATCAAATGAGCTTTGCGTTAAAGCCAACCTTTTTTGATGCACACTGTGCTCCACTGTCAAAGAAGACACTTCAGTTTAAAGTATGTGTGAATTTTTCCTTTTGGCAAGCATACTATTGCCCAGGTTTGCAGCAGATAACTTGTACATATCTGTGCTGCGCATTGGCATAGCTTCAGCTTGCACTTGCAGCTAGAGTGCCAGTAAAGTGAGAGCTGCACATTAGTGTCTTTAGTGGAACACATTGTATTTAGAGAGAGGGCTCATGCAGGTGGCAGGAAAGCAAAAGCACAACAAGCATTAAAGGGGATGACTGTGCAGAGTAGTCTGACACAATTTGTGCCTGCAGGGTCTCACCTGTGCAAGCACAAATTCCTCAATGTGTACGCCTCTGAATCCTCAGGGTGGTGTGGTGTGGTCCTGTCAAATATTTCAAGCTTAGCGCAATACATTGCTGTAATGCACTGTTGACCCAGTGCATTACAGCAATGGATAGAGCTTCACACTATACTAAAAGTGTTCCTATTTAACCCCGCACTTGGCATTGGCATCACAAATTGTTAATGCCTTGACTATTTTACTCTCATTATTTTTTAACTCGTGTAAGATCTCTCCTCACAATATAACCATGGTCGTCTTGGCAGTTATGTTCAATTATGGTATATATAATAGCTGAAGAGGCTTCAAGATTATGGCAACGGTTCTTTCAGTCTGCAGTCTGACAAGGAGTGTGTTGCAATGTTTGAAACACACCGCAGTCATCAGTGCCTATCACTTGTTTGTTCTTCTTTCTCTGACCTCTTTACAGGAAGCACAATATTGAACAGAGCTGTAGTGGAGCACAATTTGTTGTCAGCCAGCAAACTTTACAATAACATCACATTTGAAGAGCTGGGTGCTCTGCTGGAAATACCATCATCTAAGGTGAGTATCCTATGACTATTATCTTATTGCCAGTAATTAGTTATGAGCTAGAAAATAGGCAAATCATGTATTCCTTTGTTTCTCAAACTTTGGCTCAGGCACTGCATAGTGTGGCTTAACAAAAGATATCCCACCTGGGATCGAACCAATAGTGGTATGGTTTCATGGCAAGCATTCTAATCACTGCTTCACGGCTGCTTTGTGCAAGTAATAGTTGCATTGGGTGCTAACGAATGCCAACAGTTTTCCATATGGCTCATCTTGTGCAAGATTAAGCGATGCCCGCAGTACGCTGACAATCTCGGAGGACATGGTCTGGGATTTACATCATATCAGCTAACCACCAGGTGCCTTTGTCATGCGCTTACATGCCTATGGTGTTGGGCTGCTGAGCACGAGGTCGCGGGATCGAATCCCGGCCACGGCGGCCGCATTTCGATGGGGGCGAAATGCGAAAACACCCGTGTACTTAGATTTAGGTGCACGTTAAAGAACCCCAGGTGGTCCAAATTTCCGGAGTCCCCCACTACGGCGTGCCTCATAATCAGAACTGGTTTTGGCACGTAAAACCCCATAATTTAATTTTTTTAATGCACTTACATGCGATTTAAAGGCTGTTAATAGGAAAATTGAATAGTTACCAGCCCTACAGCATTGCCAAGATTGCAAACAACTTACTTATAACTAATTTAGCTGAAATGAAATTTTATTGATGTTGACCTTTAACTAATTAGTCATAACATGAAATTTCTTTTTAGCATAATGAACTGCATTTTTGCTGAACAAGTTTGTTTTCCTTATTATTCACCATCCTTTATTTGCTGCTTATGGCTGCATAATTCGGTATCTTAATAAACACAAATGAGTTCGCCAAACTCATCAGATAGAGATATTGTTTTCAGTAAATGCAAAGTTTCCCTCAGCAGCTGCAAACAAATGAATTTTTCAGCAAATGTCTTTTTTTTTTTAAATTACGTTAAATTTTCTGTGTGACAAGGGGAATTAGAGATCAGAACCTTGCCAGCCATGCCTAGCTACTGCTGTTATATCCTCTTGCACCACTTCT
This sequence comes from Dermacentor silvarum, assembly GCF_013339745.2. Classification (NCBI taxonomy): domain Eukaryota; kingdom Metazoa; phylum Arthropoda; class Arachnida; order Ixodida; family Ixodidae; genus Dermacentor; species Dermacentor silvarum. Next base: position 77,319,798 of record NC_051157.2, read on the forward strand.
TGGGTGCATGAAGACATCTGCTTAAAAAATAATCAGTCCTACTTATAATGATCCTGTTAAAAAAAAAAAGAAAGAAATCTAAGGTTTTACATGCCAAAACCATGATCTGATTATGAGGCATGCCGTAGTGGGGTACTATGCAATAATGTTGACCACCTGGGGTTTATACACGAGAGTTTGTGCATTTTGCCCCCATCGGAATGCGGCTGCCAGGGTTGCGAATTGAACCCGCGACCTTGTACTCAGCAGCGCGACGCTACAGCCACCGAACCATTGCACTAGCTGATTCTAATGAATGCTTGGCTGTTGTGAATTAATTGTGCTAGACTGAAAATTTGCATGTGAAAGAAAATTTGCTGTGCCCCCCCCCCCCCCCCCCTATGTAATACCCTCGGTTGCGAGGGCCTTTAGGGGTATTTTGTATAAATAAATATAAATAAATAAATCGAAGTGTGTTATAAGTAAAATATGTGCTGATAAGCAGTCTGTTAGATAGAACACTACAGGTCCTTGTCACTCGCTCGTAAATATGCAGTTTGGTAAACAAGCTGAAGTAAGCGAAAATCTGCTTTCGGTATTTCGATAATAATTATGTACTTGGAGAAGAAGCCAACTATCGTCTGCTCACGCTTGGTCACAACCGCCCGCGTAGGAATGAAACTTTGGCCACCTGGCTTATCGGTGTTGTAGCCGCCGGGTCTTGCTAATTTCGACTAGTTTTGAACACTCAGTTAGCCTCGAACCACGCAAAACTTAAGGTCAGACACGCACACTTGCCAGCGCGCGCTCATTCCTGGCCGCTCCTGGTTAGACGCCTTGGCAGACATTGCTTCGTATTCAGCTATTGATAGAGCTTCAAAATGTGCAAATTAGATCTGGCTACTATCCGTCGATCAAGCTGGTGCAGGACAAAGCTGGTCCGCACAATGTAGCACAGCCTGACAGAAGCATATGAGCACAAGTGCGCCCTGTCGTGCACAAAGCAAACGCTGCAGTTGCATGTAGCTCTGGTCTGCTACGTAGTGTAGATATTGCAGGGTGCCGCGACTAGTCCACTGGCTGAGCGCACTGCAGCTCACTGAGGACAACTGCTTTTGCCATGTCGTAGGCACCAAAATTGGAAATAGTGGTGTCTCCGTGAACATCCAAAATCAAATTTGAACTGCGTGCCACGGTAAGGTTCAGTAGGTGGAGCGTTGTGGGCCCACTCTGCCGTAGCCTTGGCAGTGCAAGCCATTGAAGAAGTAACAGAAGCATCATGAATGGGATGTTAACTGCCAATAACTACGCTTCTACTGAACGCATTTAAGTACTTTTTGTGGCAAAGTGCTTCTGAAATAATCTTCAAATGCATTTCTCGAATTTGATAAAAAGTGGTGCAGGGCCTCCATAACAGTTACGAAGCTGTTTTTTCAGGGTTTTCACTGAACAAAACAAACTTGCATTGCTGATCCCTCCCCTCCGCTTTCCTTCGAGTTTTGTGCACTCCACTTAGTCCAAGTGCTTGGACATAAGGAACAATCTCCCATGATGGCTGTCAGGTTTGTTAGAAGTGGGCTCTGTGTCCAATACAGCTTATTAAATGTCCAATACAGCTTATTAAAGTTTACTTTATTTTATATTTGAGGTGCATTGTTTCTGTTATGACTGCTACTGGGCAGGTACGGCATTCGGCTGGACGGCCAGGAGCATAATAAGGCTCACACAAGAACGGAAACACTACCATAGTTTATTCAGTGACAGCCTTTTTAAAGACGTTATCAAGCAGCTATGGCACGTGTGATGACGTCAGCCTGACGTCACGGCAAATGCGGATTTCTGTCCTCGTTATCACTTTCACTTTGTAGCACTCTTCTTACGTGAGTAACCCTGTATGGGTTTCCTTATACGGATCAAAGAAGCACAGCTGGTTCAGCCTCTTCTGGTCGGCACACCAGCTGCTTGATCTTGCGAAGTTTGTGCTGGCACGGGGCTGTATCGAGGACGGACTTGATCGATGTGACGCGGAAGCTCACCTTCTGCCGTTTCAATGGTGATCATTCGAGATCTTTTTGTTTCTTTCACTGTGGCTGGCAGCCACCTTTCTCCTCCGAAGTTGCGAGCCCAAACAGGAGTGCCCGGGTTCAGCTTAATTGCTTTCTTGATCTGCCTGTGGACAGATAGGAAAGGTTACGGGCGGTGGAAGGCATGTGTCTATCTGAAAACGGATCTGATATCCCAAAAGATGTTTAGACGGTGATCGTCCATCATCCAGGGGTGTTCTACGGTAGCTAAAGAGCAGTTTAGCCAATCGCTCAGACAAGTCACCTGACCGAACCTTCTTGAGGCCATCTTTCAGCGTCCGCACTGCGCATTCAGCAAGCCCATTCGATTGGGGATGATATGGTGCCGTACGAAAATGCGTGATGCTATTGTCTGTCGGAAATTTCGTGAAAGTCTCTGACGTGAACTGAGTTTCGTTGTCCGTCACAATGGTTCTTGGTATGCCCAGCCTGCAGAATATTTCACGCAAGGATGTAACTGTCGATTGCTCTGTGGCATGACGCACTGGAATTGCTTCGATCCATTTCGAATGTGAATCTGTGGCCACTAGGATCATGGTGTTATTCAATGGACCGGCATAATCCAAATGTACACGTGACCAATTCTCGTGCGTTAGTGACCAGCTTACTGGTATTTTCGCCGGTGGCATTGTGCTTGCTTGTATGCATGTAGTACAATTCCTACTGATTTGTTCTACTTCCTACTGAAACACTCCTGTTTGGGCTCGCAATTTCGGAGAGGGACAAAGGTGGCTTGTATGAGCGATTGGCTAAACTGCTCTTCAGCTGCCATAGAACACCCGTGGATGATGGGGCGTGATCTTGTACGCCTTCCAAAGGGCAACTGAGGGACCACATTGTTCACGAGAACGAGAGCAAGCAAACAGCCAATGAGTGAAATGGAAGCCTGCGTCACACTTTTGACGTCTGCTTGGGGACCGTATAATATATTTAGAAGCGTTTCTAACATGTTGAGAAATATTTGACTATTATGACTGAGTAGCAAAATGTGTTGGTGTTTCAAGCAATGCTTTTATGCATGTCTCCACCACTTTTGAAATTCAAACGGTGCAACTTTTGAAGCAGTTAGTTCAGTCGAGCCGTTGCGTGCGGAGAGCCATGCAGTCAGTTTCTGCACCCGTTGAGGGACCGCGCGTTTCCGAGGGCCAGCGGGAGACGGTGCTCGCTTTTATGGAGCAGCATCCCCAGCTGGCTTTAAGATCCAGCGAGCTGGGGCCGGGCTTCACCCTTGTCGACCGGCGAAGGCTGTGGCAGCAGCTGGCCGACGCGCCATGCCTATGTGCTCCTCGCGACCAACGCTCCTCTGGAAGCCTCCAGTGCCAAATAATCGCAGCACATACAACACCTTCCTTTCTGTGGAAAGGCCACTGGCTCGTTGGCATCCAAGGATAGGGTCAAGCTCGTCGCACAAGCTGCGCACTGTTCGTTTGGACAGACGAAAATGCTGCCGAAACTCTTCTTCAGTCAACTCTTCAAACGCATCATCTATCTCGGGTCGTTGTCTCTGCGCGACTGCAGCAGCTGCACAGGCGACACGAAAAGGGACGGCAGAGAAAGCAAACGCCATTTTTTCCAACTGTTGGGAGTACCGAATTGGATTGAACCGGATACGAAAAAGGCTAACTGTCCCAAGCGCTTCGTTTTAACCCAATCCAAGCCGTCTGGTAGCCGTTTGAATCCGTTCTGTCGAACCGGACAGACTTGGCATTCGTTCCGTTGCGTTCGATAGACGACACGGAATAATCCACAGCAGCAAGACGTCACGCCTCACATGACAATTAACTTCATGGTGTTCGTCACGTCTCACATTGACCAATCGTGTGTGGCTCGGTGGAACGGACCGCCTCCATTCTATTTTGGAACGCGTACAAGATCGCGCCCCAGATGCGTTCTCGGATAGACCGCCTGTAACCGCCTGTAACCTTTTCTCACATTGTATACGGAAGTGGCCTGGCTTTGAAAAACTTTGGAACCGCATCCTCCTTCATGTATAGATGAGCGGGCGGAACCTTGAACAGACCCAGTTCAGGTCTGAACACGTCCTCGTACTCACACAGGATCGCTTGCAAGTTTTGCCCTTGTTCCTTAATGCTGGACACGCTCAAAACCACAGCCCCTTTGTTGTTCAGTGCCTGGATGAGATCACAGCCGCACAGGCTCGGTCCGGAGACGCGAACTACGGCAGTGACGCCGTAACCGTCGTGCCGCAGTATGAAACTGGGAGCGTGAGCTCCCCAGCTATAGGCAAAGGGCCCAAGTAGCATGAGAACTTCAAGCTGAATTTTTCAAGGCAGGGCCAGCTTGTGCGATGTTGGCAGTAGACGTCCCAGGACACCACGCACACGGGTGAACCGGTGTCAATTTCCATCACGATGTCGGCTCCGCCCCAGAAAAAATTGCGTCATACAGGGCTGACGAGTCCGTTGTCTGCGGTTGGTTCCGGCTTTAGTGTATACAACTGTACGGAGAGCTCGTTTTCGGCATTTTCCATTGAGCAGCGGCTCAGTGCCAAGCTCTGCTGCGGTCGCTTTCCTTTAGATCGACACACGGTAGCTAGGTGCCCCTTTTTCCTACAGTTGAAGCATTTGGCGTGTTTAAAGGCACAAGTTGCCTCACCGTGCTCGCGGCTTCCATACCAATGGCAGCTTTTAGACGATCCACTCGCCTGACTGCAGGTTTTTCCTGCCTGTCACTGCCGTCTATTGCCCGCTAGTCTGTGATGCTCGGGCTCTTCCTTTGGTTCCGTCTGCTTAATAAGCTGAGAACACCCTGCCCTGCAGCCTCTGCTGCAAGCACGAAGTTTCGGGTGAGAAAGCAGTGCCTTCTGCACGTCACTGCTGCGAATTCCGCACACTATCCTGTCTTGCAGCATCGGTTCAACATGGTCACGAAGTTGCATTTATCAGGCAGGCGCTGAAGCTCCACGATAAACTGCTGAGTTGATTCCTCTTCCCTTTGAATGCGGGTAAAAGACTTGGAAGCTCGCTGCAATCTCATTTGGCATGGGTGTGTAAAATTCTTCGAGAATGGTAACCGCTTCCGCGTAGGTTAACTCGCTCACCTTCCGCGGGGCACAACGCCCACTCAGTACGTCGATAGGCTTCGAATCCAATGCCGAGATCAGAAGCGCTCTCTTTTTAGCATCGTCGACGATGTCATTACCCTCGAAGTATGACTTGACTCTGATGTAGCACGACGACCACTTGTCCTTGGCGTCGTCGAACTGGGGAACTTGGTACACCATGGCAGGAGTGTTCGCCGTCATCAAGGTGCTGGTTCGTTGCTCGTTGCCACTGTTATGACTGCTACCGGGCAGGTACGGCATTCGGCCGGGCGGCCAGGAGCACAAGGACGTGAACACTGCCATCGTTTATTCAGTGACAGCCTGTTTAAAGACGTTATCAAGCAGCTATGGCATGTGTGATGACGTCAGCCTGACGTCACGGCAAACACGGTTTTCTGTCCTTATTATCACTTTCACTTTGCAGCAGTTTCAGCCTGCTGCTTTGATGAAACAGCTTTGATGATGTGCAGCTTAGGCTGAATTGCTTGGCACAATTTCAGTAAAAAGATTTGCCATTGTACTTGTAAATATGGTGATGTAAGCATGTATTAAAAAGTACTTTCTATCATTATCTATTCATTTACAGTGTCTTATTCTTTATTTCAGGCAGAGAAAATAGCTTCACAGATGATCACTGAAAGCAGAATGAATGGCTACATTGACCAGATTGATTCTATTGTCCATTTTGAAAGTAAGTACATATTGATATTAAAGGCATGTAAAATTTCAATATATCTCAGCATCAGGACCGTAGCCAGGAATTTTTTTCGAGGGGGGGCCCACTTGCTGAAGGCCTTGACTATTTGAGGAAAGCACCTATTTTTCAGTAATTATTTTCGGTAAATATCGCAGTATGTAAATTATGTGACTTTTTAAATACTATTTTATTGCGTTTTATATTTTTAGTTGTGAGATGAATCTTCCTAATAGTATAATATTTTTATACGGACGATTGGTCTCAATAGATTTCATTAATAAAAATAAAACAGCGCTACTCAGTGCCCTAGGACATGGGCACGGAAAGATCACAATTTCACAGGGGGGCTTGGGCCCCTAGGGCGCCCCGACCCTCTGGCTACGGGCCTGCTCAGCATATGCTTACTCTTGGGGGAGAGAGTACGATGTTAAAGCAAGATATTGCAGTACGAGGCGTGTTCAAAAAGAAACCGAACTTTTGAAATAGCGCGCCAACCGGCTGGAGAAGCGCATTGCGGCTACTGAGCGCATGTAGCGGCAGGCTTAGACAACAAACTGCCATTTGCCGCGTTTCGCTCCGACCGTTAGTTGGCGAGCTATGGCCGATGAAGTGAGCACATAAACAAGCTGTTCTTCGGATTGGTGCCAAAGTGACAATGAAGGAATTGGAAGAACAGCGTGCGTGCGTGCGTGCGTGCGTGCGTGCGTGCGTGTGTGTGTGTGTGTGTGTGTGTGTGTGTGTGTGTGTGTGTGTGTGTGTGTGTGTGTGTGTGTGTGTGTGTGTGTGAAGTTCTGCTACAAACTGGGGAAAACTTTCACAGAGACATTTCAGTTGTTTAGCCAAGCATACGGGGAGGACTGTATGAGTCGCATGCAGTGCTATGATTGGTTCAAGCGTTTTGAAGACGGAAGAATGTTGGTCGGTGACGATCCCAAGCACGGACGACCTTCCACATCCACAGATGATGACCACGTCGAGAGAGTTGGAACTGTGATTCGTGGAAACCGTCGTTTGACTGTTTGAGAAGTCGCTGATAAAGTGGATATCAGCGTAGGATCATGTCATGAAATTTTGAGTGACAAATTTGGGATGCGTCGTGTCAGTGCAAAATTCGTGCCGCGTTTGTTGACTGAAGAACAGAAGCAGATCCATGTTGAAATCGGCCAGGAACTGCTCGCTGTTGGCAATGACGATGAAAACTTTCTTAAGAACATCATAACAGGCGATGAGACATGAATTTATGGCTATGATGTTGAAATGAAAGTGCAGTCATCGCAGTAGGTGGCCAAAAGTTCTCGTCCAAAAAAAGCATGCATGAGTCAGTCAGAAATGAACGTGATGTTGGTTGTATTTTTTGACTGCAAAGGCATTGTTCATCAGGAATTTGTGCCACATGGTCAGACGGTAAACAAAAAAGTTTACCAGGGAATCCTAGCACGAGAGATTCTGTGCGCAGTAGGAGGCCTGAATTGTGGGAAAATCGGGCTTGGATGTTGCATCATGACAATGCCCCGGCTCACGCGTCGCTCCTTGTCCGCAGCTACTTAGCAAAACACCACACTCCTGTTGTGCCCCACCCACCATATTCTTCGAACCTAGCCCCAGCAGACTTTTTTCTATTCCTCAAGCTGAAAACCACCTTGAAAGGACGTCGTTTCCAAACTGTAGAGGAGATCCAGGACAATGCGAGAAGAGACTTGCGTGCCATTCTAGAAAGTGCGTTCCAGGAGGCTTTCCAAAAATGGAAGAAAAGATGGGAAGAGTACATTGCCAGTAGAGGGGACTACTTTGAAGGGGACAGCACTTAAAATGTTGTACCATAAGCAGTAAAGGAGTTATAGCAAAAGATCAGTTTCTTTTTGAACACACCTCGTATAGTTTCATAAAATAAAATGTATGAGGAAGTGTTGTGTGTTTTTAGTATTGCCAAATATACTGGCATCTGTATCTGTTGAATCTGATACCTTTGTTGCTCTGTGTGGATGCAAAAGGCACACATGCCCCTGACGCGCATGCCCACTATACCTTACAGGCCGTGAGGTCTTACCATCGTGGAACCAACAGATCCAGAGTCTCTGCTTCCAGGTGAACAACATCATTGAGAAGATTGGTTCCGTTGCACCCAACTGGATGAGTCAGGCATTAGAAGAGCACATGGCCACTTAAATATGATCTTGAGTTTGTCGTTTTGACTGAGTTACTCCCTAAAACCTCCAGTCGCTTGCCTAAGCTGTTTGATACCTATTGCGACCTGGGGTCGAGGACGAGAGATGGACTCTTGGAGCAGACGAAGAGGAGACGAAAGCTTTATACAATATGTACAGACATAGCAGGTAATAGCAGATGATAGCTGGTAATAGCAGGTAATAGCAGTAAGAGCACCCCAGACTGAGGGGGCAGCTGGTGGCGACTCTGTCCTAACAAAGGACCGGCTCTTCCTTAAATCCCCTTGGTGACTCCTCGTCGACAGGAACCAGACGGGGCGGGTGCTGACGTCACCTGCGTCGTATTCTTGACTCATCGTCAAAATGGCCGGGGGCTGCTTGAAATCACCCACGTCGAATTCATTCATCGTGTATATGGCTGGGTGCTTCTTGAAGTCTCCTCCTGCATCAAATTTATTAGTCGCGTAGAAGTGGAAGCTCCCGTTGCCTTGATGATAGGCGCAATGTATGGCAGCTCCCGTCACCTCAATGAAGGCACGTGGTGTGGCACAATAGCACCCCTGCTGCCAGACAATGCATCCAGAAGTCGAGCTGTCCGACGCAGCTCGGAAGATTGGATGCGCCGGTTGAGCGACGTCGTCGACGGTTTGGAGGTGCTGGCTTTGCCACTTTTCCCGCCGGTGGTCTTTCTTGCTGCTTGGCCCTGAGAATGTTCACTGGAAAGACTGAAAATCAACAACGCCAAACTACTCCGGCCAAAGCAAGCACCCTCCGAATGCTTCCCAAATCGCCAGACCAAAATCATTGAACAAAGCATTTTCCGAGATCTGGCTACGCTATACAAAACAACAACAACAAAAAATTTTCTAACACCGAGATACATATCTGAAAGAACATCCAAGATACGGACTTTTTTTTGTTAATTGTCAACGCATGAAGGTGTTAAACAAATCAGAATTGCTTCGCGAACGATTCTCAACTGTAATGCGGGCAGGTTGGCAAAGATCAAGGTTGCCGAAGGTGACTTAATTTTTCCCCTGAAAGCTGCAGACGCAAACGCTGAGCACTTCCATTCTATGCGCCTGGGCGCCACTTCCCAAAAGTACATAATGAAATCCGATAACTGCAAATGCCAACCGAAATATCCCGCCACTTAGTGCTGTCTAAATGAACTCGGCGAAACGAGTACCACACTTTTAAAGCACAGAAGCGGTCCTAACAAACTAAAACAAATACTAAAACTCACGCCAACGATATGAAAGCAAATGTGAATCAAAGTTATACACTGACACTTGCAACTAACCTATACAGTACAAAAACAAATCACAATCGAAATTAAGCATTTAGACTCTCCCTCACCTAGATGTACGTAAAAACAACAAAAACATGAAAACACTGACGCTTTCTCTACTTGAGCATTCTGCCGATAACTGCAAATGCCACCCGAAATAGCCCGCCGCTTAGTGCTGTCTAAATGAACTCGTCGAAACGAGTACCACATTTTTAAAGCACAGTAGCGGTCCTAACAAACTAAAACAAATACTAAAACTCGCGTGAACGACATGAAAGCAAAGGTGAATCAAAATTATGCACTGACACTTGCAGCAACTAACGCATACAATACAAAAACAAATCACTATCGCAATTAAGCATTTAGGCTTTCCCTAGCCTAGATATACGTAAAAACATGAAAAAACTGACGCTTCCTCTACTTGAGCATTCAGCAATCAGGTAACAGTAAAAAAATGATCAACAACTAAAAATTGTCGGTGTCTCGCGAGAAGAAAGGACCAGAGCATAACACAATGCGCTCTTCTTGACGTCTCAACCCTTTCTTATGCTCAACATGCAACTCAAATTTATCGCAATGAAGAATGAAAAATTAATACTAAAATGAGAAATAACAGAATGGGCTTTTAAAGTTTCGTGTTATTAATCGCTTGGTATTTGCAAACACGTTTTTAGACGCGCTCGTGCAGGTCGCCCATTCTCGCGCCTAAGCGTCGTCTAATCGCGAGACCAGAATAAAACTGACTTGCCTGAAGCACGTGCCAATTTCGACCCGCTGCCTCCTTATACTCGGAGAGCGGCTCCTCTACGGACCTGCGTGCACACCGTCTTTCTGTCCGCTAGGCGGTAATAGCAGAAAGGGAACGTCTATTGTAGCAGATTTTCGAGCATACCTAACGCTTCGCTAGCTTCTTCTGCTTACAATGCCTTGTCACCACTGAAAACAGGTGGCATTTGCGGCGTTTGAATTTCTGCAAAATCGTTTCTTTACTGACGCACGTCACGCCTATTCTAGATTTCAGCAGCCGCCTAAGCTTCGGGTTCACTCTACTCCGCTTTTAGATACGAAGTAGCTTATGGCGGTGGCTTTGTCCGTCCCTCTCGCGGCGTCCCACACCTCCACAGCGCATGCGCGTCCCCTCCCCGTCACTCTCCTCTCCTACGCTCCCCCCTTTCTCTCCTCTAGGAATCGTCTACTGTACGAAGCGGCGCCCGCGTGCCACACCCCCACAGCGCATGCGTGTCCCCTCTCTCTCCCCTTTCTCTCCTCTAGGAATCCAGAGCGGCGCGCACGACAAGTGGTGCGACAGCTGCATACTCCCCTGGGGGCGCCACGGTAGTTCCGCGGTATGAAAATGATGGAGCGCGCGCGCCTCATGGCTGGGGGCTGCTTGAAATCACCCGCGTCGAATTCATTCGTCGCGGATATGGCTGGGTGCTTCTTGAAGTCCCCTCCCGCGTTGAATTCTTGATTCGTCGCGTAGAAGTGAGCTTCCGTCGCCTTGATGATAGGCACATAGTATGGCAGCTCCCGTCGCCTCGATGAAGGCACATGGTGTGGCACAATATACCTAAGCAGGCTGTTTCTCACTACTACTTTTTCGCTAGGGCTGCAGTTGGGAAAGTAAAGAGCATCGATTTTGAGCCAGCTATGCTGACCTTCCTTATTTGTGCTAGGTACATGTACAGGTAGGTCCATTGTTTAAGAGAACACTCATTACCAAGTTTCCCTCATTGGCAAGTCTGAAAATGTCCGACTTTGTGGCAGATGTCATATGGAAGATGACGCTGGCTCTTCTTTATGTGCCTGCACAGTGCATTGACAGCACTTCTGCAGTCAGCAGTAACTGCAGCATCAGGAAGTTGGGAGCTAGCTGCTTGAATGCCCCTACCTTTCACTTGAGATTCTGTGGAAAGCTTGCTGGCAAAATTTTGCGCCGACGGCTGAATGTAATAGTTAACAGCATCCAATTTGTACATGCGTAAAGTGGTAATGACCACCTAGTTGATAGCTGCTGCATAATGGAAGTGGGAAGCATTTATAATCCAAGTTCTACCAAAGGACTAGATCAATCTTTTTTTAGAGCGCAGATCTTAGGCGCAAGTTCTTGCCGCGAGAGTCGGCATCGTACCTTGTAACCGAGCGAAAGATGAGAGTGAACAAGGATCGCAGCGGGTGATGAAAGACTGCGAGAGCAAAGATGGCGTGAGCAGGAAAGCAGAGGACGAGGTTGCAGTGGAACCATGAGGCGGAAAGCGGATGAAGAGGGTATAGCGAAAGCATGCGAAGAAAAGCTTAGTGCCGCGCAAGACGAACTGTGGCGACAATGGCTACGTTATGGCACCAGAGTAGCGCGCGTCGTTAGGGTGCCTCGATGCGCTCGCTCGTCTCTGCTCCGTCTGCGGGGGCGCGTGCATCGAGGCACTCTATGCATCGTCTGTTCACCAAAGCACTGCATGAGCGGAAGCCTGTCTGCGGCGGCTGCTGTGAATTGCGCCCACGTGTCAGCCATACGTTGCGTCTCGCGATCTCTTGATTAGCAAGGCAGTCGCGCCACATTTCGCTCCGTTTGGAACGTGCTGCACGAGACATTGTCCGCGCCAGCCAATGTATCGCTAAATGAAAATACGTATAGAGCTGTATCCAAATTTTGCATTAGGGAGTTTCGTTATCGTCGGTGAATTTTTTCCCCCTTTTAACGCGAAAGCGTTAAGTGCCCCGTGTCGCAGAAAATCCAGCATTGGCATGTGATGGCGCCGGGTGGCCGAGAAAATCATCCCCGACCAAACGAGGTTCATTGACGAGTGCCCGTGGTGCACAGAAATACCCACGCTAAAACACATCACATGGGAGTGTCCCAAGAGGCCTCCGGACATAGACAGCCCAATAATACTGAAACATTCACTCATGAGGAATAGACAGTGGAAGGCGTAGCTTGCGGACGAGGGCCTGGAGAGCCAATTGCTCTTATGGACCAAGCCCAGCAAGCCGCTCGTGCCAGTGGAGCCCTGGAATAGGGGCCACAACCAGCGTGCCTTCTTTTATTTATTTTCAATAAAGTTTTTACTCACTCCTCGTAACGGAATTATGTTTTCTCGTAAATTAAAATTACACTCCGATGCCACCATGTCTGTAGGTTGTGGTTAAGTCATACTTTACCATTTTTCTGACGGATTTCACTGGGAGAAATTCAATTTTTGTTCACTAACACCTTGCGCCGCGCGGAAGGCCTGCGCGGTTGGGGGTCAGGTTTGTTGGGGATGATTTTCTCTGCCACGGACGTTGACATCGACGCCGGATTTTCTGCGACATGGGGCCCTTAACGCTGTGGCATTCAAAGCTCCGCACTTAATGAGAACCGCAGCGCAGGTGGGACTTGGAACTTTCGTTTTTAGCTCGCTTCGGTGCTTCCGAAGCAGTCGTCGCGGCCGCTGTGTCCACGTGATCCCTCATACCACATCACGCTGACTTGGTATGAGGGAGCACGTGTATTCCAGTCTTCACAGCATTCCGGTGGTGGAGCTCGCCCTCAATAGAGCGGACAAACCTGTACACTCGTGAACAAAAGTAAATGAACCACGGGAGCGCGTGCCAAACTAACTAAAGCCCCATAATGGCACTTTAAAACCAACTGCATCGATGCCTAGGATTATCGCCCGATTTCTCTTCTCTGTGCCACGTCTAAGGTTCTTGAGTTTGCTCTTCACATGATATTGTCCTTTACTGTGAAGAACTCAATGATTTCGAAGCAGCATGGATTTTTTCTCACTGGCTGCTCCAATGTCACAAATTTTGCAAGTTTCATGACATAGATCCCTGTGCCGGTACTTCAAAGCGTGCAAGTTGACACCATTTACTGTGACCTCAGCAAAAGTTTTGATGTAGTCAGCCGCTCACTGCTTCTGATAAAGCTTATACACTTTGGTGTTGACTTGTCAGTTGTTAATCTCTTGCGCATGTTATGTTAACGCCAATGGCCAAATGTCGTCTTTTTTATGGAAACTAGCCGCGTCCCTCAAAGATCAGGTTTAGGACTACTTTAAAAAATTTTTTTATTAATGATGTTCTTTCCGCTACTCGGAATTCTTCGTTCCTTCTACATGCCGATAACATCAAGATTTTTAAGGAAATTAATGCTTTCATAATGGTAACAGCGTGAAAAAAAAGACGAACGGGGTGAAAGAACATGGGACGAGTGCTGATTTCGGATTTCACGCTGTTACCATTATGAATGCTTACCAACTCGCCCACCTTTCCACTGTAATACAGGAAATTCATACTTTTGATGACTGTCGCATCCTGCAGTCTGACCTGTATTTTTTTTTCTGAATGGGGCAAAGGTAATAACCTCACCTTCAATGCTGCTAAGACCAAAGTCACGACTTTCAGTGCGCAACACAGCAAGCACTTCTTTTTCTTATTTTGTAGCTTATGTACCATTGTGTAAGGTCTGCGAGATCAATTGCCACGGTGTACATTTAGATACTCTTGCACTTTTCTGCTCTCACTAAATGCGTTGCAACATGGGGTATGCACTCTCTTGGCTCTGCAAGACTATCAAGAGAATTCAATTTTCCTACACTGTTCCGCAAGTATAGTACACAACAATCTATCTTCCTCAACTCGAATACGCGTCGGTCGTCTGGAATGGCATTCCTAGATACAACAGTGACTTTACAGAATGGGTTCTTAACATGTTTCTAACCATATATTATCACCGCTTTGCTAACACGGATACTGGACCTTGTTCTAGCACTGTTGGATTATTGTCATTGCCCTTACTCCGCGGCTGATGTAATTAGTGCTGACCTGTTTCTTTTCAAACTCCTTCACGGTATCCTCACCTGCCCCGAACTCCTCAGTTGTATCACGCTTTGTATTCCGTGTATGATCTGCAGAGAACACGGACATTTCTATTTTCCTGCCTGTCATCACCAACACTCAACCGACCATAGAACATTGTCTTTATAATGCTTATTTTCATGAGCTCGTTATTTTGCATAACACGCTGTCATTGTTCTTTTTGTGAGCTTTGCCTTGTGTCAGTTTCGCACATTGTTCAACTTCCCTTCTCCTTTTAAATGCGAAGCATTTCTTGGCGAACATTTGCTTCTTTGACAGTATCTATCTATCTATCTAGCCGCCTACGTCTTCGTGCTCTCATGGTCGTTTCATTAACTTGGTATGTACCAAAATTGGCATACTATGACAAGAGTATATGACGAACATAAATGATATGTCATGTCATGAATGACATGCGTGTCATGTAGGTCATGAAACAGCCGCCTACGTCTTTGTGCTTTCATGGCCGTTTCGTTAACGTGGTCGGTACCAAAAATTTGCATAGTATGACAGGAGTGTATGGCGAACTAAAGTGATAGGTCAGTACATAAATGCCATGACATGCCTGTCATGTAGGTCATGACAATGACCCAGCGAAAAATATTAGCACTCAAAAACCACTGAAATGGGTTCGGACATGGATACTAAGTGAAGGAAACACTAAAGGATGATGGTAGAAATCATAGTCATGAGCATGACTCAGCAAAAATGACAATGACTCATCGAAAAAGAAATAACACTCAAAAGCCAGTAAAATGGGTTCTGACGTGGGTACGAAGATAAGGAATCACCAAAGGATGATGGTAGAAGTCATAGTCAAAGATTAACACCCAAAAACCGCTGGAATGGGTTCGGATGTAGTATTAAGTGAAGGAAAAGGCTAAAGGTTGATAATCGAAGTCATAGTCATGAGCATGACTAAGGCTTTCGCCTTAAGGTCTCTTAGGTGCAGCTAAACGGACTCGTGAATGTCATGACATGCGCGTCATGTAGGTCATGAAAGAGCCGCCTAGGTCTTGGTGCTCTCATGGTCGTTTTGTTAACTTGGTAGGCTCCCTGCACACTGCTTCGCATAACATCGATTCCCACAGGGCGTGGGATCTGCCGGCTTTTAGATGCGAAGCATCTTATGCTCAGGGCAATGTCACTCCCTCCCTCCCTCCGCCTGCGGCGTCCACTTCCGGTTCCGGAAGCCAGCTTCCGGAGAACGCTTCCGGCGTTTTGCCCGAATGATCCCCCGGTGCTTCGCCCACTCATCATCATTCACTTCGTCCTCTCATTCTCCTCCCGCAACGCCGCGATGAGTGCCACGGACAGCGCCAGCGTCAACGCCAGTGTCAGCGCCGTGGACAGCGCCGCGGAGAAGAGGGCTGGAGCCGCTGCCACGAAACGGCAGCGGCGACAGGCCGATCTGAAGACTAATGGGAACTTGAGTCGACCCCATGGCTGCCTCGCATACTACTCGGGGTTCCCCTACGGGAAGATGGTGTAATTTTTTTCTTTTGTATTTACCTTGCGCTTTGTAAAACTTTGGCACGCGTAATACCCCAGGATTTAATTTAAGACAACTTGCGATAGTCGCGAAGCAGGGTGGCGATATTGATGCTTTTCCTTGTCGCGCATTGAGCTTTGCGCGCTTCGTCAGTGGTCATGAGCAACGCTCCGCCAGCATTATCAGTGTAATCGGCCGGCCGTAAACAGTATCATAAGAGTGGCATAGAATCGAGCGGAAGGCATCGCTACAAACTCGCAGCCCAGGATTGAGCAATGAACTTTGCTACCGCAGTGTAAACATTCCTGTGACAGCCCAAGAGCGGGAGCACCAAAAAAAGCAAGAAGGATGTGTTGATGCATAGCCTCCTCTATATATAGTATAGAGGAGACTATGGTTGATGCAACTTGCATATCGACTTAGTGGAACAAACAAGCAAAGAAACAAACGAATAAATAAAAACATAAATAGCCTGAAAGGATTAACTGATAACGCTGGGAACATTACTATAACTGTTCCCTCCTCTCTCTCATTTTTTAAAGTAAACGTTTTTATGGCAAGAGCACAAAGCAAGAAATGAAGGAACTTTAGCATTTTAGTGTTTCGAGGCACATCCACATTTCGTGAACATTTAATTCTGCAGTCTCCCGCGGAAAGCGAAGGTGAGTTTCTCTCCGACGGGTCATATGTCTTGTGTCATATAACTCTCTCCTTTAAGTAATTTTAACAGAAAAGCTACGATTTCTACTCAAATACTGCGTCCGGAGGTGCTTTATGCGCTTTCACGGACAATTTTTGCGAAGTAAATTATGCCAATACACAATTAAAAAGGTTGATAATTACCGTATACACTCGACTAAGGGCCGCGCTCGTGTAAGGGCCGCTCCCCCCAACTTGGCAGCCCAATTAAAAAAAAAAAAAAAAAAAAAAAAAATCTCGCTAGCAAACGGCAGCGTCGTCGCGTCTCGCGTACGGCGCATTTCGCGGGATCACTAGCCTGGCGGCTAGTACGCAGAAATTTAATTTTTTAAAATTTCCAATAGTGACGTTCACAAATTGGAGGACGTTTAAGCTTTGCCTTTAAGAGTGGAACGAGATAGCGTTATCGGGCCCCGTTCGCATCGCATTTTTGTTTATGAGTAGGCTTCGCTGCAACACAACGCGGGAAAGCCAGCTTACAAAAACCAAGCTTGCACCGATCCGCTTAAAGTCGACTTCACTTTTAAACACAAATGCATTGATTGGAAGACATTTTTTAGGGGCAATATTAGCCGTCTTATATCATATGTGAAGGCCCTAGGAGCTTTTTCTTTAGTATTTTATTTGCTGTTGCCCCGAGGCGGGCGCGTGTCCAAAACGCATTAGGCAAGCTAAGTCCCAGTTTGACCTGCCGTAGGGTGCCTAGGGTGCCTCGATGCCAGCGCCGCCGTTCAGGGTGGTGCCAACCTTTGACCGCCCCCGCGCCGCCGCTTTCTCGCTGCGACGCCATATTGTGTCACAGCGAGCCGTTGCGATTGCTTGGTGCCGGTGCTGAGTTCGAGGCACAGTGCGCGCGGATGCTTCGCGGACGCTTCTACTTGCTAGACAGTGTTCAGCCGCATGACTGACAAGCTATCAAGTGCATCGTGTCGACATGACGGGCTGTTGTGTTCCCAAGTGCGCCGGATCGACGCGTAAAGGACTGCGTTGTTTTCGCTTCCCCCGGGACCCAGAGCGACGGAAGAAATGGGAAGCCCAAGTAAAGCGCGATCACTGGAAGGCAACGGATAACTCCTGCATTTGCGAGGTAAGTGTCAAGAATGTTTAGACTACCGCACCGTGTTTTTCATTTAAATAAGAAAGTATTCTCTGATCCTCGCTCACGTACCTACGTTCGCTCACGAACTAAGTAAGCACTGCACCGATGCTGTCTGAGTAGCGTATGGTTTGCGAGCGCGCGTCGCATAGGCTTTTTTCGTTTTTATGGGCGCAGTCTGTACCCTTATTTTAAGGACTGACGAAGATACTTAGCCGCGAAATAGTCTTACATTAGCTACGAATCGTCACGTAAGCCACCTATTTTCCTTTTTCACGGGAAGCACACATCGTGTGTGTCTCTTGTTTCTTTTTTTTTTTTTTTTCTTTTTTCGGTACTGGTTATTTGGGACTAAAGAACGCAGTGCTTCGTCTGGGGAGAGCGGCTGTTTTGTACGTGGTAAGCGAAACATTGTGATTTTTTCTGATTTCTCAGGAGATATCTTGCGGACCTCAGGGTGTTACGTTACATAGCTGATTTTTTAGACTTGTACATATTTGTAGCGTGGTGATCGTAAGCCGATGGTCATTCGTGCTCATTCCCGATCGTAGTGGGTACTGTGACGGTCTTTAAATGCCTGTGCACGGCATGCCCAGGTGTAGTAGAGTTAAGGGGCATCATGGGTCCAAAATGTTTCGGCGCTTTCTGGCATGGTGTCTGTTGTAGCCTGTGCATTTCTTCGAAACGTGTGAAGCGAGGTAATACAGCATTGCTTCTGCTAAAATTTATTTCTAAGCACTGTAATGGGTTCTCTGTATTTACAAGGCAACTTTTCATATCAATAATCACTTTTGTTGTTTTACCTGTACTTAGAAACACTTTGAAGAGGACCAGTACGAGGGAAATCGACAGGATGGGCGCCGTCTGTTAAAGTCAACAGCCCTACATCATCATGGACTATATTTTCGAAGTGAAAAACATTGCTAATCTGTATTTGACTGTCTTAGTTTCATTTACGGTTTTTGTACGTGATATGTATGCAGTGTTGTTTATTTTTTCAACGTAGTTATCAGTGTTCTAATGGTTATTTATGAAATGTTCTGTACTCGCCATCGATGTGTTTGGCTGATGCGACGTATTCGATGGTAGCTGATGTATGTATTTTGGCTGGATATCTTGATTAATATTACCCGCGGTTGCGTTTTCTTGTTTGCATTCTTGTTTTCGATTTATATTGTGTGTAATAAGGTTGATGTACTCACTTGAACCCCCCCCCCCCCCCCCCATGTAATGAATAAATAAAAAAAAAAAAAACTCTCTCTATCCCGAATTGTGTGTCGAACCTACCTTGCGAATTAATTTTTTTATCTCGTCTTTCAACATAACCTTCAGGCGCCACACAGTACATATAATTTTTCATGTACATATCTCTTTCATGATTGCTTGTACTAGACATTATAAGTAAATGTATTTTGTGCATCGTTTAATTTCTTGTGTGTACTACGCAAGATTGACACAGACAAGTTACGTTACATTTTTCTCTACGGCACTAACTAAACCTTATTTTCACATTGCAGTTATTTTTACACCAGCTTAATCCTGTCAGCACACAGTTTTGTGGGCAAAAAAAAGCAAAAATTGCGCGTAGATATCGTCAAATAATTGCAACGAACGCGAAGAGCACGCGCAACGCAAGGGAAACTAACCGCCGTGCGCGAGTGGCTGGCTACGGTAAAGGAGGCGTGACGTGTAAACCAAAATACAACAGCGAAAAAGAAAAACTTCCACACACAGGGGGTCGCAAACCTTATATACCAAGCATCGAAGCGCAAAAAAAAAAGAAAAAAAAATAGTGCGTAGTTTAAACATACACGCGGCATATTAAATGTGATTGAATTAGGCAACTTGGGGCATGTTCCCGGCGCCATACATTTACGTCTTCGACCTTCGACGAGTTAACGGCTATTGGTTATAAAGATATGCAGATGGGACACCGATAAAAAAATCCTCATCAAGGCAAAGTACTTGGAAGCGCGCCGCGAGTAACACTTTATGAACGCAAGCGTAGCTGAGTCTCAGCTCGTGTGACACAATATGGCGGCGCCTGCGGGGTTGTCTCCACCCTGGACGGCGGCGCTGGGCATCGAGGCACCCTAACCTGCCGAGGACGCGAGCGCCATCTGGATGGTGTTTTAGCAAGTAACCTACCCGGTCGCGCCGCTGTTGTATGGTAGAAATGTTGGAAGAGGAGTTTGTGTTTGAGTTCCCCCGTAACAGAATTATGTTTTCTCGTGCATTCAAATTACAATCCGACTGCATCATGTCTGCAGGTTGTGGTTAGGTTGTACTTTACGATTTTCTGACGGCTGTTACTTTGAAAAATTCAATTTTGTTCACTAACGCCTTGCGCCATGCGGAGGGACTACGCGGTAGGGGTGGTTCGGGATTATGTTTTTTTTTTGGCCGGGCAACGCCCCGACGCCGACACTGGTTTTCCTGCGACACGGGACCCTTAATGCTATCGCGTTAAAAGGCAGACACAGGGGAGCTAAGGCCGCACATTTGCAGCCGGCCACTTTGATGCGACAAGAACAAAACGTGGCGACAGACGCTGGGCGATTTGGACTGTTGCAAGAAGAAACGCGGTTGAAGGCGGCGACACCACAGGCAGCAAAAAACGCCATAAGGTATCCATTTCATGCTTACATCTCTCGATTACGGGAGAGCTAGCAATTTTTCTGTAATGGTATTGCTGCACAAATTAGTGTATCGTAGGACAAATGCTATGAAAAAAATTGCACGTTTCCCCCGAAAGGCGAAGCATCGAACAAATTAGTAGACAGCTATACAATGTAAGGATAGTAGTTTTATCGGCCGTATAAGCTTGTAACATTCGCTTACTAAATTAACAAGCATAGTGCCACGCGCGCACAAGCAAACGTGAACACATCTCACTCGATGACCGTGGAAACTGTCAAAGCGCTGGAGTGAGGAAGCGCGGTGGCAGCTAGCGAATTTACCTTCGTACTGCATCTCGCTTCAACGCAAACTAAGCGGCTAAAACAGCGCACGGCGGACTCTGCCCCGTCGCAGATAGCGTTCAAGATAGGGCCCGCGCGGCAGCGCCGCCAAACGCAGCAGCCGCCGGAGTAGAACGTCCCCCACCTGCCCTTGCCCCGGTGCCTTCCGCGTGACGAAACACGGCGCGCTTCCTCCCCGCTTTCCTCCTTTGCGCGCGCGAGATTGAGCCGCCATCGTCGGCTCACTCTCGCACGCTTTCACTCGAACATACGGCGCGCGGCGATGATGTTATCGCCCTTGGACATTATACGGAAGATCACGGCGACGTCGACGGCAGAAATGCGCCATTGAAGTTCTACCAAGTCTGCATAAACTTTCACAAAACTGAACATACGGTACAGCGAAAAGCTCGATCCCCTTCGTTTCTTCCCTCGTGCCTCGGAGTGCTGATCGCAGCAATAGGTTACGGTGGTAAATAGGTGGTGCCCAAATCCGCGCCCCAGTGAGGACCCCCTCTGGGTAACAAGTACATATCTCGGAGGCCATACTTTTGCACGAGCTTTTTTCTCGCGGTTGGCGGACCATTGTGTGCATGCGTGAGTTGCTAAAACGAAATCTGGCGAGTTTTGCTTATCGAAATTTGCCTTTGCCTAGATACTGCGGAGGAGGACGTGCTTTGCTCCGTTTGTCTCTAGCCGAGCTGCACTGCCTGACAGCGGATAAATACTCCGTAATAGGCTCGCTCTCCGTTCGTGTTTCGTGACGCTGCGCTTATGACTGCGATGTCCTCGGCTCGACTCGCATGTTCAATAGACAATTTGATTGAACAAATTTGTCGCAGTTTCACCCGAAAGGCGAAGCACCAATTGCGATAGCAAATTAGTAGAGAGCTATACGGAGTAAGGATAGTAGTTTTATCAGCTGTATAAACTTATACATGCAGCAGCACCAGCAACGCGCAGAACTGTTGTCGACGCCGTCGGCGTTTTGCCCGCGTTCGCGCCGAACGCGCGCGGCGTTTTTATATAAATACGTATTTAGTGCCGCAGCTAAATGTCGCCTCCCTTCCCTCCCGTCCCCCCAAACCCTTTCGCGCGACGGAAAAAGTTGCGTTTGCTCTCTATATATGGAAAGGAGGAAAGAGACGCTTAATTCTGCAGCCCTTCAGGGAGCACGGCGCATTGGCGCTGAGCCGTGCTCCCTCAAGGGCTGCAGAAGATAGCGCCAACCTTTACCTTTCCCTTAAGAACCACTTATCATCATCATCACGGCGCAGAACGCGCGTTTGCTCTCCGACGTGCGTTCGCTCCCCGTGAAAGCGCGCGTCCCTCGCGCCCTTTCACTCGCACATACAGCGTCCGGAGCGCGGCGACGTTTTCATCGCCGTTGACGTCATACGGAACCTCACGGCGACGCCGACGGCAGAAATCTGCTTTGAAGTGTCCATATAATTGCTATCGCAATAATAAAAAAAGATCGGTAGAACCCATCTCACGATGAGTGTCGACGGTAATCCGACGACAGTGAATATAGCGACGCAATGTATTGCCACCGTCGAAACCAGCTATGAGGCGTGTACTACAGCGGGACTGTTTCGCGCTTCCCTAATAAAGTCCCTCGATAATTTGAAAGTACCGCCATTGTATGAACTCTGGCGCCGCCGCGCGACCTCCTCGCCTCCTCCTTCGCCCCTTTCGCGTTCCCTCCGGGGGAACTGGTTTAGCGACCGTTTTTCTGCTCCGATTGGTCTGCCTGCATTGCCCTCTGAAACGCGCGAATCAAGCTTTTATTGCGATAGCAATTATATGGACACTCCAAAGCAGATTTCTGCCGTCGGCGTCGCCGTCGCCGTTGCCGTCGCCGTCGCCGTGAGGTTCCGTATGACGTCAATGGAGATGAAATCGTCGCCGCGCGCCGCCGAACGCTGTATGTGCGAGTGAAAGGGCGCGAGGGACGCGCGCTTTCACGGGGAATGAACGCACGGCGGAGAACAAACGCGCCTTCTGTGCCGTGCTCCCTTAAGGGCTGCAGAAGTAGGCGTCTCTTTCCTCCTTTACAATCACCATATATGAAGAGCAAACGCGCCTTCTTCTGACGCACGAAAGGCCGTGGGGGGGGGGGGGGGGGGGGAAGGGAGGCGACGTTTAGCTGCGGCACCAAGTGCCTATTTATATCAGAGGCTCCGGCAACAGTCACCAACGCCGCACGCATTTTGTGCGAACGCGGGCAAAACGCCGACCGCGTCGACAACAGTTCTGCGTGTTGCCGGTGCTGCTGCATGTCCAAGTTTATACAGCTGATAGCTTTTTTTCGTTGGCGCCATTTTCCTCCTTAGCTCGGCGCAGTGAACGTTGCACGCTGTGTTTGCTACGATGTTGCGCTAGCGCTATGCCGTGCTGTAGCGCATATAACTGCCGCAAGAAAGCCTGAAGATGGTTATGCAGTTTTGACGATACCACAGGGAAAACGTGATTGCTTGCGCGAGAGGCAGTGGCTGTACAACATTGGCCGAAGGAATTTAAACACGACAGCGTTAAGGGCCCCGTGTCGCAGAAAATCCGGCGTCGGCGTGAGCGCCGGCATCGTTGGCGGAATTAATCATGCCGAACCACATCATCCCGAACCACCCCGACCGGGTAGGCCCTTCGCGTGGTGCAAGGCGTTAGTGAACAAAAATTGAATTTACCAAAGTTAACTCCGTCAGAAAAATCGTAAAGTACACCTTAACCACAACCTCCAGACGTGATAGCGTCGGATTGCAGTTCACCCGCCGTGGTTGCTCAGTGGCTATGGTGTTGGGCTGCTGAGCACGAGGTCGCGGGATCGAATCCCGGCCACGGCGGCCGCATTTCGATGGGGGCGAAATGCGAAAACACCCGTGTACTTAGATTTAGGTGCACGTTAAAGAACCCCAGGTGGTCCAAATTTCCGGAGTCCTCCACTACGGCGTGCCTCATAATCAGAACTGGTTTTGGCACGTAAAACCCCATAATTTTTTTTCGGATTGCAGTTTAAATATACAAGGAAAAAGCCTGATAAGCAGCCAGGGATCTTTGAATGCTATTCGCGTTCCACTCTTAAAGGCGAAGCTTAAGCGTCCTCCAAATTTTTGTTCCTACAAAGAACAGTGTTGTTTGCGAGGTAAGGCGCCTTTCTTATTTCTCGTATCAAAGTATCCCCTAATGCTGCATTTTTGTAATTCTACCGGCCTGCTGATCAGCGTTCTTGCTGCGACAACTTGTACGTTGCATAAAAATAGGGTTGTCCTCAGTATGCTGAATATTCTGCTGGAACTCCATCACGTCGCACGTCATCAACTGCTATTCAGTCGAAAATTCAGCACTATTGACCATTTTCGCGGCGATCCCGTGGGCGCTGCCATGTTTGATCACGTGGTGACGCGTCCGTTGCTTGCCTCAACTCCCTGCGTTGCCTCCTTGTTTACAATAGAAGTGTATGACGCCGGCGCGGCTTAGAAAGTCTCTGTTTTAGGAGGTATCGTAGACGGTAGCTGGGTGGACGACACGAAGCTTTGATCACAGCTTCAGAGAAAATGTAAAAGCACTTTGGAAGCTCATTAAGCTTTGTCCTAACGGCGCGAGCAGCGTATAAGGTGCTTGTTCTAAAAGCGGGGCTAAATATGTATTCCAATCTATCGAAACATTCCGCTCATGAATTGAATCAGGATTAGTGTGTTTTGCTCTTTGTTATTTATGTGGCAAATATTTTGAAGCAGCGGCTTGTCAGTTTCTGACAGTGAAGTTCCTCGGTACAGCCACTATCTGATTATTTTCTGCCTAATCGCTCGCGGGTGTGCTCAGTTCCGATAGATTTGTTCTTGCTAAGGGCAAGGCTTGGAGCTTAGCTGTTTTGCACATTGTAATAACTTGTAGCAAATATATATTATACCGCTAGTAACTCGCTTACTCTTGTGAACCGTCACGAAACATTCAGCTTCGACCATTCGTGCGCCATCGGTGTAGTCCGTCATTTATTTTGCGTATATAGTGCGCATATATATATTCAAGTGTGCGCCCATTCACTTATTCTTGATACGTCGGGGATAGAGTGGGCGTAAGTTTTCCTGCCATTTGGGATAGATGCATGTAAATAACGTGCGCGAAGCTTACTATGACAGGAGGCGGCGCTACTCCCTTTGTGATTGTTTAACGAGTGGTACTCACTCTTGCCGACGTTCTGTTGCTGAAGCCCTTTCTTTGAAGGTTAGCGATACAATGCTGGCGGATGAGCAAATTTCTGGATCCTCGAGGAAAGCCGTACATCTCGAAGTGCCGGTAACACGATCGGATAGTTGCGGCAGCGGTCCGCGAACTTAGCCACACAGATTCATTCCATTCCTTAATATGCCAGTCACTATTTTTGCAGCCAACCACTGCACACGTCTTTAATCCACATGATTCAATCTAGTATGATTAAAGCATAGTGTGTTAGCGAAAACTCAGTTGCATTTCCGACACCTGATCGCACAGAAGCAAGGTAAAAGCGGTAATGGTTTCGTATTCGTGCGCGGTCGCCGAGGAGACGTATGGCGCGCCGCCGTAAGCGCCATCTCGTTTCTCTAAAACAAACTGCTCCGCGAAAAGGGTCAATAGGTTCTGCTTTTCGCTGTGAGCAATTATGTACGAAGATACAGCCTCTCGATTGCACTTTTCGTGATTTTTAGGAACCGTTGCCTGTTTTACTGAAAATCAAAGTAACGGCTTGCAGAGGAGCTTTCTTTCCAGCTTACTGCGACGTGTGCGCCAGTCACTCAGATACAGTGAATGCAGGCCCTGAAATAATGAATGGCAAGTATACCCATGGTATTGCGGGTGATGAGCGCTAGCTAGTCAACATTGCGTTTTCTCAGATCTTGCACTTGCTTTGAATTGGGCTGCCACGCAAGCACGAGTGGGTGACGATTATTATTTGGTTTTCTCACGGATACAGGTAATGTGCAGGGGGTGTTCACATGATCGCGGTTTCTTGCTCGCACTGTAATTGCGCAACGGTCCTGTTCAGTTTGTAGACACCACAGCGCAAAAGCTACGTTCACACTGAGCAGACAAACACATGGATGGTCGATGCACTCGCGACTAATTCATTATATTAAGGCACGCTGAATATAATACACGCGGTGCACATGGAAGAAAAAAAAAGCCACACACAGGGGGATGTACCACAAGCACTACTGGGTCAGATGTACAAAGTAAGGCATCTTGTCGTGTGGCAGAAAATATGTCGGGAGTATAGAACTCGCCTCTAAGCTCCTTTTAAATCAGTATGCTTCATTCATACGGCATTAAGAAACCAACCTCCTCATAAACGTTGCCTTCAACATTCTCGATGTTGTTATCACCATTTTTCAAGATTTTCTACACCACTTGGGCGCGCAACTGGCCCAAAACCATGCACCTCCATCGAATGCTGCAGCCTGTTCGCGGGAGCCAAGGAGAAAAAGCGTGCCGTGCGCAGCCGGCCGGCGTGCGAGGAGAATCGAGGAGGAAAGCGCTGCGGGGAGCAGAGTGTCGCTACTTTCAATTTATCAAGGGGATTTATTGCCTAAGAACACTCTGCGCCATCTAGCTCCGCCGCTGCGAAGCCTGCGCGTGGCCTCCGAAACGCATGGCGGGCTGGTGCGTGCGAACGCTGAGGAACACGTCAAGTGGCGACCGGGCTGCGTATATTGAAAATCTAGAAGGCACAGCGCCTTAGCAACCTCGGTTGAACGAGATTGGAACGAATGAACGCCGCCGGCGACGCTCGATGCCCTTTGCAACCGCTAACCTAACCTAAACTAACCTAACCTAACCTACCGTTGGCGACACGTGAAGGCAATAATCCTCACGGCGGCGTGACCTAACCTAACCTACCGTTGGCGACACGCGAAGGCAATAATCCTCACGGCGGCGTGACATCAGAGCGTCGCTAGAAGCGTTTCAACCAATCGCGTTCAACCACGGTTCCTAAGGCCTTCTAGATTTTCAATATACGTGATCGGGCTCCTCTGCCCTTCTTTCTAGACACTCTGTCCCATCTATTGGCGCTGCCGAGAAGTCTGCACGTGGTCTCCGACACGAGAAGCTTGGCGCGCCGCTGCTTGCGAACGCTGAGAATCGTTCTCTCGCTTGCAGCACACCCCATGGTACATTCTCAGTGACCCAAGTGGGCGAGATGTTCGTTGAAGAGCGGCACGTACTCAGTACATTCATGAAGCAGCTCGCTGAAACGTTTGCGTGAAAGGCGTTCATTGAAATGCGGCACCTACGCAGTGCATTTGTGGCACGGCCTGCTAATTCGTCGGGTTGCTGTCCTTGAGGAACCTTTGTGACGTGGGTTCGATTGCGCTCAGCATCCGAGAGATCTAAGGATTCTTCTTCGTCATTGTAGATCGGCACAATCCCAGTGGTACACACTCAGTTACCCAAGCTGCCATCAAAGACGTTCGTCGAAGAGCGTCACACATCTACTGGCAAATACCCAGTGACCCAATTAAGTTGACATCAAAGAGGTTCATTGAAGACCAGTGCAAACTGAGTGCGCACATACTGAGTGCTCCAAGTCTGCGTCAGAGTGTTTCTTCGAACGGCGGTGCCTACCCGCATATCTACAGTGACCCATGTCGGTGCGAAAGAACGTCGTTGAAGAGAGGCACGTATGTACACATTGGTGCATACTCAGTGACCCAAGTTGATCCGATGGTTGGTTTCGAGCCCTGTTACCTCAGCACAGCAGCCCGATCCACTGACCATTAGACAATATACTACCCATTGACCCAGATAGGCGGGCAAACTGTTAGATACAAACACATATACAGGGTGTTTCAGCAAACACTTTCAAAAATCCTTAAAGGTTGCCTGTGGCAGATAGCGCAATTGTAGTTAATGAGCTGGTCTACTCGAAGAGGCGGACATTACCTGCACAAAAAATTGAAATGCATAATCGACTAATCAACAAAAATTCACTAATTAAGTTTTTAACTAATCACTGGAGGGCCCATATTGCAATTCACAAATTGTAGCCGTGGTGTTCGCAAAGCGGATCCACTTGGAACGAACTCTCGGGATGACACCAGTTTCGAGATATTAATTCCCGAACTTTGTGGAGAAATGCATTGGCGTGCTTAGCAGCCCAACACCATAGCTGCTGAGCAACCCCGGCGGGCTTTTTCATTATTGAATAAAAGGTTGGCTGTGCTGACAACACACCTAAGGAACCTAAGGAACGCCCAATCCTTACAACCTTGCTATTATAGCATCAATGAAATATTGGCAATTAAGGCCAGAAAAGTGATAACAGATGAAAAGTGATAACCACGCATAACATAAAGCATGATTAATCACATAAATGAAGCGCTTTAAGTGGCCAAAAATCTCAAATTAAAAAAAAACAAACAAACAAATCAATTACACACCACTACGTAAGCCTTCTTTTACAGCCTCTAGAGTCTGTAAAAGAGTACGTTTATCTAGGTCAATTACTCACAGGGCACCCTGATCATGAGAAAGAAATTTACAGAATAAAATTGGGTTGGAGTGCATATGGCAGGCATTGCCAAATCCTGACTGGGAGCTTACAACTTTCGTTGAAAAGACGAAGTGTACAATCATCGCATTCTACCGGTGCTAACATATGGAGCAGAAACTTGGAGGTTAACAAAGAAGCTCGAGAACAAGGACCGCATAATGCGATGGAACGGAAACTTTTAGGCCTAATGTTAAGAGACAGGAAGATAGCGGTGTGGATGAGAGAACAAACTGAGATAGCCGATATTCTAATGGATATTAAGAGTTAAAAATGGAGCTGGGCAGGCCGTGTAATGCGTAGGATGGATGGTAGGTGGACCATCAGAGTTACACAATAGATGCCAAGAGAAGGGAAGCGCAGTCGAGGGCGGCAGAAAACTAGGTGGGTCGGTGATGAAGTTAGAAAATTTGCAGACGCAAGTTGGAATCAGCTAGCGCAAGACGGGTAATTGGAGATCGCAGGGATAGGCCTTGAGTTGAGGTTATACTCATGCTATTTAAGGGCAGGCTGAGTGGACATTCGGTCGCTAGATGTGTAAGAACCGTGTAAAGCTGAGGAAAGCACTGAAATATATTTTATACCTATAACCGAATACAGATCAGCCAGATTTCCAGACGCCGTCGCTTCTCGATGATATTATAAACATCTTCGCAAAATATAAATGCGTCTTAACAAACCATCTTCTAGCTGTCTTCTGCGAAACGACTTCTGGACGAACACAAGACGACGTTTTGAGCTTTGAGTAGTTGTAGCCGTTTTAGCTCATTTTGGTTGGTGCAAGACGGCTACAAAACGTCTTGTCCTCAGTTGGAGCTGGGTGCCTCATTCATACCGTCCTGAGGATATCTGATAGACGTACACTGCGGTCCAGTGTTAAAGGGGACAAACGAGTGTAGATCATGTGCGTATTTTCCCCTCTGTCACGTGTGCAATTCCCCGGTTTTGCAGTAGGTGACTTGGTTGGTGGCGCTGGAACCTTCCTACACACCTGTGCAGTGTTTCGACGTAGCTTCAGCACGTGCTTGCATCTACGGATACGGCAAAGCGAGAGCCGTACATGAGTGTTTCCTTAAACAGCTGAGCGCACGGTATATGTGTTTATTTTGGTGTCACAGTTCGCAAGCTGCTGCAACAGCGCGAATGGATATGAAGCAAGACTCAAATGCATATCCTCCCGGCTCTTTCGAAGTGAACGAACTATAAGAGGCCCGATGCGGCTCGTGCCAATGCTTTTATCCCTAAGCGGCACGTGAAGGGTAGCAAAATTGTTCTAGCACAACACGCAACAGGTACTGCAACATAGAATATGCCTGGATAAACATGTTGCACGCATTAGAGCCTGACTAACTGAATATAAACAGCCGCATGTATGCTTTTTAATTACGCGAGAATCGTGAGGCAGAGTCTGATGTGCCCGTTATAACGTGCAGTATATATAGCGTTAGCACGGTATCACTATCATCGTTCTATCACTCAAAGCACCGACCCGGAAGCACAGGCACGACTGTGTGTGTACACAAATATTATTTTGTCAACACCGACCGTGTTAGTATAGAAGGCATGTCCAGCCACCCAATCATTATAGTTTGGCATGCTTAGGATTAATCCCAATTATTACGTGACATACTGCTAGTCTTTTTTTTATATTGAGCAGGAGTTTCAACGTGTACGTAATTACAAATATTGCGGTGGCCCTGACTAGCTGCGGATATCGAATACGGGCATTAAAAGTATAAAGACGACAACAAGAGAGACTAAATCTTACACTACACAGAAACATTCCTCAGAACAGTAAAGCGCCTGACGCTCCACGTGATACATATGCACAGTTTCAGTCTGCGGAAAAGCTTCGTTAAAGGAACGTGGCGGCTTCTACTATAAACATCGACCATCGCGCTATACATGCTTCGAAGCAGTATTTGGCGCCTTCGCGAAAGTCTCCCGCAGTCGCGCACGCAGCTGCACCACCCGCACAGTTGTTGGCCTCAGAGTCGGCACTCGCCGGCCACGAATCCCTCGTTGGCGGCGCACTCGAACGCTTCGGCGAACTGCGGCATGTTGTGCAGGGGAAGCAGGCAGCGGTCGCGCAGAGGCACTTGCGGAGCTCCCGTGTAGCGCCGGTGTGTGCCGCCGCCGTCGTCGCACGACAGCAGGCAGAAGCGCGCGAAGAACAGCACTTGCGCGGCGTGCCAGTAGCGGCTGAAGACGTCGGGGTCGCCGGACTCCTCGGTGAACCAGATCAGGAGCGCCTCGTACGCCGCACGCAGGCCCTGTCATGCATGGTCACGCATTGACTTACTCTGTACGGGCATTGGTATGTGGCAATCGATAATGAACTACGAAGAACCTGCGGCAGGGCTATACATAGTATATTTGGTGTATGATGATAATTATATGGATATTAGCGCGAGACATACGATCACGGAAGGAAGCGATCACGGAAGGAAGCGATCACGGAAATGTACATTGGGCACCAACGATTGAAGATTTTTCACAACGGCAGTAGTTCATCCACACAAATTTTACTTCGCCCTAACATTGACCAAAGTCACACCCTTTACTCAATTTTTGCTAAAGGTGACCTCAGTTGCGTTCACCGTTCTCCCAGAGACGCGGAATAAATTCTGCGTTGTTCGCAAAACAAACTTGTGACACTCCGGATCGCTTTCATATGTGATTTACTGCTAATTCCGCAATTAGTTCACCCACTTTGATCTTTGCCTACACATCGCCCATTAGCTGGCCCTGAGTTTCACCAAACATAAACAAAGTATCTCATTTAGTTCACCGAGAACAGCGGTGTAACCTCGTTTAAAGCATGAAAATACCGAAAACCAGGGTTCAATAATTGCATGTGGCGCTGCTAATTAAGCGAGAAAGTTAACATTTATCGACACAGCGCACTTAAGAGCACTTCTAACAGTCGAATTGACGGCTTCTCTGTAAAACATTTATTGCGGTAACTCGACGTTTCGGTACAATGCCGGCTCCTTCTTCAAAGGTGACAACGTACGGTGGCGCAGGGCCGTCACGTCCTTAAATCGCTCTGTATTTTCCACTGTCGTGGGGTCGACGGGCTTATGTTGGTCACGTGGCCAATATAAGCACATCCGAATATTAGTTACGTGGCTAATATAAGTGTGAATCGGGCCGTGCAAACGAGCAAACTAAACGCCTGCGAGCTGGCGCCGATTGGTGTCTGCGTCCTTACCACAAAGCATGCGAAGATCGGCTTCTATTAATTACACGTACCAAGCGGCGCACAGGACTATATATATATATACGAGGTTACCTATACGGTCCTCGGGAAAACACGCCCCACGTTTTCGGCAGCTGCGCCCATCTCAAAAGCTTTCTTAACGGGGCCGTTCCGTAAAGGCTGTTTCAAGGAAAATGCAAAGTACAATTGCTCTGGTTTTCCGAAAGTCATTTTTTTTTCGGTTGCCATGAGCTGTCGTGCGAAGTTGAGGAAGGGCCCCTTGCCAACGTTTCCCCCATAACCCTAGAGCCACTTAGGACTCCTCACAACGCAGTATCCTTGCCTGCATCCAGGCAAGCAAGATGTTCTCTTGCTCCCGCTGCATGTCGGTTGGACCGGAGGGAAGGGAAAGGTTTCGACGCAGCTCCCGGAGGCACTGGATGCTTTGTTGGAAGCCGCTCAAAGCCTTCGCGGTCCAACCGGCCGGTGGATCGTCCTGGTGGCCTGTAGCAATCGACCAGCAAACACGCATAGCGAATCTACAGAGTGCAGCGAATACAATAAAGTGAAACGTTCAACGGGCACAGAGATCTATATTGGGCACTGCTATGCATGCGCTACGATTCGTCTTTTTGCTTGCATACGCTATTTCACAAGCTATGTTACAAATAACAAACTGCTAAGGAAATAATGAAATATTTCTGTTGCAGTGATAGGCACGAAGGTATACGACATGGCGTGAAGTAGAAGAAACGCGACGCTATCTAGAGCTGAATACGCGATGCTGACAACCGAGCTTATACGGTGTAGTTTTGAGCATAATGAATTATGATTTGGCCGTTTCAGAAGATGCCAATCAAATCTGCTATGGAGTAGCATGTCATACGCACTACGTTAGCTCACACTTTTCATTGACATCTGTAATGAACTGTTACGTATATGCATGCGTCTTTAAGTCGCTATACAGCGAACAAATAAATAAACTATCTTTTTATGAATAGAAAAGACAAACCAAACGCGCTCGTCCTTTTGCTGCCATTGCGAGTCGGCCCTTCCGTGCCGATGACCTCGGCCATCCTGACAGCCAGCACGGCGCCGACTGTGCCGTAGTTGAATTGCAACGGCAGCACGCTGCCGTAGAAGTACGGCTGCGTTAGCAAGACGGGCGATAGCACGAGGGCGCGTAGCCGGGGATCGTAAATGACGGTGCCGGTGAGCTCCATGTTCGCGTACACTACCTGCCTACGCGCTGGAGGCGCCACTACTTGCATCTTCTGGGTCTGTCTCAGGGTGCTCAAGTACCCGTCGACGAAGTCCTTCGCCTGAGTCACGGTGGGCGTGAAGTCGGCGTAGTCGGTGGCAAAACGTTGGGACTCCTCTTCGGCGCCTATCACGGTCACCGAGGTGCCGTCGAGCTGCTTGTTCGCCGCGGCGTGCACCTTCGGGTCTAGCCAGGTGAACAGGGCGCTGCGCTCGGTGTTATTGAAGACGTGGCGCAGAGTGCCGTACATGTCCTTGACTTCGCCGTCATGGCCGGAGGTTTGCAGAATCCTCGCGGCCAAAGGATGCCAGGCGGAGGCCATGCAGCGGCGCGTCACGTCGAGGCAGAAGCGGCGTTTAGCAGCCGAGTCCGACTTGAGGTTCTGCCTCGCGTCCTCGAGGACGGCGATCTCGGCCTCGAGGTTCGCCGCGAGGTAGGAGGCTGCCTTGTGGACGCCGACCGCGGCCAGCTTGCGAAAGGCGTCGCCGACGCTGAACAGGGCCGTGGCAAAGCACGGAGTCTCGGAGTTCGCGACGAAGGAGTCGGGGTTGGAGGCCGTCACAGCGGACACCCACGCGCCAGTGCCGACGAAGGGAATGAGGTCGTGCACGAAGCTACGCAGCGGCCCGTTCTCTTCGTCCTCGTGGCGCGCGCCGTCGCTGGCGGCGAGCGCCTCTTCGACGCGTTTGTCGAGGGTCAATACGAGGTTCACGGCTGCAGTCGTGTTGACCTGGAGCGGACGGTTGTAATTAGCAGCGTTACCAAGAGCCCAAACACCATTCCACATATAGGAAATTGGAACAGCTTGTTAATTCTTTAAGGCGAAAACTTTAGATATTTCATCGTTCAGTCGACCTTCACAGTCTTTGAGCGAAAACGCGTAGACGACACGAAAGGTACAAAAACTATCATCATCAATGGCTCATACCCCCGTAAGCACTCATACCTCCGTAAGCGAGGAAGATGGATGATAAAGATAGATGATAAAGCGAATTAAGTGGATGACTTAGCAAATTAAGTGGATGACTAAGTGAACTAAGAGGATGACTACGCGAATTAAGAGGATGAATAACCGAATTAGACATCAAATTAAGAGGATGAGTAAGCGAATTGAGAGGGTGACTCAGCGAATTAAGAGGGCTGGATAAGCGAAGTAGACTAAGCAAATTAAGGGGGATGTCTAAGCGAATTAAGAGGTTGAGTAAGCGAATTAAGAGGATGATAAGCGAATTAAGAGGGGTGATTAAGCGAAGTAGACTAAGCGAATTAAGGGGGGATGTGTACTTGTTGTGTCCGTCTTTAATGCATCGGCACTTGGGCTTTCGCCTTCAAGTCGTCTTAGCGATACCATAAGAGACCCTGTGAGTTTTATTGCAAGCCGTGGAGAGTGCACTAGAACAACGAAATGTGTTAAAAATAATTAGTACAGTGATTATTTAGTAATTGGTTTCGTGAACTACGCACAACTGAAAACTTGCTCCATGCAGTATATATCAAGAAATGCTACTATGGGCTTTGCGTTAACATTCCCGCACTTTAGTCACAGTTTGGAAGTGTCAAATTGAGCGCATCAGAAATGATACGTACGTTAATTGGGAACCGCGGAATTGAATGCTCTACTGCGTACAATGTATTTCGCTCACTTTTGCTGTAAAACTCTTGTACTTTACGTAATTACCAACGAAAGGGACGGCGGAGCTTTCCGCATAGGGGGGTTATGGACTAGTTCACTAACAGTATTTTGGATGCAATATTATGAGAAAAAAATGTCGCAGTTTCACCCGGAAGGCGAAGCATCAATTGCGATAGCAAATTAGTAGAGAGCTATACGGAGTAAGGATATAAGTTTTATCAGCTGTATAAACTTGGACATTCAGCAGCACCAGCAACTCGCAGAACTGTTGTCGACGCCGTCGGCGTTTTGCCCGCGTTCGCACCAAACGCGCGCGGCGTTGGTGACTGTTGCCGGTGCCTCTGGGGGCGGCTCGGAGGTTTTCGACGAGATTAGAACGGGACACTCGTCGAGCAGCGTCGGAAGTCTTTAGCACCTTCTCGCCTCGCAACGTTTTATTGCGATAGCAATTATATGGACACTCAAAAGCAGATTTCTGCCGTCGGCGTCGCCGTCGCCGTCGCCGTGAGGTTCCGTATGACGTCAATGGAGATGAAATCGTCGCCGCGCGCCGAACGCTGTATGTGCGAGTCAAAGGGCGCGAGGGGCGCGCGCTTTCACGGGGAGTGAACGGACGGCGGAGAACAAACGCGCGTTCTGCGCCGTGCTCCCTTAAGGGCTGCAGAAGTAGGCGTCTCTTTCCTCCTTTACAATCACCATATATGTAGAGCAAACGCGCTTTCTTCCAACGCACGACAGGCCGTGGGGGAGGGGAGGGAGGGGGAGGGAAGGGAGGCGACGTTTAGCTGCGGCACGAAGTGCCTATTTATATCAGAGGCTCCGGCAACAGTCACCAACGCCGCACGCATTTTGAGCGAACGCGGGCAAAACGCCGACGGCGTCGAAAACAGTTCTGCGTTTGGCCGGTGCTGCTGCATGTCCAAGTTTATACAGCTGATAAAGCTAATAACATTACTCCGTATAGCTCTCTACAAATTTGCTATCGCAATTGATGCTTCGCCTTTCAGGTGAAACTGCGACATTTTTTTTATATAAATACGCATTTGGTGCCGCAGATAAATGTCGCCTCCCCTCCCTCCCTCCCTCCCTCCCGTCCCCCCATGGCCTTTCACATGACGGAAGAAGTCGCATTTGCTCTATATATATGGTGATTGCAAAGATGGAAAGAGACGCTTAATTCTGCAGCCCTTCAGGGAACACGGCGCAGAACGCGCGTTTGCTCTCCGCCGTGCGTTCGCTCTCCGTGAAAGCGCGCGTCCCTACGGCGCGCGGCGACGATTTCATCACCGTTGGACGTCATACGGAGCCTCACGGCGACGACGACGCCGACGGCAGAAATTCGCTTTGAGTGTCCATATAATCGCTATCGCAATAAAACGATTAAATAACTTATAAGCAAGGGTTTGTGGAGTTAATTTCATAATGCCGTGCACGAGCGTCGTGCGACAAAGGCCTCACCTCAGGCGCCCAAGCAAACGCGGCTTTCAGGTTCCGCTCAAGGTCGCCGTGGGTGTCCTTGTTGAACTTGCGCATGATAGATCTGCCCGGGGACAGGCGCAGCGAGACGTTCCCGTCGTCTGTGTAACGGACGAGTCCGATCTCGAGCACGGTGTGCAGACCCCGCTGGAGAGAGACGCTGACCAGAACCTGAATCCATTGAATAACGTATTAAAATGAATTGAAGAATATGCGAAAATGAAATATTGAAGTATCATTTAAATGGATGACTATGCATTCCTCGATATAAAAGAGAGAGCAGCGTTATATTTAGATAACTGATGCTGTGAATTCTGCGGGACTAACTTCGTTCATCACGAAGCGTTCATCATTGCACTTGAGGGGACGGTATTATGATACAGGTATCATATGTTTGTTTGATATATGGTTATTATATAGGACAGCAATCTGCGTGGCATAGTTCTTAGCCTCGGTGAGCCGTGAAAAGTACTGCATGCTAAATAATACGTAC
Source organism: Dermacentor silvarum (assembly GCF_013339745.2). Taxonomy (NCBI): domain Eukaryota; kingdom Metazoa; phylum Arthropoda; class Arachnida; order Ixodida; family Ixodidae; genus Dermacentor; species Dermacentor silvarum. Next base: position 77,355,757 of record NC_051157.2, read on the forward strand.
GTACGTATGTATTATGTATGTACGTGTGTGTGTGTGTGTGTGTGTGTGTGTGTGTGTGTGTGTGTGTGTGTGTGTGTGTGTGTGTGTGTGTGTGTGTGTGTGTGTGTGTGTGTGTGTGTGTGTGTTACCTTTGAAGGTAACCGAAGGGGCTTGCGGCTTGTTGCCCACATTGCCCAGCGAAGATACACTGTAGTAGACTAGCTACCGAAAGAGCCCATTTTCCTCGTGCTTTTGACAAAACTAACCAACAAACAAACAAACCTTACCAGTAACTGACCATTGAGTCTGGAGTGAGACCCACATGAGAAGACAATGAATTCACAGTCACAGTCGCTACAGTTAATCTAAAATAACTGTCGAAGCTGTAATCCTGCTGTGGCAGCCCTTACGCTGCGGACCATCTTTAAAGGGCCTCTCACCGGGGGTTTGGGCACTGCGAACAAACATGGGCGGTGCGTGGGCCACGCGCAGACGAACGCGCGTTCACAAAAAAAGTTGTCGCAGTTTCACCTGAAAGGCGAAGCATCAATTGCGATAGCAAATTTGAAGAGAGCTATACGGAGTAATGATAGCAGCTTTATCAGCTGTATAAACTTGGACATGCAGCAGCACCGGCAACACGCAGAACTGTTGTCGACGCCGCCGGCGTTTTGCCCGCGTTCGCTCAAAATGCGTGCGGCGTTGGTGACTGTTACCGGAGCCTCTGATATAAATAGGCACTTCGTGCCGCAGCTAAACGTCGCCTCCCTTCCCTGCCCCTCCCCCGCCCTGCCCCACAGCCTTTCGCGTGTCGGAAGAAGGTACGTTTACTCTACATATGTGGTGATTGTAGAGGAGGAAAGAGACGCCTACTTCTGCAGCCCTTAAGGGAGCACAGCGCAGAACGCGCGTTTGTTCTCCGCCGTGCGTTCACTCCCCGTGAAAGCGCGCGTCCCTCGCGCTCTTTCACTCGCACATACAGCGTTCGGCGGCGCGCGGCGACGATTTCATCTCCATTGACGTCATACGGAACCTCACGGCGACGGCGACGCCGACGGCAGAAATCTGCTTTTGAGTGTCCATATAATTGCTATCGCAATAATATCAACGAGCTGCACAGCGCGAAAACAGTTGAATTTTAAAAGCAAGCCCGTGGGCACTACCCCTCGAGGGAGCCCCGCTTCCCTGCCGGTGAATAACGGCCGCGCACATAAACGTCTCATTTGCAAGTTAACGCTCTGAGTGTGTATGCGCCTCTTCTTTTGCGTTGTGTAGATTATTGCGAGAACCATCAGCAAATATCAGCAAGCCTTTAAGTCAGGCCTACTACCTGCATTGTCACCGATTATGGCACGCCAATTCGGTAAATAATTGAACGCAAAATGCGCTAATGCGAAGTGCGTCGCGCAGCAACAAGAAAAAAGACAGCATAAAAATAAAGGAGGCGGGGCTCGTGTGCAGTAAACGTGATGCGGACCCTCGGGGGGCTCCGGTATGGGAGAAGGCAGGGAAGGAATGCTGCAAAAGGGTGCTTAGTCGAGGCAATGGGTGAGAGTATCTATGCTGGCAGAGAATCTTGCCTTTCAGGGAGAGTACAACACAGCACAGTGACACATAGCTGAGTAGCACAACGCCATAGCTACTGGGCTACCGGGGCGGGTGACGCGATTTCAATTTCTCCTACTTCTTTTTGTATTAAACCAATTTGAAAAATCTTAACCGTAATACACTTCCTAGACGGCACTTTACATCTACAGGTCCGCAACCAAATTTTTGAGGAGACCCGGTCATCTTATCGAAAGAGGCATTTATCTGAGTAATTTATTTCAGGACTGTTAATAAGAATATAAACACCTGAATGACATGCCTGTCATAGTCATGGTGTGTTCGCAGACAAAGCAATCTTTTCGGTTTACAGCCAACAGCGCTGCAGATACTCATCCAATCAACGAACAGATCATCTATTGCCCCCCTCCCGTCGTAAGTTCGTGCTTCGAATTTCGCGAGGCTCTTCGGAAAACGGCTGTTGCAGCTGGAGTTCGGGATCACCGCGGACACCGACCTTGACGATCTGTGCGAATGTGCTGGCACCGCGCAGCTGCTCAGACTTGATGGTCCTGCTGGCCTCTTGCATCGTGGCGGTCGGCGCCTCGCGCAAATCGAGGAATTCCAGGCAGCTGCTGTACACGCGTGCCGCCACGTGGCCTCCCATCTTGTTCGGGGTCCTCTCCTTGTCCATGAGCAGCCGGTTGTGCAAGAGCTCCAAGGCGTCGTCGCTCACGCTCGAGTGGTTCGCGATGAACTGCCCGCACACGTAATTGTAGAAGTTCACGCACCTGCGCGGAATCACGAGCTAAGTCGCGCAACGAGGAGCCGTCGCCTTTCGCAGAACAACACTTATGGTGGGAGGTAAACTTCAAGCTACTAGTCATTTCAAAGGGAAATGAAAGTTGAAGAAAAGACAGTGTTGCTGCAGGTGGGAGCCGAGATCACATCAGTGTGACGAAAGTGGTGGGAAGTTACCCCCGTCTTAATTTACGCCGTTAAATATTATTTTCCATATGCTTTCCGTAAATGAAATGTTGGTCTCATAATATTTTTACTGAAAATCCGGGGCCCTTGGTTCCCCCTTATTGTTATCAACCATGGCGCTCGAGCGGCTTCCTAAACTCGGCTCCAGAATCCAGGCCAGGGCAGGTATAATGAATAGCGACACCTTCCGTTCGATTCGGTGCCACTGTTATATTCCGTTCACGGTCGGCCAGGTTGATTGATAACGTGAATAGAGCGTCGCTCTGACCACTGACGAAGCTGGAAAAGCGTGAACAGGAATGGCATCAAAAAAGGCATCGCTGCAAGATCGCGTCCCTGAGGAGGCATTCTGGGTCGTTCACTTTCGCGGGACAGTCACGAGATTTCCCGTGACTAGCACCAGGCATCGACGTCTCCGGGTGACAACTTCCTTAGCCCAGTGCCAAACACAATGTCTTAGCACAGCTCCAGGAATGCTGTCGGCTGTGGTCGCCGACGTGCGAAAGTCACGCGGAATCTCGCGAGTGTGATTGTATCCGCAAAAGTGGACGACCGCATATATCGCCCCTATACATTACGATCGGTTCTTGAGTTCATGACGTCTCCGCCAATGGTTTCCGTTAATCGCGATTCGCTCTCAGGTGGGAGCTGGCGACTAGCGACAAGTCTTGGGAGTCCGGTACCACGGGCCGGATTCACAAATCTCTTCGTTCGTAAGCGACCTTTGCCCGTTGACTGGCCGCCTTCTTACGCCTTCTTACGAACAATTCTAGTTTAAGAGCTTATTGTGAATATGGGCCCAGATGTTTCATGTCGGCACGACGGCCATGCTGTTTCAAAATGCAAAGTTGATATTCGCAGCCACTTGATCGAAAGTCTGAATGCTATGAATTTCACCAAGATGCAGATGTCCAGCCTGTTCGTAAACGCATTGCCGTTTTCCAGGAACATTGTGTGACTGGAGAGCTGCATGGTGCAGCATCAACGCTTGTGGCACCATCTTGTGGCGCAAAATTCAGCCAGGGAGACTAAGCTGCCAGTGGAGTGTAGGCAGCGACGTAATCGTTACCATGTTTTTTTAATTATCCTTGAGTGAGAACAGTGATCGTGTAAGTAACGTTTATAACGAGTTGTGGTTGAAAAAACCGCCACACGATATCGCTTCCAGCGTTGCTACTACCATCCGCGTCTTCGATGACAAGGTACGGTATTCTGTAAAGGGTAATAGCGAGTTTTAGCTAAACCGTATGCTTATTGCTCTTTACGGAAATACCGAGCTGCGGTAAACATGGAATGCTGGTAGCGACCTCTTTTGTGACGCTTTGTAGACAACACGCGAAAGGTTTTCGCTTCACCTGGGTTTTCTCGTCGAAGAAATGTAAAACAAAATAGACAGCATGTTGACGAGTGCGTCGCTGCAGACCATAGAGTTTCACACTATAAAACCTTGAAGGAAATGTGGCGCTGCTTCACCGTGGTATGCAAGGGAATGCCGGTATATTGTGGATTCGGATTGGCATCGTTCTTGGAGAGCCAGAACGCCTTGAAGACGCGCCTGGCTAGCACCATTCCGTCTGCCACATTGATTAATTTCCTGCTAAAACAGGACGTAAAAAAACTGATTTAGCTTTATTATTACACAAAAACATGTTTTGTTTAATTCTGAGGACATACTATTGGATGAACAATTCTATGAAACGTAAAAAGTATCAGCTGGCTGCTAAAGTTGGAGGGCAGACGACAAGATTCTCGCTCGCTTTGGAACAACTTGTCGTCTGTTCTTGCTTTTTTTCGCTTGGTGCTGCATTGTAGGTGAGTAAACTTTATTGAGAGATGTAATATGGGTGAATGAAAGCCTTTTATGTAGATTTTATTTTAAGAACGCGTTATTTGTGTAGCCATATCCACGTTTTAGACGAAGCCTCGTACAACACCAGCCAACACAAGCCTCGCAGACACATATCCCGTCATTCCCATGAGGGCACGGCAGCCCTTTAAGAAACTCGCATAGACGGTGTCGCCAGTTTACCCTCTAGGTGTTATAGTGAGAAACTCTATGCTGCAGACGCTTCACAACAGCAGATGAGTAGAATACGGTTAGTTACTGCAATAACAGCCGTGTCCTTTCTGGTTAAACTCCGCGCAAGAAGATGATGCCACCAACCCGGCTTTTCAATATGAAATATCCGGTTGTCCTGCATTCCGTGAATGGTAATTACGCATATACGGACAATTGCTAAGACTCACTACTGGCCATACATGTTCTTTCAGGAGAGCGGACTGCGGCACACGTCAGTGGATAGATTGTCGCGAGGCACGCGTACCGGAGCTTGGGGTCCCCCAGCAGTCCTTCGACGTACGCCTTGGCAGCGGCGCACTCGGCAGTTTCGCAGGCCACTGGGATGGTCGGGGCGGCGCTGCGCAGTATGTAGCTGACCACGCTGAAGAAGATGAGCACCAGCAACGTGAGCGAGAGCGCTCCACCCAGAGCCAGGCAGCGCTGCTGCTGGCTGTCCAACTCACTGTGGCCGCTTTCCTCTGCGCCAGTAAAGACAGAAGAAAATAATTAAGCAGGGCAGGGTGATCGCGTTCACAGAGCTTTGATAGCAATAAGTTGATAGTAATGCAAGACCATTGATATGTCACACGCTAGGAGCTTGCTGTTGGCAGAAAGGACCGTTTTCAATGTGGAGCTAACCCATGTTGGCGTGAAAGAGGTTCCTTGAAGGGCGGTACATATGTACATCTTGCCACATACTGTGTTACCCAAGTTGGCTTGATAGTTGGTTTCAAACCCTGTTCCCCCCGCACAAGAGCTTCATCGACCATGGACTACTCAGTGACCCAGGAAAGTGAGAAAATGGTTAGAGGCATAGATAGATTAAAGGTTAGCCCCCTGAAAGTGCGTGAGGTACCATAAGAATACGAATGCCTTAAAAAAAGATCACCAGTAAAGCAGTCAGCATCACGAACTGGTCTGAATCAATATCGATTTCCGATGGGCATCTGTCATGACAAGGCGGTGTACTTCCTTGAGTCGTGATGTCAGTGTATAGGTGTAAGGACCATTACACTGAAGGTATAAAAGAAAGTTAGCAAGGAAGCTTTGCTTGGGGATGAAAGTAGGTTAATTTCTTCCCCCGCCCCCCTTCCCATGGCAGCTGCAGCCCACTCCTAAACCAACAACTGTTGCCGCAATGCTCGCGGCTCACCGCTTACCGTTCATAGCTGCAAGTCTTGCAAGAGAAGCCCTAGCGTCTGACACAGCTTCCGACTTGCCGGCGACTGCCACCTCTACCGGAGTGTTGGGCTTCTGAGGACGAGGCTTAGATGGCGCACGCCTGGTCAGCGCACCACCCGCGGCATTCAGGACCGCGAGCGACTTGCGCTTTATTAGCATCCTCAGCAATGACATCTTACGTTGGGGCAACTTGCTCTCAACTGAAGCCTTCCCTTTGTCCGCATTGCCAGGCTTGTCGCCTTGAGAGACCGATGTCTTGCTCAAAGCGTTTTTTTCCACGTCTTCCTCCGCGGCGTCACGCTGACTCTTGGTCTTGTCACCATCGGTGTTCTTTCGCAAGACCTTGGATGAGACCTTGGATGAGACATGGTTGGGGGGTTCTGCTTCGCCACCCGGCAAAGCAGCGCCCTCCGAAGAGTTGTGCTTCGCCGTAGCCTTCTTAGTAGTCTTCGAGTCAACTGGCTTCTTGGCATTGACGGCGTTGGTCGCTGCGTGCTGCGTGTCCGTGACGGGCCCTGAACGTTGCGTCTTGGCCGAGTGAACTGGCGAACTCGTCGCTATGGTCTTCCTCCTGGCGCTGACCTTTGAAGAAGCCGCGGACGTCGTTCCTTTGGTGTCGCTGTCGATGCCTTTCCGTGAAGACGTGCTCTTACCAGAGGACATGGATGACTTGGAAGGGGCGGCGGAGACCTTGCTATGTGTCAGGCTGGACGGATTTAGGTGAGAGGATTTGGACGTCTTGCCCAAGCTGCGCTGGCTGTCGCTTGCAGCCGCCTTGGAGGGCGGACGCGTGCTGCTTGTGCTTGCCTTGCTGATGTTCATCTTGCCTGGAGGTCTTACGACGAATACTCAATATTCTTCTCGCACGTAAGCGGCGATGGCCAAGGGCGACTAAGATGGCTCTCTTGACTAACGCGGAAGCTATATGGCGGCTGTTGGTTCTGACCTCAAGTTCGATCATCGAATTTCCCAGCTCGGGCCACGAGCATGTTTGCACGCTAGCTCCTCTTCTTCATTCGATGGGACGATGATGATGATGTCCTGAGCACATGGCTCGTACCCACTTCGGGGGATTGGCCAAGAATTGAGCACCTGAACTTCTAGATATGGATTCTGAAACTACAGTTAATGTGCAATTGACTAATCAGAACAGACAGATTAATTTTCCTGAACTGCATAATTTATAATAATAATGCCATGAATTAAAACTGAAATATCTCTGAGAGAATTGTAAAAGTAGGGATTTAAAATTTTATTCGTTTTGTTGATTCAATGAAACCACAAAAGGCATCAAATACGTCGTGGCGCTGACCTCATCCTCCTTGTTGACATGCCAAGCTTGACACGAGGACATCGCGCGGGATCAAGGAGTTTTATTGCGATAGCAATTATATGGACACTCAAAAGCAGATTTCTGCCGTCGGCGTCGCCGTCGCCGTCGCCGTCGCCTTGAGGTTCCGTATGACGTCATTTGGAGATGAAATCGTCGCCGCGCGCCGAACGCTGTATGTGCGAGTGAAAGGGCGCGAGGGGCGCGTCTTTCACGGGAAGTGAACGCACGGCGGAGAACAAACGCGCGTTCTGCGCCGTGCTCGCTTAAGGGCTGCCGAAGTAGGCGTCTCTTTTCTCCTTTACAATAACCATATATGTAGAGCAAACGCGCCTTCTTCAGACGCGCGAGAGGCCGTGGGGGAGGGGGAGGGAAGGGAGGCGACGTTTAGCTGCGGCACCAAGTGCCTATTTATATCAGAGGCTCCAGCAACAGTCACCAACGCCGCACGCATTTTGAGCTAACGCGGGCAAAACGCCGATGGCGTCGACAACAGTTCTGCGTGTTGTTGCTACCAAAGCCGCTCACCTTACTTCGTATGACATTGCTGTGTTGCTATCGCATTCATTGCTTCACCCTTAGGGCGAAACTGTGACATTTTTTAACATCCTGGTGGCAAGATCACTGCGTCGAGCTGGCCTAGCTGGTCGAGCTGGTTTGAGGCGAAATTGTCAAAGCTTTTTGGTCGTCCAAGAACGTCGAAGTAGAACTGCAGTGATATTCTTCTCTTCACGAGCAAACTGCCGTGACTGAGCTACAAGGCGAAGCAACAACGCGGCCACGAATAATGGCAACCATTAAGTAAAACTGCTAACTTTCGCATTCCGACTTACTTTTTCTGAGAGCGGCGGTTATCTATGCCTGCTTGCGTTCCTTTTCATACAATTTACCCGGGAAACTGTGGAACAAAAGACCGGTGGCTGCAGGCCCCGGATGTTCTTGTCACTGGTGTGGCACTTCACCCCGTAACTATACCGGGCACCTTGGGTACCCTACCGCCGAACGATAGCGAAACAACGGTGGCACGAGAAGGCAATTTTGCACAGATCGCAGGCATCACAAGCGCCTCACGGTGCAGGCGACCTCATACATGGTTACACCGCTGTCTGCTAGGGGAAGGAGTGGCGCTGGCGTCTGTCGGCAAACTTGAGGTTGGGAGCCCTATTCGCCCAAATATCTATGAGTGGCGCCCTCTTGCGTGTGACGTCACTGGGGGAACTCCGCTGCCGCACAGCGCGCGTGCTCGCTACGTGAAGGCAACTTGAAGCTGTCGGCCGTCCGGCTCTGCTGTAGTTTTTGAAAAGCTAGTGTGCAGGTTTTTTGACCAGTATATACGAAACGTATCAGGACGCTATTCCCTGCGAAATCTAGCCGAGTAGTCGTCAACATGCTCAGTGTGGATTGCTCCTGGCGTCGTCTGCTAGTCATCGTTGTGTATGCGTGCGCGTGCGGCGTTGGCTTCTCGCCATTGCTGTTCCGTTTTCATGGCGCACTGACAACGATTTGTCGGCCCTTTCTTGACAATCAACTGCGGAATTTGGCCTTCAGCTACAGTGCCTGCGCTGAAATAGCTAGTGTGTTTGTCTGTTGCTGCGTGTTCGGTTGCCTACTCCGTTTGCCACAGAAATTCCGATTTTGTTGCTGCTCAACACATTAAGCATATTGCCACCAGGTCATAAGGTGCGGCGAGCGTGAGCCAGTATTCAGGCAAGGAGAGAAGTTGTTTTTGGGTAGGCCATCTTTCTTTAATAAATTTTCTCCAAACCACCCAATTCTTGGCCGATCCCCCACGGTGGGTATGTGCCATTTGTACAGAAGATCATCATCATCATCATCATCTTATTGGCTAGTGCTCGTCTCTGCCGGTGCAGTAATTCTTGTTATAAAGGCCTTCTGTAGCACGTGACAAACTGGTGGAGGTGCTGGGTAGTTCTAGCCAGGGTCCCACACGCCTCCTGGTAGCCCTGTCCCTGCAGTGGCAACACCTGTTCACCGAGCCAGCCGAAGAATCCGAGGATTCCCCCCTGAGCCTGCACCTCTTCCCGAGACAGCTTCAGCGACACACCATAGTGGTATGGAAGGCACTACTATACTGCTATTCACTATACGCTACAGAAGGTTCCAAAAGTCTTCCATGGTTCCATCCTTGAGGACGTCGAAGACTGGTTGGCTCAGTTCGAACGCGTCGCTGATTTCAATAGGTGGACCGATACGAACAAGCTGAAGAATGTGTACTTTAGCCTGGAGGATGGCGCTCGTACCTGGTACGAGAACCGTGAACGCTTCTCGTCGTGGAGCGAGTTTTGCCGTCATCTGCGGGCAAGTTACGCCAATGTCGCTGTGAACGCGCCGAACGAGCCATTCAGTCGTGCATCCAAATGCCAAATGAAAGCGTAATGATGCATGTTGAGGACATGGCGCGCCTCTTTCGTCGAGCTGACTCGGACATGGCAGAAGATAGGAAGCTCCGCCACTTAATGCGAGGGGTTAAGAAGCAGCTTTTCGATGGCCTCGTTCGGAGTCCCCCAAAGACTATGGCTGAGTTTTTAACAGAAGCCACGACAATGGAAAAAGTGCTTCTGCAGCGATAAACAGTGTACGACCGGCAAATCACTGTCGCGTCATCGGTGGATCAGATCGCATCGACACTCTCTGCGACCGCATTCGATCAGTGGTGAGTGTTGAGCTGCAAAGAATTCACTGCCCACCTCAACCTACTGCGGGAGCCATATCCAGCCTTATCAGGAACGAGGTACAGCATGCTCTGCAAGTCCAGCTTGCCAGTGAGGTCACACCACCTGTGCCGACGGAGCTCCGGCGCGCATCATACGCGGAAGATGCGATTCAGTACACTCCTGCTTCACCACGCTTCGTGCGCCCAAAGCCTCTAAATACACTTCCATCAGTGCAACTGATCCAGCACTTGGAGAATCGGCAACCGCTTCCAAGGAAGTCGGACGTCTGGCGCACACCAGACAGGCGACCGCTGTGCTATCACTGTGGCGAAGCCGGACATGTATACCATGAATGCCCATATCGCTGTCTTGGACTTCAGGGTTTTGCCGTCGACTCGCCAAGGCCAAGATTCGGTGAAAGACGAAGAGCCATTGAAGAATACCTGTCTCAACAGCACATGCCTATGCCCTTGCGGCGGCAGTCACGGTCACCGTCGCCAAGACGATTTTACTTTTAAAGTAGACATTAATTCAACCCTCCCGGAGCAACAACGAATAGCGCTGCACGAATGGCTGCTTCAATTCCAAGAATGTTTCGCCTCGTCCTCTAAGGTGCGTCAGACGCCCATCACGAAACACCGAATCATTACGTATACCGACGTCTCGCCCATAAAACACCAGCCTTACCGAGTTTCGGCCAAAGAACGTGACGCGATACATACGCAAGTCGAAGAGATGCTTCAGGACGATGTTATACAGCCTTCCAAAAGTCCCTGGTCATCGCCGGTCGTCCTAGTAAAGAAAGACGGAACGCTACGTTTCTTCGTTGAATACAGGTGGCTAAACAGCGTGACTAAAAAAAATGTCACAGTTTCGCCCTAAGGGCGAAGCAATGAATGCGATAGCAACACAGCAATGTCATACGAAGTAAGGTGAGTGGCTTTGGTAGCAATATGAATTGTATTAAATATGAGCTGATTAAGTAAGCAGGTGTGCTGCGGCGTAAGTAGACCGACATGAAGAGAGACTCGATGACCACGAGAAGGCGCGTGTGAAATGGTGGTGTTGATGAGAAGCGCTTCCCGTGGGCAGCGCGTGCGATGGGACACACCTGTAGCGCTTCACTGCCGATCCGGGCAGCATTACATGTGTAGCGTGCGTTGGAAAATGTGGCCCGACTATTACTAACTGAATGAACAAGCGTGGTGTGAGCGCGCACAAACAACATGAATAGATCACACTGAATGACTGCAGACAACGACTGTCAAAACGCTGGCAGCAAGCGCATGCGCCGCAGCGGGCGAAGGTAAGTACGTGCGGTCTATCGCTTCAGCAGAAACTGAGCGGCGAATGCACGGCGCATAAAGGTCAGAGCCGTGTGGAGATAAGAGACGGTGCGGGCGAGCGACTAGCGCGGTTGTTGGCATAGTAGAAGTCCCCCCCCCCCCCCCCCCCCCCGCTCCCTCCGGCGATGGCTTCCCGCTTCCTTGCTTGCGCGTGGGAGATTGAGTGCGTTCGCTCTCCGTGATAGCGCGCGTCCCCGCACGCTTCCGCTCGGGCATACGGCGCGCGGCGAAGATTTTATCTATACGGAACGTCACGGCGACGGCGACGCCGACGGCAGAAATCCGGTTGAAGTGTCCATATAATTGCTATCGCAATAAAAGACGTCTATCCACTGCCCCGCATCGATGATTCACTCGATAGACTGCGACGCGCCAAGTATTTTTCATCTATAGATTTGAAAAGCGGATACTGGCATATTGTAGTTGATGAACGAGATCGCGAGAAAACTGCCTTTGTTACACCGGATGGCTTGTATGAATTCAAAGTGCTCCCCTTCAGCTTGTGTTCTGCACCTGCGATATTCCAGAGAATGATGGACACTGTTCTCACCGGTCTGAAGTAGCATACTTGCCTCGTTTATCTTGATGACGTCGTCGTATTTTCGGCGACCTTTGAGGAACACCTGAATCGTCTGAAGACTGTGCTGGAAGCGCTCCGCGCCGCTACCCTCACGATGAAGCCAGAAAAATGCCACTTCGTTTATAAAGAACTTAAGTTTCTCGGCCATGTTGTGAGCGCGGATGGCGTTCGGCCTGACCCTGACAAGACCACCGCCGTAGCCTCGTTTCCTGTTCGCCGTGACAAGAAAGCAGTCCGTCGCTTTCTGGGGCTCTGCGCATACATACTATCGCCGCTTCATAGCAAATTTTATTGCGATAGCAATTATATGGACACTTCAACCGGATTTCTGCCGTAGCCGTCGTCGTCGCCGTCGCCGTGAGGTTCTCTATAGATAAAATCTTCGCCGCGCGCCGTATGCCCGAGCGGAAGCGTGCGGGGACGAGCGCTATCACGGAGAGCGAACGCACTCAATCACCCACGCGCCAGCAAGGAAGCGGGAAGCCAGCGCCGGAGGGAGCGCGAGGGGGGGGGGGGGGGGCGCACTTCTACTCTCCCAACAACCGCGCTCGTCGCTCGTCCGCACCGTCTCTTATCTCCACACGGCTCTGACCTTTATGCGCCGTGCATTCGCCGCTCAGTTTCCGTTGAAGCGATAGACCGCACGTACCTTCGCCCGCGGCGGCGTATGTGCTTGCTGCCAGCGTTTTGACAGTCTTTGTCTGCAGTCATTCAGTGTGATCTGTTCATGTTTGTTTGTGCGCGCTCACACCACGCTTGTTCATTCAGTTAGTAATAGTCGGGCCACATTTTCCAACGCACGCTACACATGCAATGCTGCCCGGATCGGCAGTGCAGCACTACAGGTGTCCCTTCGCACGCGCTGCCCACGGGCAGCGCTTCTCATCAACACCTCCGTTTCACACGCGCCTTCTCGTGGTCATCGAGTCTCTCTTCATGTCGGTCTACTTACGCCGCAGCACACCTGCTTACTTAATCAGCTCATGTTTACTACAATTCATATTGCTACCAAAGCCGCTCACCTTACTTCGTATGACATTGCTGTGTTGCTATCGCATTCATTGCTTCGCCCTTAGGGCGAAACTGTGACATTTTTTGGGTCGGCTAACTTCTTGGCTAGTGCTCCTCTCTGCCGGTGCAGTATTTCTTGTTATAAAGGCCTTCTCTAGCACGTGACAATACCATGAAAGAAGGTTGATGCCATTCTCAAGAAACTAGGTGGTCACTGCTGTACGTAATTGCATGCACTCGTCTAGCGGCATTGCCGCAGAGGGTGGTCTGGAACGTCTGACACAATGGCGGATAAAATTCGTGAGCAAAACAAGATTACGTTAGTCTTGAGCTGCAGTAGTGGCCTTCGCATAATTTTAATTAAAATGAATTACTTCCACCGTGGCACATCTCGCCCCTGCATTTAGTCGGCTCAGTGTAATCCTTTCTTTCCCTGGGCTAGATTTTTCTAGTGATGATAATTAGTGCTATCTTGTAACAAAAACAGTCGACAACCTTTTCTTAGATAACCATTTACAATAAATTTTGCTCTGTAAGCGGGTCATACCTATTGAAAGCTAGAACAAGAAAATTGATAATTTTAGGTTTGCTGGGAACTATACCGAATAAGTTGCTGTACCTCTAAACACACAAAGAAAAGAAGGAGGGGAGGCAGACGTGTAAAGGCGAAACCTTTATAGGCATTTCTGCATTTTAACATAGTATTTTATTGCAATAGCAATTATATGGACACTCCAAGCGCATTTCTGGCGTCGTCGTCGCCGTGAGGTTCCGTATAAAGTCCAATGGCGATAAAATCGTCACCGCGCGCCGTACGCTCTGTGTGCGAGTGAAAACGTACGAGGGGAGCCGGAAATCGCGGCTCAATGTAGCCAACGCGAGGGAGGAAGGCAGGCCGGAAGCTCGCGGTCGTCCTTCGCGCGCGAGGCACGGAGGCGAGGCGACGGAGAGGGAGGGGGCTGGGGTGCGTTCTGCTCCGTCGGCTGCTGCTCACAGCGTGACCGCGCCGTATCTTGAAAGCGATCTGCGATGCGGGTGGAGTGCGCGCCCGCGCGGGCCTCATATTCAAAGCGATCCGAGCTGGGGACAAAGTGCATGCGCTGAGTGCCGGTGGCTTCGTATGCGCTCCGTTTTCGACGTTTAGTTCACGTTGAAGCGAGACGAGAGACAGCGCGCAGGTAAATTTGCCCGCTGCTGCTGGTGCGGTTTCTCACTCCGGCGTTTTCACAGCGAGTTTTCGCGGTCATCGATTGAGATGTGTTCATGTTTACCTGTGCACGCGTGACACCATGCTTGTCTAGTTAGTTAGTAAGCGAATGTTTACAACTTAATACGGCCATTTAAACTATCCTTGCTTCGTATATATCTCTACTAATTTGCTATCTCAATCGATGCTTCGCCTTTCGGGCGACACTGCGACTTTTTATTGCGATAGAAATTATATGGACGCTCCAAGCGGATTTTTGCCGTCGCCGTCGTTGCCGCCGTGAGGTTCCGTATAAAGTATAAGGGTGCTAAAATCGTCGCCGCGCGCCGTATGCTGTATGTGCGAGGGACGCACATACAGCGCGCGAGGGAAGCGTGCTTTCACGGAGAGCGAACGCACGGCGGAGAGCAAACGCGACGTGTCCGTCGCGTGATGGATGGACGGAGAAAGCTTTATTTCGTCAAAAAGCATGGGGCTGACGATTCCGTGTTAGATGGCCACCTGGACGACCGGGTCTGATCTGGCCAACACGGCCTCGAAAGGACGTGGGGGGATAGAAGCGAGGGAGGGGGACCGCCGTTGTGCTCCGGAACCAACTGTGCATTTAGCGACCCGGCGCAAGGGGATCTGGCGATTCAACCTCGCGCGCGAAAGGAGGAAAGTGGGAAGGCAGCGCGAGAGGGAGGGGGTGCGGCTTCTACTCTGCCAGCAACTGCGCACTTGTACTGTGCGCTGCTGTGAGCGGTCGCGCGCACCGCATCTTGAAAGCGATCTGTACACAGCGCCTACCTTTGTATGCGCTGTGCTTTTGCTCAGTTTCCGTGGAAGCGATAGACCGCACGAACCTTCGCTCGCTGCTGCTGCCGTACTTGTTCACGCCAGCGTTTTGACAGCGGTTGTCTGCGATCATCGAGTGTGGTCTGTCCATGTTTGCTTGTGCGCGCTGTGTCTAAAATTATACAGCCGATAAATCTACCATCCTTACTACGTACAGCTCTCAACTAACTTGCTATCGCAATTTATGCTTCGCCTTTTGGGCGAAACTGCGACTTTTTATTAGCGCTCATAAAATAATGTTTTGAGAGTGGCTTCCGGTAGTCGGGAAGTGCGTTGAACGGAAATAGTATTATGCTAATCTAAACAAACAATTTTTTTCTGCATTAGAAAGGGGGTAATGAGATTTATTTGCAGAGAATAGTGCAAATTAAGCATCCCTGGCAATTGGGAACAAAAGCGCGTGGTGTCCCACTAATGTTCAGGGTAAACCGTTTCTCAGTAAAGTAACGACACTTTTGTTGTGAGAAAAAGTTTCCCATTTGCAACCACAAGTTACTGAATTACAAGCAAAATGTGAAATTCGCATTCAACTACAATGCCGCTTTGTCAACGCAAAATTTTACGCATGAGCCCTGCGATCCTATTTCATTTTCAAAGCTGTGACGAGTCTCATTTACTGGCTCGGCGCGATGTTTTATGACTGAGTCACGAGATCGTGTCCCTGCCCGCGAGAGATGGGGTTATATGAAAAAAAAAAGTTAGTGGCCCTTTCCTTGTCGAGGAAATGGGGTAAGCGAAGCTTGGTCGTGTGTTTTTTCGGTGTTCCTCCGAACGAATTGCACTGATGAGTACCAGGTTGTGCTCGAACCACAACCGGTCGCACGCACTGCAGCTGGCTTCGAAGTTCCGGTTGAGAAACTCGCGTTGAAACCTGGCCATCACACCGGGGAAGTTGGTGCTAGCGTTGCTGAGGAGTGCACCACCGTTGTCGGGTTCCTGGAGGGCTAGACGACGCTGACGTTTGGCCTCAACATCGCGCTCCCTCAATTCGGGGTCCCCGGCTCTTCGCTGACGTTTCGCCTGGGCTTCGGAATCCCTCACGCTAGAATCGGCACGTAGACAACGAGCCCTTTCGCGAGTGCGTTCATTATAGATTGATTTCTATGAATTTTCTTCAAAATTAAATAACTCCGTTACGTAAGACAATGAATGGCTCATACTCCCTTAAGCAATGGCTCATACCCTTGTAAACACGGCCTCCCCATTACTGCGACAGAAGAGCAGTGAAATTCTACGCTGGAATGATTAGCGGCAACGCAGCCAGCTGTGGAAGCAGACGACGATGACGAACGCGGGAGCAGTGGCACGAGCACATGCCGAGCACGAGCGCGTGCCGACCACCTGTGCAGCTCTGATAGCAGCTGGTTCTATTAGCGTTACATCGCCGGCGCAGGGGCTTGAAGAAGAAGAAGACGAGTTCTTGATCAGCTGCTGTTCCTGCTTCGCTCTGGTTTTTCATTCAACTTTTTGCGTACCGACGCCTCCGTGGCGGGTACAGTATCGAAAGCAATGACGGACGTTCCGCCCCCTCTGCCACCACGGTTGGGGGCTGGCCTCCAAGCTGAACGTCGGTCTGCTGCGTCCGACCATCTGCACATGACCAGAACATCCAGAACATCCGTTGATGTTGTATATGAGCATCTCCGGGCAGTCCGTCGTCGCGCCGAGAGGAAATACAGGCGAACTAAATTGATATCAGACTTGAGGACGTCACGTCGTGTGCAAAAGAAAATTCAAAGACGCTTAGAAAAGCTCGACAGACAGCGTTGGAGGTACTTTTGCAGCAGCCTGGACCCAAGAAAACCATTGTCCACGATATGGCATGTTGTACGAGCCTTGCCATCTACTCCACAACAACGACGTCCCTTCCGAGCTCTGGCTATCAATCAGATGCGCAGTGAGAAGGAAATCGCGGAAGATTTCTGCTTACATCTCTCTGGCTCTACAACATCGGTATCTACGCTGTTCAGGTGCGCTCCCCCAACAGTGGACGATCGTCTCGACCTTCCATTCACGCTACAAGAGCTACGTGCTGCGCTCTCTTCTTCAATACACTCAAGTGCGCCAGGGCCTGATGGCATTACCTATTCTACCCTACGCCATCTGGGCCCTCGAGCGACTGAAGAGCTTCTGGCTTTATATAATCTATCTTGGGCCTCGGGAACTGTGCCTGCACATTGGAAGACAAGCAAGATCGTGGCATTATTGAAGCCAGGCAAGTCACCCCATGATATGCTTTCCTACAGACCAGTGGCGCTTGCCAGTTGTATAGGAAAAACCATGGAACGGATGGTTTTGATGCGCCTAGAATGGTTTTTGGAGAAGCGTAATATATATCCAGACGCGATGACAGGTTTCCGAAAGGGTAGGTCGTCAATCGACAGCGTTATTGATCTAGTAACGACTGTTGAACATCAGAAACGTCGCCGTCGACTGACGGCTGCTGTCTTTCTGGATATCAAGGGTGCATTTGACAATGTTCTACATGATGCAATTTTAAATGCCCTTGAAGAATATGGCATTGGTGGCCGTATGCATCAGTGGATAGCCAGCTATCTTCGAGAGAGAACGATATTTATGACAACTCTAGACGGCCATACAAGGAACCATCCTGTCTACCGTGGGGTGCCTCAAGGAGGTGTACTGAGCCCAACCTTATTTAATGTTGTTCTCGTTCGACTCGTCAAAGAACTCATAGGCGCAGTCTCGGTCTCTGTGTGCGCAGATGACATCTGTATATGGACAACGAGCTTAACGCGCTTACAAGTACAAACGAAGCTACAGCGTGCAGTGTCAATAACGTCGCAATACCTAAATAGTCGTGGACTTCATCTCTCACCGACTAAGAGTGCCGCCATGGCATTTACGCGAAAGTCAATGGCCTGCTACCCCGTCATGATTGATGGCAAGATTATACCTTCGATAACCCACTATAAGTTTCTCGGAGTCACCATCGACCGTGACTTATCTTGGTCGAAACACATCTCTGCATTGAGAAAAAAGCTGGACAGCTTTGCACAAATCATTCGACATATGTCTGGAAAATCGTGGGGGGGGGCCATCCCAATCATCTCTTATGCAGCTCTACCAGGCACTTTTTGTTGGCTACCTCCGCTACAGCGCACCTGTACTTTCTGGGATTAGTTCATCTGCCCTCCGCACACTTGAAGGCACTCAGGCTCGCGCACTAAGAATTTGCCTAGGGTTACCACGATGTACTTCCACATGGGGCACTATTGCAGAGGCACGCGCATGCCCAGCTCGAGTGTATCTGCAACATGAGCCAATGCGAGTGCATTTAAGGCTACTGACAAGGCATAGGAATCATTCACTGACAAATGTCACAAGTATACGGCCTGACGCCGCCTACTCAGGAGCCGTATTGTCGCAACGGGATCTACTGCCGTCGGACTTCGCACCACATGGCATACCGGAAGCTCCACTCTGGACGATGGCAAAGCCGACGGTGAAAATCTCAATCCCCGGAATAACGAAAAAGTCGAAAATGCCGCTTGCGGGTCTCAAACATTTCGCGTTATCCTACATTGCTTACAAGTACGGATATACCGAACATGTTTTTGCAGATGGTTCTGTTACACAGACCTCTTCTGCGGCAGCTTACACGGTACCTGCAATGGGGATTACGCAGCGGTTCAAGATAGGACACAAAACATCGTCTACAGCAGCTGAGTTGACCGGTATTCGAGAAGCAGTCCGCTGCATAGTACAACAAAACCTCGCTAACTGGACAGTGTTCTGCGACTCGAAACCGGCGCTGCAACTCATAAGCAATTATATGAATCCCAGAAGCGCATATAGCCCTCTAATCTACGACATCATGGCTCTGCTTACTGAGGCGTCTCAATCCGGACATACCATTGCACTGCAGTGGATTCCCAGCCACTGTGGAATAGCCGGAAATGAGCACGTTGACGCGGAGGCAAAAATGGCGCACACTGACGGGAAGATTATAAAACTTCCCTTTTGCCGCTACGACATCAACGCCTTGCTACACAACTCCATCAAAACGTCTATGGAGCGACAATGGGACAACACCGAACATCGGCAAGAGCGCCTCTATAGACTTGACGCCGGTTTGCGATTCTGACTTCCACTTCGGATGCGGAGAGGCCAGGAAACACTTATCCATCGATTACGGCTTGGTGTGGCGTACACTCGCAAATACCTTCACAAGATTGGACGAGAACGGGACCCTGACTGTAGCGTCTGTCACACTCCCGAGACAATAGAACACATACTTTGCGTGTGCCCTCAATATGTGACCGAGCGAAGGACACTAAAACGTAGTGTTGACTGTTTGGACTCCCGCCCCTTTTCGGAAGCCAAGGTTTTAGGCGCATGGAGAAGCGTTGATCATGCCCAGCGCACCATACGATCACTTTTGAACTTTATGTGTGAGACGGGCTTAGACGGTCGTCTCTAGGAACTGTGCAGTGTGCAGTGCGCGAAATGTGTTTGTGGGATGACATTCTGTGTGGACAACACTACTCCTGCGTGTAGTGTGTGAAAAGTGCACAACCGCGTATTGGACAACGTGTGTAAATAGTAGCTCATTGTACGATATCATAATCACCTGTCACCTACCTCTCCATGTATCTCCCACTTCCCCTTACCCCAGTGAGGAGTAGCAGGCTAGAGACACGCTCTCCAGGCCGACCTCTCCTCCCTTCTCTTCATTAAAATCTACTCTCTCTCTCGCCGGCGCAGGCTAGAGTATACAAGCTTCGCTTGAAAAAAAAATATATATATGTAAAAAATACCACACGATTATCAGGCACGTAGTGTAGGACACGAGATTAATTTTGACCACCTGTGGTTCTTTAGTTGAGCCCCTAAATTCAAGTACACACGAGCGTGTTTGAAATTCGCCCCCATTTAAATGTTACGTGCTACGCGAGCACGCAGTCAGAGCGCGAGCAAGCGCATGAATATGGAGCTATATTCAAGCCGGAGCATAGCAGACGACAAAGACGAGTCACCTTTCTGACGTCATGGGAGCGCCGTTCGCAGCGCCGCCATCGGTAGCGCGCGAGGCCAAAATGCCACTGGGCATGTGCCGCTGACCAATAATAAAATAAAAGGAGTTTAATTTCTCCGGCGATGGGCGGAATGGAACCCGCGCCATTTACATTCACAAATATAGTATGATTATAATTCAGACACGAGCCACGCGCGGACTTCGCGGCACCGCCATTAAGGCGGTGCAGCCTGTCTGGAGGGAAGCGTGAGAGAGGAGCACCGCTGCAGTACCCGCCTGATACGTGAAGCGTTTAGAGCGCGGTAATATGGTCTGTCGCTACGCTCTGATTCAACGCTAATTAAATTAAATTATGGGGTTTTACGTGCCAAAACCAGTTCTGATTATGAGGCACGCCGTAGTGGGGGACTCCGGAAATTTGGACCACCTGGGGTTCTTTAACGTGCACCTAAATCTAAGTACACGGGTGTTTTCGCATTTCGCCCGCATCGAAATGCGGCCGCCGTGGCCGGGATTCGATCCCGCGACCTCGTGCTCAGCAGCCCAACACCATAGCCACTGAGCAACCACGGCGGGTAACGCTAATCGCATTAACGTGAACAGCCAGCCAGAGATGGTTTCTGCCTTTGTGAATGCGGGCTCTGGTTGAGCGAAACAGGATACGCAGAAATTTAGAGAAAAGCTGTGAACATTCTGGCAGAACCCATCTCACGTTGACTGTCAACGTTACTGGGATCAGCATTTCAGAAACGTAGCGACGCACCGTATTACCGAAGACACCTTTTTTTTTCTTTTAGAATCTGTAGGGGTCATTCTAAGATTTTAATCGGCCCATGCACTTCGCTATGAAACTCGCTTGCCTGCAGGGTTGGCCGTGACCACGACGGCGTTGCGACAACTGTATGTTGACGATGAAGTGACGACGATGGAATGACGAATAAGGAAGTGACGAATAAGCAATGTCCATCGATGGAACGACGAAGGCGAAGATGACAATGACGATTCTGAAATGATGTCGATGGTATAATGACGACGGCGTGAGTATACGACGCCATGAGGACAGCAGGAAATGACGACGACTGTATGACGACGACGGTATGACGAGAATCTTGATTTGAATTGAATTGAATTCTGGGTTTTTTACGTGCCAAAACCACGATTTGATTAGGAGGCAAGCTGTAGGGGGGGAACTCCGGATGAACTTTGACCACCAGGGGACCTTTAACGTTCCCCAAATACACGGGACACGGGCATTTTCGAGCTTCGTCCCCATCCAAATGCGGCCGCCGCGGCTGGGATTCGATCCCGCGACCTTGTGCAACACCATAGCCGCTATGCCAGCGCGGCGGGCGAGAATCTGATGACAAAGCTGGGAGGACGACGATGGAACGACCACGGCGGCATCACGACAACGTATGACAATTCGAATGCGTGACGAAGACTGTACGACGATGGCGCAATGACGGCGATGACATGACAACGGCGGCAGAATTACGATTGAATGACGATAGTATGATTACGACGAAGACGGAAGGAAGTCGATAGAACCACGAAGGCGGCATTGCGACTACAGCATGACGGCAATGGGATGATGTTTTTGAAATGATGACCAGAGTCACCAGAGTACGTCGACGGCGCCGGATGACGAAGCTGCATGGACTAGCAACGATGTAACGACCACGACAGAATCAGGACCACTGGCACGTACCTAATGGCCCAATTAAGTAGACAAGTTATGCCACTTGGCACAAGTTGGAGAACATATACTGTACTGCATTGAAGAAGGACGATGTATGCATTTCCTAAAGAACAAATGGAGAAGGAACTGTTTTTGAAATGATGACCAGAGTCACCAGAGTACGTCGACGGCGCCGGATGACGAAGCTGCATGGACTAGCAACGATGTAACGACCACGACAGAATCAGGACCACTGGCACGTACCTAATGGCCCAATTAAGTAGACAAGTTATGCCACTTGGCACAAGTTGGAGAACATATACTGTACTGCATTGAAGAAGGACGATGTATGCATTTCCTAAAGAACAAATGGAGAAGGAACTGGATCCAGACAACTTGAGCGGCATGCTTTAACACCATGGTTCCACGACGTGAAGTTGGTCACGCACATGTGAATAACTGGTGCGGAACACGGCAGCGAATAAGATATGTCGACAGTTTGTACTGTTGTAAGAAACGTGAGCGGACGTTGATGGCTGTGCCTATAGCGCGGGTTGTTCGTTATAGGGAAGGGCCGCGCACACGCTGTTGATTCTGGATCAACATTCACTGCAGAATACCGAAGTAATCGACCAGCAGCCAGGCACAGACACAGTATGTCGTCACCCAGGGTGTTTGCATTTTGGCACGTGCGGAGCCGGTCATGGGCCATTGCCATCGCTTTTTCTCGTGCCACGTTCGAAAGTCGCGAGCCCTGCAATGCCCTGCAATGCGCGAGCCCTGCAACGATCGAACGCCTTTCGAAGTTGCTCGCTTCATCCCGCTGCCACTTCCCCGTGCTATAGTCACCATGAATTCGTCCGGGGCTGCTTCCGCGGAGGCCCGCTCCTCGCGGAACAAGTCATTCAAGAAGAAAGGGGAAGTCAAGGGTTCGAAGCCACGCTCGGTCGCGGGCCGCCAACGGAAGCATCCGCCCAGCGGCTCCGACGGCGCAGCCACCAGCTCAGGTCCCCAAGAGAGCGTGTCGGTGGCCTCAACGAATATACAAACGCCTTCAAGTGTGGGCACTGACGCTCAGCAAACCCCAGTGCAAAGTAGGTATAGCACAGATATATTTGATCGTATTTGAACCGGCCTCTATGATTTCGCGGTTCCTAGCTGCCTGTACCAGTTTATGCGGCTTAGTGGGTCCTGGCTGATGCATGCTATACCGAGAAGCAGCGATCGCAACAAACGCATTTCCGACACCCGCGCCATTGTATCTCACTGGATATGGTGTTACGCTACTGAGGTCGAGGGTTCAGTCCTTGGCCGCTGTGTTCTTAGCAGTTAAACACCGGTTAAACGACGGGGCAAGATGCAAAATATTCCAGTACTTAGTGTAGGTGCACGGTAAAGAAAACCAAGTAGTTAAAGTTCACCCGGAGCTCACCGATACAGCGCGAATGAATGAATGAATGAATGAATGAATGAATGAATGAATGAATGAATGAATGAATGAATGAATGAATGAATCAGTCAATTAGTCGGTGGGTCGGTGAAACAATCAATCAATGAGCGAGAAAGTGAGTGAGTGAGTGAGTGAGTGAGTGGTACTTATTAGTCAGCACATCACATCCTGCGGGTTACAAGTGACCTATCGCATCCCTTTACCCTCCTCCGGTACAGTGTAGCCAAGCGGAGATAATCTCTGGTTAACCTCCCTGTCTTTCTTTCACCTTTCTCTCTCTCTTCCATAAAGGAGTAAAAGATAGGAAGAAAATAAAACTGTATCCGCCTTTTAAACCCCACTTACTGTCGCCCTTCTTTTTCGGGTAATCGCAAAATTCTAACTACACGATCACCGAGAAAAGGAAATAGTTGACTCACTTTAGAATACGCTAAAGAGGCTGAAGGCGAAAGCCTGCGCGCACGAGACGTTCATTAAATTCCTTGACATTCTCATTCGAATGCGTTGTTACTGCCTATTACTTGTTTTCTCCCACCAAATGTCGTGGGTTAGAGTGCCTTAATTAACTCTGCCTAAATAACTGTGCCTTAATTAACATCGCCCTAAGTAACACCAAATGTCGTGGGTTCGACTCCCACCAAAGGTCGTGTGTTCGAGTGCCCTAACTCTATTTTATTTAACTGTGCCTTAAATAACTTAATACCAAACATCAAGGGTTCGACTGCCATCAATTTTGGTGCCATTGAATTTTAGTGCCGTTGAATTTTGGTGCCCGAGCACCTTAATTAACTCTACCTTAATTATTTGTGCCTTAATTAACTTAGCCCTAACTAACATCAAAGGTCGTGAGTTCGAATCCCACCAAAGGTTGCGGGTTCGAGTGCCTTGTTTAACTCTATCTTAATTCACATTGTCATAATTAACTTCGCCTTAATTAACGCCAAAGGTCGTCGGTTCGACTCCCACCAATAGTCGCGGCTTTTTGTGCCATTTGGTGGCACGCAATTTTGGTTCCATAACGCTGGGCATCGGATTTTTCGACCCATGAGCCATCTAAGGCTTTCGCCTTAAAGAGTATCGACGGTTATCCGTTAGCATTTAATCGGTATAGCGACACAACGTATTGCCACCGTCGAAACGAGTCACGTATGAGGCGCGTACTGCAGCGGGACTGCCCTTTCGCGCTTCCCTAAGAACACCCGGTGCCATCTAGCGCCGCCGCCGCGAACCCTGTGCGTGACCTCCGAGATGCATGGCGCGCTGGTGCGTGCGAACGCTGAGAATCGTTCCCTCGCTTGCCGAACACTCAGTGGCACATACTCAGTGACCCATGTTGGCGAGAGGTTCACTGAAGGACGGCACACACCAATTGCATTCGTGGCGCAGCTCGCTAAAGCGTTGGAGTCGTTCATTGTAAAGCGGCACGCAACCAGTGCATTTGCGGCGCCGCCTGCTAATGTGTCGGGTTGCTGTCCTTGAGGAACCTTTGTGACCTTGGTTCGATTCCGCTCAGCATCGGATAAATGCAAGGGGATCTATTTCGTCATTACAGAGCGGCACATTCCCAGTAGCACATACATAGTTACTCGAGTTGGCGTCAAAGAGGTTCATTTTAGAACCGCACATACCGAGTGGCACATACCTCCTAGTACTACAAGTCGGCGTCGAACAGTTCCTTCGAACAGCGGTACCTGCCCAGTGCCGCGTCTACTGACTCATGCAGGCGTGATATATGTTCGTGGAACAGCGGCACGTATGTACACATTGCCATCTAGTCAGTGATCTAAGTTGTTCCGATGCTTGGTTTCGAATCCTGTTACCTCAGCACAGCAGCCCGATACGCTAACCATACGACCACTGACTACCCAGTGAGCCTGGCTGGCGGGAAAACGATTAGATGATAGATAGATAGATAGATAGATAGATAGATACACTGCTCCCGGTAAGTGTGTGAAGTAACCTAAAAATGCGAACGCATTAAAATTGTCATCCACACGACAGCAGCATGATGCTACAAGGGAAATCCGTTAGTAGCCTCGTGCTGTTATAGTGTCGGGCGGATCACTTGCCAGTCTGTAACAACCATCGCTCTATTGCGTTTTTCAGGGACAGGCGGTCGCGTAATTTCGGCCGTCGCCGCAGTCAGACCCACTCTCCAGAGTACGAGCTCCACTGCACCCGAAGGCGTCACCGCTGCTGCAGGTCATCCCCGAGGGGTTTCGAATGGCGGCGCTCCCCAGGCAGCACATTTGCCGTCTGCGAAGACCCAGGAAGCTGAGTTGCCCTTGAGCTTGTACAGTGCACCCGCCTCGACTGACCAGCCATCGTCCTCGCCAAGCGCCAGGCCTCGCAGGGAAAGCAAGTTAATGCTGCTTCTGGTAAGCGATATGATCTCGATCGCCTCGGTCGCACGTGCTCAGTAGCATCGCTTTCAATCCCGGCACCGGTTTGAGGGGTGGTACCCTAGTTAGCTTGGTAGTCTCTGGAAGCTACGCCAGAAGTATAACAATCTTATTAACCAGTAGACCATATGCGAAAGTCAGTAAGCAGGCTTTCCCACACAGCTACTTAGCCCTAACTAACAGGGCCGCGTTCCCTCTAGTAACGCTGTTAAAATTGAGACACGTGGTTTGAAAGCTTGGACGGTGCGAGGAATGGATGGCGGCAGGAATGATGTCACCGTCCTGTTTGTTGACACTTCAATGATACGATTCTAGTCCCCAGGTCTGCCATCTTGGTTCCGCCAAAGGAGGTGTTTGGTGAAGCGCACTTGCAGGTTTTGCTATATCGTCTATTAGTAAAATTGTGTTGAAGCACACTTTGACCAGCGCAAAGAAATCGAGATGAAAGACGAGGAACACGAAGCACACAGACGACCGCTGAATTCCAATAGCTAATTTTGAGCGTCCAAGCAATATTTATACCCTATGTATAGCAAACAAAGAACCCACAACAAAGAGCCGTCTTCCTTTTGACTGTGCCCACTCTAAGTTGGTTAAACGAGGGGTAGCTACAACGTGTCTTGCCGCGCTCGATAAGTCATGTCACCATACAACAAATGTTAGTTTTAAAAACTAGATCATTTGTCTAAATAATGCTGGCTACCCTCCGGCCTTTGTCACAAAAGTTTGTGAAAGCCTTTTGCAAAAGTGAAAGGAAAGAAGAAAAATTGCCGGTAACTCAGTTGGAACGTAACAAACGCACGTGATCCCGCACCTCCACCGCATCTCCCATCTTACCGCATTTCGCATATTGCTGGGAGGTATAACACGAACGTGCTGTTTTCCACCCCGTGCAAGCTGGCAAAACGATGCCCTCTGTTGGCAAAGAAAGGAGCACGTGTGGGCTGCAGCATGTAAATCGTTTCATCATAGACTGCACACGTGCGCTGAGCTACGAGATTCCACTGTGTTGCGGCCTTCTTATATTGGGCAGACAGGCCTGTGTTTCAACGATAGAGCACGCGAGCACCGACTGGCAGTGCGCAGCAATATTGGCGGTCACATGGGTAACCATTGTAAAATATGCGGGTGTAAGCCAGAACTGGAAAAAACAAAGTTCCTGAAGCACTCCACAGATGAAACAGAGAGAGAGAGAGAGAGAGAGAGAGAGAGAGAGAGAAAGAGATTATAGAAGCGTACTACAAAACAAAAGCGAATCAAACATGCATCAGTATGCACTGTCACTGCTTGAAAAGATTACATTTTATTGCGATAGCAATTATATGGACACTCAAAAGCAGATTTCTGCCGTCGGCGTCGCCGTCGCCGTAGCCGTCGCCGTCGCCGTCGCCGTGAGGTTCCGTATGACGTCAATGGAGATGAAATCGTCGCCGCGCGCCGAACGCTGTATGTGCGAGTGAAAGGGCGCGAGGGACGCGCGCTTTCACGGGGAGTGAACGCACGGCGGAGAACAAACGCGCGTTCTGCGCTGTGCTCCCTTAAGGGCTGCAGAAGTAGGCGTCTCTTTCCTCCTCTACAATCACCATATATGTAGAGCAAACGTGCCTTCTTCCGACGCGCGACAGGCTGTGGGGGAGGGGGGAGGGAAGGGAGGCGACGTTTAGCTGCGGCACCAAGTGCTTATTTATATCAGAGGCTCCGGCAACAGTCACCAACGCCGCACGCATTTTGAGCGAACGCGGGCAAAACGCCGACGGCGTCGACAACAGTTCCGCGTGTTGCCGGTGCTGCTGCATGTCCAAGTTTATGCAGCTGATAAAGCTAATATCATTACTCTGTATAGCTCTCTACAAATTTGCTATCGCAATTGATGCTTCGCCTTTCAGGAGAAACTGCGACAACTTTTTTTACATGGTTCCTTTAGCATATGTTACGTTTCACTATCATAGAGATTGTATGCCTGTTAAGGTTTCTCAGCTTTTTCGCTAAAGCTAGGGTGTAAATATTGCTTGGACGCTCAAAATAAACTGTTGGAAGTCAGCGCTCGTCTGTGTTCTTCATGTTTCTCGTCTTTCGTCTAGTTTTCTTCGCGCTGGTCAATGTTTGCTTCAAGATCACGAACCAACTAACTCGCACCAGAGTCCTGCTAGTAAAATTGGCTAATACAATTCGGAAACAGGTGGGAACGGAGGCTTCAGGAACGTGCTCGGGGACAGTCGGCAGTGTTCAAAGGTTTTGTAGTGGTGATGACGCTGCAGTATGCGGTGATCTGCGTTTTTATAATCATATCAACTTTAAAGTATTTTGCGCTATTTTTTGCCTTCTTTTCACTCAAATTTAGCAACCGTTGCGTTTCTTTCTTGGCATCATTGTTCGTAGGAGATGGATTTGAAGGTCGGCATGAGCTAGCACGCTCTAGCCTGCTATATTTGCCTTGGGGGAGAGAGAATAGGGCTTCAAAGAGTTTGCCTGGTATGTCCAGTTTCTACTAGTCAGGAGGCAGTGATAAAAACAGTTCACTTCTCTGCAGCAGCTGCTATCTGCGACGACGAGGCGCGCTTGTGACGGTCGATTGTAATTTATTTCCAGAGGAACAAGGCTGACAGAAATGTAGAATGCTTTTTTGAACGAAGCAAGAAAATGACATTGGTGCTGATGTTAAAGTTTAAAAATTCTCAGTTCCGCCAGAAAGCCAAAACATTGATAGCAGTAGCAAAGTATTAGACATCTACACGAAACAATGTTTGTAGTCTTGTTGGTCGTATAAATTGCAGCAAATATTCGCTTACTAAATAAATTACCAATCATGGTGTCGCGTGCGCACAGGCAAACATGAGTACATCTCACTTGATGACCACGAACACTCGCTATCACAACGCTGACGCGATTAAGAGCGCCGACAGCAGGCAGCGAACGCTTCGTGCTGCCTTTCGCTTAACCGCGTCTCGGAAACTTGAGACTACGTGACCTCCAACGCTAGGTGCGTGGGAACACACACAGCAGCGCATAAAACCACCAGGCTGCTCGGCTCGCCCTTAAACTTTGGACCCGCCGTAGATGACCTCCAAAATAGGGCGCGCGGACCGTGTATGCGCTCAGCCGCGCGGGCAGATTTGCGCAGCCAGGGCCGGGCTAGAGGAATAGACGCACGCTCACCTGCCCCCGTAGCGTGTGCTAGGTCACGTTACCGCGCGCTATGACAGACAGCCATATAACGTACCCGGTGTGCCCCACCACCTTCAAATATCTTGGGTTGCTCGACTGGGAGCTCCGGGTGCTTTAGAGATACCTATTTGGCGACTATGTATGCAGGGGGTTTCACTTAACTTGGGCCAAACTTTAAAAATTTGCGAGTGCTACGTAGCTGGACAGAACCAAGGTAATGTTGTTTGCCGTCGCTTGGAGATACTCAGATTATTTCTTTTTCATTCCGCCTAATAAGGTAATTTGTTTTGTTTCTCAAGTTCTCAATTATTATAAATATATGAAAAGTGTTAATGAGAAAATTGTAGAGCCAAATGAAAAACTCCCAATACAGCTTTATGTTGCTTTATATGCGCTATTTCCGGGCGCCGCTCAACAAGACAGTGACTCAAAATCCTGAGCTACAAGATCACCCTGTGAGAACTCTTCGATTTTTACTTGTAGCATACGAAACAGTAAATTCACTGCCACTATAGAGAGATACGAGCAGGAACTGCGTAGTCCGTATATTGTTTTAAACGAACGCAAATGAACAACAGTATTACAGTACGCCGCTGCTCTCGTACGGCAGTTTAAGAGTATTGCCGTGAGATTTACGAGAGGGCGCGCGCAAGATCGTGGCATAACGCCTCTTCCCGCTTGGTTCTCGTATACCACAAACGGCGCGGTTGTGTACTGTGGGCAGCCGTTAGCCTCTCCAGGCAGTTGGCCGTCAAGAATGAAGCGAACTACCTGTGCTGTCATGCGCCATTGTTGGTTTTTTTTACATTGTATTGAAGTGGGTAACATTCCGAAATTCACGGAATAGAATGAGCGAACAGCACAATTGACTTTCCATTGGTAAAGGTTAGTGCATGACATGCTGCAAAGACTATGGGTACGCTTCCTAGCTAAAAAAAAAAAAATTGCCATGAAACTGAAAAATAAAGAGATAGAGAAAGAGATAGATAGATGTATAGAAAGGCGAAGAGGTTAACCAGATGTAGTTCTGGTTGTCTATACCCTTCATGGGGGGATGGGAGTACGGGGATAAAAAGAGAGACCAGCCCCAATGAAGTAAACCACGTGCACGATCAAGCGGTAGGAACAGTTGTACGCATCGCTTGCAGTCTATTACGCAGGCCCGTGGACTTTAGTACCTTGAGCAATGAGCCTTCTATGCGAAGATGCTTTCGGAGTATTGGCCTAACGCTTTGTGTTCTGATAGTGGAGGGACGCCCAGTCTATCAAGCACTGCGCACATCAATTTCCACGAAAGGTATGCGAGGAGATGAGAGAACCGCGCAACTCTCTTTTTTTTTTCAGCTTAGGCCACAATATACGCCGTTGTCCGAACTGGAAGAGGTTATCTGCCACGAGCTCAAGTGTTTCCTTTTTAAATGAAGTTCATGACTGTTTACGATAGTCCGTATTACGCTTATATGTAAAGCAACTTGAAAACAACAACGTTACCCGAAAAACAGCGCTTTTCTCTAGAGTTTGTTTAGATCACATGCAGCGCGAGTTATTATTTGGTCGGTGACGAGTCTGTAGGCACACGTTTTCACTGAAGCTTCACGACAGCTTTCGCAGGTGGCCAGGGGCTTCGACTCTACACACTGGCTCGTTTGTTGCACGATATCAGCCATTGTCTTCGTGGTGCTGGCGACGCTGTGGGTCATCAGCTCCCTTTTGTCTTCGACACTACACGCCTCCAACACGTGCGTGACCGAAGCCTGCCTTGCCTACTCGCGTCGGCTCCTTGCGTCCATCAACAGTTCGGTGAACCCGTGCACGAGCTTCACGCGCTTCGTTTGCGATGGTTGGCAGCGCGGCCACCGCATCAGTGTGTGGGAAGACCAGTTCCACTTCGTATTGGACAAGCTCACTAAAGAGCTGCAGGGTGTCGACATACCCGAGGCGGATCAGAACGAGGAGCAGCAGGCGACCGCCGTGTACCGCAGTTGCACCAGCGTGCTTCATGGGGATAGCGACGAGCTCGAAGCCGTCAAGACCGCGCTCGAAGATGCTGGCATCGTCTGGCCCAGGCCGTCCAAGGGCGCCGACGTGCTTCGAACTCTGTTGCACAGCTCCTTGAAGCTAGGTTGGGACGTTCTCTTCGATATCTACGTGTCGCCGACCGACCGCAACGTGAAGATAGACGTTGACCCTGGAAAGTGTCTCCTCTTCGTGCTGACAAAACAGCAGCGCCTGACAGACACAAGGGAGAAGAAGGCGTACTTTGAATTCTTGAAGAAGACCTTCCAACGGGACGGCACAGTCGCCGTAAGCTTCGAAGAGACGTTCGACATCGCGGAACCTGGGCTGGATATTCTGGGCGAACTTTACGCACGGATATCCGATGAGCACCCATCTGCAGCTGTCGGTTTGTCTCACGCTCCGGAGATAGGCCTCACCGAATACCGATGGGTGTCCATCCTACAAGGACATAACGTCAGTGTCGCGAATGTCCTCCTGCTTGAAACGAGGCGTGCGGATTACCTCGAGGCCGCGTTAAACTTTTGGAAGAAACACGGTTCGGACGCTTTTCATTCGTTTGTGTCCTGGTGCACAGTCCAAGTTGCGGCGCTATTCACAAAGAGAGACCTCGTTCTAAACTACTACGACCAGAGCCCTCGTCTGGCACATATCTACCATGGGGCCTTCTGCCTGGGCAGGTCCATTTTCTTCTCCAGGAAGGCGCTGTTGTCGAGGTACAACGCTCACGTTCTCCACGGAAACTCGGAGGCCATCGCGAGGGAACTGACATTGCTCGTGCGAAGTGCATTTTCGAAGCGTCTTTCCAAGTGGGATTATTTTGACGAGAACATTACCGTCGTCAGTAACTGGAGCTCACTGGAAAGGGCATTCAGTAAGTTCGAGCCCAGCGAAGAGGAAAACGCGTCTGCAACAGCTCGAGCAAGACACATGACAAGTTCCTTCTTAGGCAACTGGCGGCAGTCGGTGCGCGAGCGACGAATGGAGGAAATCGAAAAAGTTCTTCGCGCCATCTACAAGCTCGACTACTACTACCTCTCCTACAAGTTTCACGATTTCCACTTGATGCCATACGCCCTGTCCTTCCCGCTTTTTGACGTCGATCTTCCCGCGTCTCTCAATTACGGAGGCTTTGGGGCACAGGTGTCTTGCGCCCTCGGCGAGCTGCTCCTCCTCTCCTACGAGGAAGCGAAAAACGTGCCCCAAGTTCGGTCACTGATCGAATGCGTGCGCTCTGGGCCATTCGGTGCGGTCAAGAATCCCGAGATGTACACAGCGTACGCGATCGGATACGGTCCGCTTGTGGACGCATATAAGAGCTACGCTAACGGTTCGCACAGGGCCGTGCTGGGGCTCGAAAAATACACTGGTCTGCAGCTGCTTTTTATTGCGTTGTGCTATGTGGCGTGCGAAGGCAGTGACAAAAAAGACGACGAATCTGTGTGCAACGTACCAGTGCAATACCTGCCTGAATTCGCGGAGGCTTTTCAGTGCACACCGGGCGATCCCATGAACCTTGCCACCCGGTGTAGGCTGCCCTGAGCGCCACCGACGGCACTTACGCTAGATCGTTTATTTGGTTTTGTGTTCACTGTTGCTGGCTTCTACCAAATCGAAATTACGAAGTGAGCTCGCTCTGGTGAGAAAATGTGTTATCTCTATGGACAAGACAACAATTCTTGCGATTATTGTTACGTGAAATGGACCATTTAGAACTTTTGTACACGATTAGGTGTTAATTGTTTGCAAACGTGCGACAAATTGACGTGTGTTTACCGCTTAACGTCGCCCAAACACAGTGCTCATTGACACTGAGAAGCTCGTGAGCATGACGTTTTCTTTACGTTCATTTGGCTGAGCTGGCGCTCACAACTTGGCTATTGTTTCGTTTATCTGTTCGGTGACTGTTTGGTGTGACCAAACTACCCGTGTTTTGTAGAAGCGTGATCGTGGCAAGCACCCTCGAATGCCGTTTTATTCGTCGCACGTATAGAGATGCTTATCACGGTATGCCTTTGATCACCGGCTTAAGGAACAGGTGAAGCCCATCGCGAGTCCACCAGTTGCGGGAAACTCCTATCGAGACGCACTATTGAAATATGATAAGTTCGTTATAAGAATTTACTGAAAAAAAAATGTTCGAAGTCTCAGAGCACATTATTGCCTTTTAGGTGGCATTGTTTTCGGCAACAACGGCAGCAAAGTCACCGTGGCAGAGAGATATTCCGCGTCGACCACTACACCACACTTCGCACGTCGGTCGAGTTACGAAATTCTGTCTCAGAGAGCCGTTTGTAAAATAATGTTAAACGCTCTCTCCCTAGGCAGCAACACTTAACAGTAACGATACGCAATCCCGGTACTATGTATACGTGCTACCCATACTACATGCCTGTAGAGCAATGAAATATGGAGGCATTCCTGAACGGAGTTCGTCTAATGCATGAGAATAAGATAAGTGCAACTAATACTACATTTGCATGAGATCCTTGTAAGGCTCGCGTTGTTTATTAGCCTAAGTCATATATGCCAAAAAGTCATATCTTGTTTCTGCATGGTTCTTGCGCACTTTTGACACAGCTGTGCTCATTAGCTTACGTTGACCAGACTTTCACTTCTTGCAACATTAACTGGCCGATTGTTGAGTCACTTGGTCTTTGCTGTCGTTTGCGCCTTTATGTTTCAAGTCGTAATCTGTTCGCATCTGAGAGTCTTTTCGCGTGGTCAAATTTTCATGTCCCCAGGACTATAGCATGGGACACATTTACTAAAAAAAAAAGCTTGTCATCCACCCCACAGTAGCACCAGAGTCATTCTGATAGCACGAAAGTACAGTGCTACTTTCGTGCTATCGTATATACCGTGCTATGGTATATACATCGTAGAATATACCAGGTGATTTTAACTGCATCTAATTTTTTAAAATCGCTTCTGGCAAGTATCCCAATTTGAACCGATTAACTGAATTATTCGGAGAGGCGGACATTACTTAGACAAATAGACAAGTAGTTTACTTTGTGCCTTGAAAGTACAGAACAGAGGGGGTGAGAAAAAAGCTGCTCGCAGCAGCTTGACGAAGCTCTCGTCACCCGATTACAAAAGCAGTAGTACAATCAGCATGTAACATCAGAAAAGGACAAACTATTCTAAACCCATTCCTAAAACACACAAAAGGAATACACAACTTCATTGTAACGTATGTTCAGTAACACAACAAACTACAAAGCAATTCGCTAATCCTTTTTTTCTTGTAACACTCGACGCGAACATTTTTTTTTCATGGTGTGAATTAAGTAACTTTGGAATTGTGCTCTTAAGCATTTATTCTCTGTAACCAGTTCTTACAGCTGTGCATTTCCAATATTCTGGATGTATCGTGTCATAGGTATGTCTATTCGATGTTAACAAGGAAAGTAGTTTGTTTTTTAAATTGGAGGACCCTTTAAGAGTGGAACGGCGATTGCATTCAAAGATCTCTGACTGCTTCTCACGCTTCCCGGCAACCGCAACTTTCTTTTTTTTTCTTCACCTTCGCCTCCGCGCGCCGTGGCTTCGCGGAGGCGAGCGCCGTCTGGATGGTGGTGTTGCAAGGAACCGAGCGGGCCGCGCCGCTTTATGAATGGTAGTTGTGTGTAGTTGCGTATGTAATTGCGTAGTTGCGCTCAGCAGGAGAAAGAGTACGACTTGAATAAGCCACGACTTGCTCTTCAGACTTCTGATTCCGCTGCAGCAGGACAGCGCCAATTCCATGCCCACTGGCATCAGTGTGTAGAATAGTAGGGGCGGTTGCACCGAAATGATGGAGCACGGGCCCTGACGTGAGAAGTCGTTTGAGGGTCTGGAAGGCGGCTTCACAGTCGTCCGACCACACAAAGGACGCGCTCGAAGTCAGAAGTTTGTGTAGAGGAGCGGCGATGGTGGCGAAGTCACGGACAAAGCGGCGGAAGTAGGACGCGAGTCCTAGAAAGCTGCGGAGTTCTTTAAGTGTGGTTGGTGGCGGAAATTGCAGCACTGCAGCGATTTTATCGGGGGGTCTGGCTGGATGCCATGCTTACTGACGACGTGGCCCAATACTTTAATGCTTCGGCTTGCAAAGCGGCACTTTTTAGTATTGAGTTGGAGACCAGCCTTTGCTAGACACGTCAGAACTTGGTCTAGACGTTGTAGGTGCTGGGAGAAACTCGACGAAAAGATGACAATGTCGTCGAAGTAACAAAGGCATGTCTTCCATTTTAAGCCACGGAGTACTGTATCTATCATACGTTCAAACGTAGCTGGCGCATTGCACAGTCCAAAAGGCATCACGTTAAACTCGAAAAGGCCATCAGGTGTAGCAAACGCAGTCTTTTCTTTATCTTGCTCATGCATTGGAATCTGCCAATATCCGGAGCGCAAGTCGAGGCTCGAGAAATACTCGGCACCTTGTAAGGTATCCAAAGCATCGTCAATACGAGGCATTGGATAAACATCCTTGCGGGTAATTTTGTTTAGCGCCCTATAATCGATGCAAAAGCGCACAGAACCATCCTTTTTTTTAACAAGCACAACAGGAGAAGACCAAGGGCTTGCTGAAGGCCTGATAATGTTGCGTGTCAGCATGTCGTTCACTTGTTCTATAACTTTTCGCTCCGAAGGTGACACACGGTACGGGCGACGGCGAATGATGCGAGAGCCGTCTGTTTCAATTCGATGAGCAGTTACAGTGGTCTGACGCAGGCCTCGCGAAGAAACGTCAAAAGAAGCTTCATGCTTCATTAAAATGGTGAGGAGTGCATCCGTCTGAGCCGGATTGAGATCCGCACTCAAGGTGGCCTTAATAGCACTAGTGTGGCCCTCTGCGGGCGTACAATGCGCGGAAGATGTGGCAGGCGAAACGCTGACGACACATAACGGCGCAGCGTCGGCGAGCTTGGCGACGGTAGACCCTTTCGGCAGTAGTAGTGGCTCAGGAGTCGTATTAAAGGCTGTGAGGTTGACATAGCCACTCGAGAACCGGACCAAGCAAGAAGCGATGGCGACTCCTCGAGAAATGCAGCGCTGAGAAGGTACAACCAATGCGTCTCCGGCGACAATGTCTGTTGACTCAAGGGTAAGAACACGTTCTTCGTCTGGTTGTATAATAAAATCCGCTGCTGCAATGAGGTTGGGACACGGGGAATCGAAAACGGGATAAGTCTCGGTGTCGCTGATGTGGATGCTTGGGTCGCCGCACGAAATTAGTGCAGAAGCAGCGGACAGGAAGTCCCATCCTAATGTCATCTGATGAGCGCACGTCGAAAGCACCGCAAGGTGCACATGATGACGAATACCGTCTATCAGGACGCGAGCTGTGCACTGTCCGGTAGGAAAGATGGGAACGTCATTGGCACCACATAGGACCGGACCAACATACGGCGTTTGCACTTTTCGCAGACGGAAGCACAGTTCACGATGTATAACAGAAATAGCGGCTCCAGTATCTACAAGGGCGTCGACGGAAACACCTTCCACACAAACTGAGAGCAAATTGCGGGGCGAGCAGGAGGAATTGGGGAAAGTCCGATACGATGCAGTTTCTCCTCCGGGTGTCCACAACATGGGAAGCAGCACGCAAGGGCGATGAGGAACGGCGGTAAGGTGAAGGAGAGCGACGCCGGGGCTAGCGGGATGCTCGAGCCAAGTCCTGGGAAGGTGAAGGAGAGCGACCAGAAGAGGTTGTGTACGGTCCGGGAACGTACGAATCTAGCCCTGGTATCCTTTCTCGCTCAAAGGTGTCATAGCCTCGCCTTTCACCTGGGTGACGCCCGGGAACGTAGGAGTCAAACCTATGTGCGCTGTCTCGCTCAAAGGTAGCATAGCCCCGCCTTTCATCTTGCTGACGCCGACGGCAGAAGCGAGAAATGTGGCCGCGAATACCGCAGTAGAAACAAACAGGGCGCGACGACCGCCACGGAGAGTAGTACGGCTGTGCAGGAGTATTCGCTGCCAGCGAAGCTAGGGGGTCGCGGTAAGCTTCGGCAGGTGGAGACTGAACGGTCGAGCTAGGGAGGCCGGGAGGCAATTTCCGCATAACTTGGCGGACGATATGGTGCAGTAGACTTGTCCATTTGGACGTTTGTAATCGACGCCAGTTCGTCCTTGATGATGTCACGCAGTTCAGGAGGAGCGGGGCGCACGGTTGCAAGCGTCGTAGGTCCAGAAAGATGGCCGTGGAGTGCCTCCCTGATGAGAGTGCGTATCAGGGCTCGCAGCTGGTGTTTAACGGGCCAAAACCATGCGATGATTATGATGCACAAAGTAGACGAGGATCCATTTTGACCACCTGGGGTTCTTTAACGTGCCCGTAAATCTAAGTGCACGAGCATTTTTTGCATTTCGCCCCTATCGCAATGCGACAGTCAAGTTCGGGAATGAACCCGCGACCTCGAGCTCAGCAGCTTAGCACCATAGCGACAGAGCTATCCTGGCAAGCAACACATATATTCCTCTACGAAGGATAAAAGACACCATCTCGTTTGTCCTTATAGACAAGTGAAAAGAGCCGTAAATGTACCCAACATGTGGCAGTAAGCAGAAAAGATTTACTCGATTGTGTTATATCGTTGGGCGAGTAGCTGCGCGCGTTCTGACACTACTACTATCGCATGCCGATAGCCATCTTGCTTTGTGATCACTGGCGCTCGCCATGTTGGAGAGCCATCTTACCCTCCCTTACACAATAAGAACAGCCAATTTCCACCATATAAAAAAAAAGCATTGTAGGAGGCTTTAGCGTATTACATTTGCTTGTTGATGCTCATTAAAATTTATGCAGCAACGGCGTAGCTACCGAAGGAAGTGAAACGGCCTGCACGAAGTGAAACTCGCACTTCAAACGATCAAATTCTTATCTTACCTCAAGATGTTCTCGGTATTCAGCTACACGTGCAGCGGCTGCAACATTTATTTTCATAGAAGTTCCCATAGCACTGCAAACGTGAGTAAATGACGCCTAAGACACTTCTGATTCAAATGACGACGAAAAAAGAAACTTTTGAATTATATGGTTACCGTGTCGTGCGGCACACTGTTAACTCCTGCAGACATTGCTTCCAGAAAATAGCAGGCATCGTCAGACGTTGCTTTAAACGAAGCCTTAAATTTTGAATGCTCCGCCGCAGTGAAAGCTAATATCGCTTCATTGCTCTGAACAAAGAGGGCGCCAGCATCTCCGAAAGTGGAATGTCGATTCAACGGGCACGGCGGCTGTACTATTGTACAGTAAAACTACATTGCTGTTGTCACCTGTCCTCTCTCTATACTACTACTACTTCTACTACTACTACTACTACTACTACTACTACTACTACTACTACTACTACTACTACTACTACTACTACTACTACTACTACTACTACTACTACTACTACTACTACCACCACCACCACCACCACCACCACCACCACCACCACCAATAATAATAATAATAATAATAATAATAATAATAATAATAATAATAATAATAATAATAATAATAATAATAATAATAATAATAATAATAATAATAATAATAATAATAATAATGCGAGACAGCTGTTACCTCGACGCTTTATTCAGCCGGGCCGCGCGCTGTAGAGGATGACGCTGGCCATGATGATGAATACACACAGAGGAAGAAGAGGAAGAGTAAATTAATGCTCACAAGACATACATACATACATACATACATACATACATACATACATACATACATACATACATACAAGAAGAAGCATATACATACATACAAGAAGAAGCAGAAGAAGCGGACGAGTGAGCCCGGTTCTACGAACTGTGAGCTCTTGGGGTTTCGGCTAAGTGTCGGGCGGATTTATTTCCCTGATTGTGGGTGCTAAGTATCGTTTTGAGAGAAATTTAATTTTTATATAGTCAGATAGTGCCACAGATGTCGACAAATTCTCCGGGGGATGGCCCGGGGCGATCTCCGCCTTGGTCGGCCTCCCTACCACCTGATCAAATGCCTCTTGAAGCTTTCTTCCGTAGCGGGGTGAGCAGCATTCCTGTGGCGCTGGTGCCTTTGCATGGAGGAACCATCCGGCTAAACAACCCAAAGGCAGTGCAGGCGCAGCTTCAGGCGGCCACGCATCACTACTTGCACATTACCGATGTACGACAGTTTGGCAGGGGTGGGATTGTTTGCCGATCGCCAGACCAGGCGTGCGTGTATGACCTACTTAAGTGCTCATCATTTGGATCATTGCAAGTAAGTGCCTTCATCCCTCCGCATCTTGCCTGTACCAAGGGAATAGTTCGTGGTGTGGACTCGAATTCAAGTCCGGCAGAGACCCTGGAAAAGCTCTCCGCGGCTGGGGCAATTTCTGTTTACCGGTGCAACAGACTAGTGGACAATGCACGTGTACCCACAGAATCAGTAATTGCCACGTTTGCGGGTACATCTTGCCCCACTGAGATAAAGGTCTGGCCTCTGATCTTCAGAGTGGATCCGCTTGCCTCGCGCCCATTACAATGCCGCAATTGTTGGCGCTTCGGACATAGCATAGGCGGTTGTAAATCTAGCCTTCGCTGCTGTACATGCGGGGAGAGCCATTCCGCTAGTGACTGCTCGGCTCAATCGGACACGTGTTGCCTTTGCGATGGAG
Source organism: Dermacentor silvarum (assembly GCF_013339745.2). Taxonomy (NCBI): domain Eukaryota; kingdom Metazoa; phylum Arthropoda; class Arachnida; order Ixodida; family Ixodidae; genus Dermacentor; species Dermacentor silvarum. The sequence continues at coordinate 77,394,823 of NC_051157.2, forward strand.
CCCACAAGGCTGATTATTCTAACTGCCCTGCTAGAAATCAAGAAATTCAAATCCTGGAAGTTATGGACAAAAGGCGTTGCTCACGCCGAGATGCCATTGTGGCCGTAAAGGAAAGAGCTCATGGATATGCGAGTGTGACAGCACGACACCAGGCTGTCGCTGATGGAACCCTGTCAGAGGTAATCGCACACGCGATTGAAAAGTCTATGGCTAAAATCATGGAGCGTATTGTAGAAAGCGTCACGGAATGTTTTAATGGCCTTGTATCCTCACAACTAGTGCAATTATTACCGACTGCTACTGCTCAACCAATGCACTCTGAAATGAATGCTACTACACCTCACGCTCAGGAAGATGAGGTTATTGCAACATCTCTCATAAAACAAGTTAGGCCTATTCCAGGTTCCTCAAGCAAAGACACTACTAGCTCAGTCAATTCTGATTCACAGGATACCTCAAACATGGAAATTGATGTGAGGGCTCAGAAAAGGAGGTTTTCTCCACTGGAGAATACCACTTTACGCTCAATTAGTAAATCTAAGAAAATCCTCTCTGAAGTCAACTCAAAATCTAATATTTTGGAGGAGGCAGTTGCCTCTGCGGTGCTCTCATCACCGGAAGGTAGATGAGGGTACTACAGTGGAACTGCAGATCAATATTCGCTGCTTCTACCGATTTAAACGTTCTGTCTTATCAACTTTGTCCAGATATAATTCTACTGCAAGAAACTTGGTTATCTCCTGAAAAATTATTTTGTTTACGTGATTTTAGATCGTTTCGCCTAGATCGTCCGTCTAAAGGAGGGGGCTTATTAATTATGGTATCAAGCAAGTTTTGCCACAGGGCAAATATATCATTCCAGCTGATGTCTCCAGAATGTGAAATTTTAGCGGTAGAAATTACTCTCCCTGGCAGTAGGCCCCTCTCGTTGGCTAATGTATATTTTCCTTCGGGTGTTCAGGATACACGCCCACTAGACTTAGTTCTGGCAAAATGCGGTAAAGAAATTGTATTGGCTGCAGACTTCAACTCACATCATATATCCTGGGGAGTCAGATCAGACCAGTGTGGTAAGCGTCTGTGGGACTGGGCAACAAGTAATAATTTTCTATGTCAAAATTCGGGATCAGTTACATTTCTTCGCGGACAGTTTAGATCTGTGCTGGATCTTACATTTTCGGGTCCAGGTCTTTCCATATCAGCATGGGAAACAGTGAATGTTGGGACAAATAGTGATCACGTTCCGATTAAGTTTGAAATCATAGGTTCGCAGTCCGCCGTGGAGGCTCGAATCCACTCATTTGTGGATTACAATAGATTTAAAAAATGTTTGCAGACCACTTTCAAATCAACAATTGAAAATCATGTATTGAACGCTGAGGATATTTGCTCAATCTTAGAGACTTCGCGCAAAAGATCAGAATTCCAGTTAAAAGCTAGCAAGAACAGTACTTCTACGCGTTGGTGGAATGACGACTGCTCGCGGGATTACAAGCGACGGAAAGCTGCGTGGAAACAACTCATGCAGAACCAGTCTCCGAGAAACTGGAATAACTATAAATTTATGGCTGGAACGTTTAAAAGAACGGTATCTAAGGCAAAAGATGATTACAATGTTCGTCATTTTGAATTTCTTTCAAAGTCAAATAATAAGCGTGCACTGTTTCGGTTTTTAAGATCACAAAAATTTATTCCGCGTCCCTTGAACTTGGAGTCAATAGTTTTAACCAAGAGTGATAAAGTAGAATCTCTAGAGGTAATTGCGAGAGGTTTGGAGGTCCGATTCTCGACCTGTTTTCCCTCCTCTCCTCAAAGACAGGGCACATTTGAAGATTTCGAAGAGATTTCTTTGTCGGAATTGTCGGAGGCTGTTTCATGTTTACCAGCTGCAGCCCCAGGTCCGGATGGACTCACTACTAAGATGCTTAAACTTCTATTTGACATCGCTCCTAACGTTCTGTTAGATACTGTAAATCACTCAATACAATATGCTTGGATCCCTCCTGTGTGGAGAATCGCGAAGGTGATTCCACTGCTCAAAGACCAAAACAAAGGGTATGTACTAGACAATATTCGGCCGATCTCTCTAACATCAAATTTTGTAAAATTAATAGAAAGGTTATTATACACCCGCATGATTGAATTTGTGACAACAAGAGAATTATTGAGCCCCTGTCAAATTGGATTTAGGCCAGGGATGTCAATATGGTGCGCACACGTCGACCTAGAAAGCAGAATTCAATTGGCTCGCTACCACAACCAATGTGCAGCCCTAGTTACATTAGACATTTCAAAAGCATACGATAGTGTGGAATACCCTATTTTAACAGAAAGGATGCAGGAAATTAGATTACCTGATTACTTCGTAACGTGGACTGCTGAGTTCTTGCAGGGCAGGGAGTTTTACTGTGCGCAAAGTGGAATTGCATCAGGAAAATTCAGACAAACACGCGGGGTTCCACAAGGCTCAGTGTTATCTCCGCTTTTGTTTAATATCTTGCTAAGCTCCATTCCTTGTCATCAGAATATATGCACGTACGTTTACGCTGATGATATAGCGTTTTTTGCTTCGGCAAATGATATTCAGGCACTGTACGAGTACTTACAGGAATACTTATGCGAGTTGGAAGCTTGGCTGCATAGTATTCACTTGTCTCTTAATGTAAATAAGAGCGCTGTTCTTGTCTTTCCGGTACAAGACCCATTTACGATATCCCTTTCGTACCGCCATTCCACTATTCCACAAGTGGAAAAAGTCAGATACCTAGGAATTGTTTATGATGGAAACCTTAACTGGCGTCTACATATTGAAAATATAACCTCAAAAGCTTTCCGTGCAATGGGGATATTGAAAAGGATTAGCAATAATCGATGGGGCATGCGCAGGGACACACTTTTAATGATTTACCGCATGTATATCCGGCCAATACTAGAGTTCGGCTGTGTGTTATTCTCTGGCTCCCCTACTTATAAACTACGTCCACTACTATTGCTGGAAAGGGAAGCACTTCGTTTATGTCTGGGGCTGCCAAAGTTTGTAGCAAACGCCGTGCTCTACAAGGAATCACGACTTCCTTCCCTAGAAATGAGATTTAAAATACTCACTGTTCAAACATTCATAAGGCTCTATGAATCACCAATAAGAAGATCCCAGGCGATATTTATTGGTCAACCCGCTTTATTTTTTGGAGTCCCGTGGCCTCGGTTTCACACGCCACAGGTGAATAAAACAGAATCGTTATTAAGTCCGTTAAATGTACGATTAAACGATATAATCACGGTAAGCAGCATCCAAAATTCATTGGTTATTACTTATGATAACATATACCCCAACCATGCGAAGCAACTTCCCTGGCATATTCTTAACGGCTTACTCCAAGATCACTTGGACAAGCTCCAAACAAACGTAATTATAGCCACAGATGCTTCGCAGAGTGAGGAAAAAGCCGGGGTTGGAATTTTTTCATCTGCATTAGACTGGTCTTTTTCTGTTCGACTCCCCGACTATACTCCAATATTCCTAGCGGAATTCCTAGCTGTTGTCTTAGCTTTGCGTAAGCTACAGCCTCCCACAACAACCGCGGTAGTATTAACAGACTCTCTATCCTTGTGCACCTCACTTACTGCTCCTGGCGAGTCGCATATAGTAAAAAATTTGCACTCATTGGTTCCAAGTCATTTGCGGAATTTGCGATTAGTATGGGTACCTGGTCACAAAGGCATATTTATGAATGAAGCGGCAGATAGCCTGGCAAATGCTTCTATTACAGGCCCTGTGTGTTCCCTTCTTCCAACGACAGGTTTCATAACGTCTGCCAGGTTTAGAAGATACACCCTTATGGAATCAAAATCAGAACTAACATCATCCTCCGAACTGCACCACTTACAATTCCCTTGGAGCAGGAACTTTTGCAAATCCAGACAAACAGAGGTGGCATTAACAAGACTGCGATGTCGAGTCCCCCGCCTAAATTTCTACATGCACCGATCTGGTCTGGCGATCTCCCCTTTGTGCCATTTCTGTAACGAATTCGAAACGATCGACCATTACTTACTGGACTGCCGGCGTTTCTCCTCCCTAAGAAAAAGAACATTGCAAATTGCAATGCGACAGCTCGGCCTGCCATTGAACTCTCCGGAACTGCTGTCTTTCGGAGCTTCTGTGCTTGGACACTCACACAGGAATGTATGCATCACCATAGAGAAATTCATTGTTGAATCAAACCGGTTCCATTGTTAATCATATTAATCCATTTATCATTACCTTATTCCCTTTTGTACTTGTATGCCTACTTTCTTATATATTTATTCTCCACTGAATTGTATTAGAATTTATTCGCTTTATTATATTTACCAAAATTAGACATTTGCTAAATTTATTCACTTAGCACGTATATAAAATCTGCCCGACTCTTGGCCGATCCCCGTGAGTGGGTATGCGCCAAAGAAAAGGTCATCATCATCATCATTTAATGCTCACAACAACGACAACAACGGCAACTACGACGACAAGAACAAGGACAAGAACGACGACAAGAACAAGAACAATAGTTTTTGTTCCTTTGGTACAGCAGGTAGTTAAAGCCCTCTAACCAGGTGCCAGATGTTTATGTTTCCGTTATGTTTCTGCTGCCGAAATTTGCATATTTTCGTTCTTGCGAGGATGATGCTTTTCTTAAGGCTCATTCATAGGCCGACACGACACCGATTTTGGTCTGCCGACTGTTGGTGACAGCGTTTTCCTTCCTTTAAACCGCTGGCCACAGCGTTTTCCGTCCTGTAAACTGCTGTCACCAACAGTCGGCAGTCTGAAATTGGTGTCGTGTCTGCCTAGTGTGAATGAGCCTTTAGAACACCAGTCCGTGTCAGCGAGATGGCGTCACACCTTTGGGCAACAGTGTAGATGCAACGTGGCCCCACGGATATCACTGTACGCGGAACTTTGTGCGCTGTGGGAGCTAAGGCTGAGTTAAGCGATCATTTTTCGAATCTGTATATCTGCTGGCATCGTGCTGGTTCGATGGCGCCTCGGTTGCCGACCGGCACACCGGTGGCTGCCAATCACGTGCCGCGAAATGCTTTAGTAAACGCTACCGTATTAGCTTAGTCCAGTGCCATGCTGCATGAGACTGAGACGTACTATAGATGGGCACAATACTATGCACAACGCATACATACATACATACATACATACATACATACATACATACATACATACATACATACATAAATATACATACATACATACATACATACATACATACATACATACATACATACATACATACATGCATACATACATACATACATACATACATACATACATACATACATACATACATACATACATACATACATGCACTGTTGCGTTCCCGACAGAGGTTCATTTGCAAATGTTTGAATGACGAGCAGTGACGTAGCCCGAATTCTTTAGTGGGGAGGAGAGGGGGAGAGCACGCCGGCGGAGGAGGAGCTGGGAAGGCCTCATGCTAAGGCAAAACTTTCGAGGGGGAGGGGGGGGGGCGGCACTTGCCCGGTGCTACGCCACATGGCCTGCCTCCCGGCTACGCCACTTATGACGATCATCAGACGAGGCAAGGCTACGGAGCGATCGCTGTCGTCCTCTTTCACCACTATTTTTCTCACCTGTCTCAAACATTATTTGCAATAGTATACTGTATATGCAATACCGTATGCACAATACAACAAATGAAGCACCAAGTAATGCACAATATATGCTATAGAACAAACACAATACGCATTGGTGGTAGAGAAATTCAAACGAAACGACGAGTTCGGAGTTAACACGCGGCGGTCTGCGTTCGTTGCCCTCCAATGAATAGTTTCGTGGTCCAACAATTCCAGGCAGCCAATCAGCCGCCCTGGGTGGCCGTCAGTGCTGATTAAAGTGAGTGGGGAGAGAATGATCTAACGAACCTGCGGTTAGGGCGCTCCTTAATTGGCATTCTCATTTAAGCGTCATCTGACAGCGGTAGGACCTCTTCGGTTAACGTGCCCTCCGGCAAAGCAGGAAGCGCTGAGAGGGAGGAAGGGAAGGGGGGGGGGGGAGGGGCGACAGCCCACACATGCCCGCGCACGCGCAGCAAGAAGTTCGAAGCGGGACGCAATCACGCAGCTCGGCTTTACGCTGTGGCCTGACGGCTACCAGAGTGGCGGCGTGTTCCACGCACTCTGTTAATTAGTTAGAAAACTCGCGAGCACTCCAAGAAAAAAAAAAAGAGAAAAAACGAGGAAACTGCCGAGCCCTATCAAATGGCAAAAAGACAAATGTTCTACGTAACCAGGGCCGACTGCGTAGCGCCCGGGGGCCGCAGCTTAGAGTGGATCTCCCGTAACGAGTTTCTGCGATTATGTTCTGAAAATCAGGGTCGCTCACTGGCTTTCGAAAATGCTATTACATGTGGGAGGGTGGTGGTGCGAATTCAATTATTCAACGCGAATATTTCTGTCGCACAAAGTGCCCATGTAAGCGTTTAGATTTGATTTCGCGCTGTATGACTTTGAAAATGCGCGCGCGTTGGTGCCCAACTTTCGATGCGGGTTTTGTGACGTTGACGAAATGATGCGCTTGAAGAACAACTTGGGGCAAGGCAAGAGAAGGACGTCATAAATAGGACGCCAATTCTGTACTGAAGGTATGTTCAGTACATTTAGGAAATGTCGTAGTGCTGACCTCGATTCGTTCGGAGATTTAGACTCTGTTTATCTGGGTATATCCGCTGAAGCATCCATCCACGCGTCTATTCTCATTAGATAGACAGGAAGCGACGAAATCCAGCACGTATGACATGGCCACTTTTGCGTGTTCTTGGCAGATAAACTAAAAAATAAACGGCACTGTATAGTAAACTGTATGGTAATTGTTCGTTCAGCCGCAGAGAGGGTTGACGCGATAGCTGGCTGCAGAACGAACCTGAATCGCACGAAAGAAAACGATAGTCTAGTACATTCTAGTAATAGTCTAGTAATATTAAAGAATATCACGCACGCACGCACGCACGCACGCACGCACGCACGCACGCACGCACGCACGCACGCACGCACGCACACACACACACACACACACACACACACACACACACACACACACACACACACACACACACACACACACACACACACACACACACGCACGCACGCACAAACACACATACAAGCCCACAAACACATACACACACACATACACACACACACGCACGACGGTTCAGATATATGTATGGAAACACACAACGGTTGGAAACGCGAAAACAATACTGCAGTGTGCCTGGATATCGACTAGCTTAAAAAGAGAGACGACCAAGAAGTGAACGACGTTATATTTTTTTTTGCGTCTGTACAATGTTCGCAGCGTTCCTCGGTCTCTGCTAGATCGAGGCACAGCTCTCGCAGACGCGTCGCATTGCTGAGAGTGTACTTGTTCTGCAATCAGCTTCCTGAGCGTGCGGCTTTCGAGGCACAACTGGCAACAAGATTGCAGACTCCTGATGATCGATTCGGTCGTAGAGGTCCTCGAGTTTCGCAGAACACTTGGCCGCGCGGACGACGCGCGCTTTCAAACCGCGGTTATAGGCTTTGCCGCTGCCTCAGGGAAGCGCTCTTCCGATGTCTCTTGGATATTTGTATCCTCCCTCGTTTGCACATTCCTTTCTTTTTCTCGGAAATCGCCGTGTTGGTAGGAAGCGTTGGTGCATATTAAGGTGTTTTATACATTTCTTTTTGGAATTCGTACTAAAATTCAAGGATGCCACCGCCAAAGGGACCGGAAAAGGCAGATTTAACGCAAGGTGGTTTTATAGGTATTCAGAGGGAGAACTCTTTGCGCGTGATATTTTTGAGCGGTGCAAAAAGACCTCGAGAAACTTGCCGATTGATAGTTTTGCTATTTACTGCCTCGGAGTTTCTGAAATGTAATTACGAAAAAGGAGCGTGCCCCTCCACCTTATCTTGAACGATAGGCTTTTAACGGAGGGAAGCAGCGTAGGGTGTATGCGCTTGGTGGCAGAAAACTAGGGAGACCACAAACAAGGGAGCTGTACAAAACGTTGTTCCCAATAACGGTTCAGAAAGTTTGATGCTGGGAAGTTTTGTCTGTTTAAAAAAAATACAGGTAAGACATTTGGCTAAATAGCCAAAAAAAGAAAAGCTTGGTGGCGCAACGTAACACCCCATTTTAAAGGGGACGCTCATAGCATACATCCACCCACCCATCCATTCATCCGAAATCGGCGCCGGTCGACATGTTTGTGGCTGATCCGCAGCCGACAACGTGTTTTTCAGGGTGTTTTTTTCTGTATCTTGTTTTATCGCTTGCGGTTACGCTATATAGGGCAAAAAAAAAAAAAAAAGACGTCCCTACTTAGGCGGGCCGCTATTTTTGCTGGGGTCTATCAGAACCCCGAGTTGTCCCGAAATACCTGTCCTGTTGTGCCCAATAGGCTTTTTTACTTTCTGAGGTCTTACGTTTTGACGAACCAGCTGCTAGGGGCTTCTCAATGCGTTGACTGACCAGCCATAGCAATGCCAAAGTGCACCGCGCAAGCTGTTGATTGTCGCTCAAGTGTTGTTTGAAGCAAGTGGAATAATGCCGAAACGCAAGTGGAAATTTACTGAAGAGCTTAGAAAATAGGTTTCCCATCCATTAAACGAAACTTGGAATAAATGTCGAACCTCGTTCATATCGTCGTTGTTGTTCTTTACTGTGTGAATTTTGACTTCTGTATAGGCTGGCATTGTTGAAGCTTTGTAAAAGCTCGTAAAAAAAAAAAGGGGGGGGGGGGGACGATAGTGGAACACTTGCACTGCTGCATGCGTGATGGGTAAACTAAAAATAAAAAAAAAACGCAAAGAAAAAAGGTTATATAGCATTGATAACCTGAGTATCACGACCTGCCTTGGAATTCAAGTGCGTGAAATGCGCTTTCAGTAAAATTATTTATTGCTACTGTTAGCGGCCTTACAACTGCTAATTACGAGCAATGAATGAACATTTACCTTACACCTAAGCAGGTGCCAGAAGCAATTAAGGAAGTCATGTAATGGTATATCTTGCGGGTACATCAAGAGCCGAAAGAACCTATTATCGCTGGAAATTTCAAACGCGGGCTTCGATCCAGCTAGGCCACTGGGGATTGTCAAGCGCGCTTTAAGGCGCGCATTGAAATATGCACGTGATATAACACGACAGACCACAGCAGCACCCCGAACCATCAATTCTTGGCTTAATGATGCGCGCAGACCGTTACTGGAAAATCCAATACACCTGGAACAGCAGAATCTTGTGCTTGTTTTTCTCTGCCCCCGTACCGCCTGGTGTTTTGCTGACCTCCATCGGGTTTCATTACACTGCAGAAACTTTCTGCGCTCTCGGTCTAATATACTTGCCATGGCTGCAGGTTCACCTCGGCAAGCTGCATCTCTAAGCCTTCATTTGTAGGAGAAGGCCGCTGCTAAGACTTCTGGTAAGCTTCAGCACTCTGAATGAGGTAGAGAGAGCTTCCCGAACAATAACACCGAAAGAAAGAAAAATACAGAGGCCGCGTGACTCCGCTCGAACTGCATGGTATCGAACCGAGCAAATGAGGAAGGTATTACATTGGTGCAGGCCTAAGAAATTAGTTCTTGATATCCACTAGCTTAATTTAACTGGGAACAAGTATTAACGAGCACGTAGGTGAAGAGTAGACGGATACTGTTCCAGAAGGCAAGAGGAAATCTTGCAGAGAAGGGGGGGGAGAGGGGAGAGGGGGAGGAAAACGGAACGGCTGTTTCAAAACGCCAATTTTTGCGAACTTTTCGTGAAGTACACACTTGTATTTTGTTTATTTCGAAAGTATGCCCAACGGTATAAACTCTTCTTTCAAACGTAAAATTTCGAGCGGAGACTCCTTTATGTCCACAATGTCTTCTATATCTCAAATTAGGCTTCCTACATATGGCCCAAAATGTTGTTGTGGTTTACCTTTTAAGAGCTCTTCGTCAAGCAGCCTTCAACGTGAGATCTCCCGAAGGGCGGTTGAAGACTCCTCTAAACGTCAGAGAGATATAAAAGAACCATGGCACGGGTTGGAAGAACGGCATGTGGAGATAAAAGTTTAAGAACTCAGCATTTTTAATTAATTTTTTCCTTCAACGCCGTGAGGAGGCTCGCCTTATGGAAATGAGTATTCGGGGCTGAATAAGTTACAATGTGTAACGTGTCAGAGAAACGCGGAAGGGCTGTAAGGCAGTCGATGATTTCAGGATGGCTATTTCACTCCATGATTAATTAGAGCCTGTACAGTTTAAGCGAGTTCACAGTAAAAGGAAGAGCGGCGTACTACGCTGCCCTTCTGCCAGGAACTTGGCATCCGGTTTTATCATCATACACAGGAATAACTTCAAGCATGACATGAATTAAAAAAAGACAGGGAACATTGCAGAGTCGACCAAGAAAAACGTTTGGTCGTTAGTAATTCCGTTGTGCAAAACGCTTTGGCATAACTTTTTCAGGGTGGGTATCCTCGAAGAGATTTTCTTTGATAACAAAAACATTAATTAAGCATATGTTTCATTGTTGGTATAGCAAGATTACCGTATTCTCTCTGTCTATTTTTAGTCTTAAAGCGATATTATTCGAAATTACTTGTTATGAAGTCATTAAAGCGCTGTAACAAGTTTTTAACTTCAATTCGATAGCTTTGAGGGATCTTTTACGTCATTGCTGAGCGGCACACATCCGGTGGCACATACCTAGTTACCCAAGTCGGCGTCAAAGAGGTTCATTGAAGTACCGAGTGGACGGTACTTCAATGAACCCTTTGACATATGGACCAAAACTTCTTGACACGGACACAGTGCTCCAAGTCCGTGTCAAAGAGTTTCTTAGAACTGCGGTACATACCCAGTTCCGCATCTTACAGTGACCCATGTCGACGTGAAAGAGGTTCGTTGAAGAGCGGCCCGTATGTACACATTGCCACGTACTTTTAGTGACCCAAGGCGGTCAGATGATTGATTTCGAACCCCGTTCCTTCAGCACAGCAGCCCGATGTGCTACCTATTCGACCACGGACTACCAAATGACCCAGGTAGGCGGGAAAACGGTTAGATACAAACGTAGATAGTTACTAACATATCCCCTGAAAGCTGCGCGAAGTACCCTAACAATGCTAACGCATCGTTATGGTCTCCTCGAGGATGCCAGTGCATACCCCCGATAAGTCCGATAAAGACACATATTCCTCTCGCTCGAGTCTATTCCTTTATTATCATCTACCGTTCACAGCCGGCCGATAAAGGCGATAAAGTTGACGGAGCGCGGCTCGGACCAACGACGAAACGCGGAAAGGTTGGAATAGAATCGCTACATTATTCCTTTCTGCGTGTGTGTCCCGCTGTAGAAGGAACACCACCGCGGGCGTATGCCAGTAGCTTCTCTATGCGAGGAGAAGTCACGTACCACGTGCTCCGGCACGCAAATTTCTTGAAATTCGGCGAAGGTCTTCTAGCTGATGGAGTGTCCTGTCAACAGTGGTAGATTGTTGACCTGACGACAGTCAAAATGCATTCACTCTTAAAAAAAAAAAAAGAAAACCCTTCTAGAGTAGTCCCACGAAGACGATCATCGTTTGCGAAAACGTGGGGCACAACTTTTCCATGTTCTCTTAACTGTACCAGTGCAAGCGAGTTTCTCTCGATTCTCACTTTGTGATTTCCGTGAAAGGCTTACGATCCCAAAAGGGTTTGCTGTTGGGTTAGTTTGTACATGGCGTTTAGAATGGAAACAGCTCAAAGAACGGGGCAGGATAGAGAGACAGACGACATGCAGGCACACCATTCCAAAGGTGAGCATACCCCCCACCTGGCTGTCATAACAAAGATGACTGCACCATCTTGCTTTTTATTCCATTCGAAGTTATAAAGAAGAAACAAATATTGTCGACAAAAAGAAACGAGTAAAACAGTTTTTTTATTAGCGCGCTGTAAATACTTTTCTCCGTGTCGGGCGGGGCGGGCGAAGGGGCATATAAATATTGTTTCTTCCACATTTCAAAAACTTTAAGCCCTGGAGTGTGGTTTCAGGGTAAGGGTCACGCTTGCGACAGCGCAGTCAAGCGATTCTTCAGTGTAGAACGAGCCGCGGTTACGAGCAACGAGGGACTCGTAAAACGTCGCGGGTAGCGGTACACGCCGAGACTATATACACACAGCAAGAAGATGATGAACACTTTGAGGAACGGAAAGAAAAGAAAATTAGAAAGAGCTTAAGATCTTGCAATTTTCCCTCTATACTAGCGCAAAAAAAAAAAAAAAAAAAAGACGGCCAGTTTCTTGCGTGTACTATGTGAAGTTAAATCACTGCTGAAGTAAGTTATTCGACTCCTCATACACCCCCCCCCCCCCCACCTTTCTTTTTTCTTTTCAATTTCCCTCTCCAAGTTTAATATCCCGTTAGAGTTTTTATTTGTACTCTAGTCCTTTGTTTTACTCCCTTGGACGTGTTAGGAGATGTTAGAACCAGGGAACGCGGTGTTATGTAATCCGTGATGCGTGAGAAAATAAGCGCATAGCGATCAATCCAAAAACAAGTATTGAAACAAAGCACTTTGTCAAGGTTTCACCAAATCGTCTACACACCGCCAACGTTAACTATCTAGTGCATTTAGTTAGAACGTTGCTGTCTGCGAGCGTTAGTTGTGTGAACTGACGATAATGTCGCGGGCGCGGAACACCGTCCAGATGAAGGTTTCATGAGACTTGATCGAAGGCCAATGAGCCTAAAGAAGCCGGTGGGACCGTGGTCAACAACCACTCATCAGAAACGTGCGCTGGCTGCTCTTAAAGAGTTGTCGGAGGTTGCAGATATTGTAGAGAAATACTATAATGTGAGTTTTGCCTGGTGAAACTAACGCTGCAAGTATGAGCAATATATATATATATATATATATATATATATATATATATATATATATATTCAGGGTGGCTAAACAGCGCAAGGAAACGCTTACAAGTGCCTCGAGCGGCCAGTCGCGCGGCATTCTCGCGTGTATTCGCAGGCTTCTTTCACGCTCGGAAAAACACTGTTGTGTAGCATGTATTGAGCAACAGAAACTGTATCAGGAAGTTTTTCGTGTTGTTCTACAATTTTATTATTGACACGTTTAATTTAATTATATTACTTGATAAGTTATTTAATTAATTAGGACTAATTATGTAAATAGGCGGAATGCAAAAAATAGTGTGAGTATCCCCAAGCGACGGCAAGCAACAACCTTGGTTCTGTCCATCTACGTGGCATTTGGATATTTTTAAATCTTAGTGCGTGATATATAGTTGGGACACCCTGTATACTTCTTCGTCTTTGACTGCATATGTGAGCTAATGTTATTGGACAGAGGGAATGTGGATCGCTTAAGGGATCGGGTATCCATGCGCATGTCACCCGAGACTTGCGCGTCATCAGTGAGACTTGACTGAACCTGATTATGCTCACCAGATGGTCCTGCAATCTGAACCCCTTGGGACGTGTCAAGAGGCGCTACGTTTTCATTGGATGGATGCGGACGCTCAGAATTCTGGGAAATTATACTTGACTAGTAGTAGCAAGTGTGTCGAAAGCTGCGCCATATGGATAGAAATTACTTGCGCTAGGGACTCTCAAAGCTTTCGGGCAGAATGTTCCATGGCCTTTTCTATGGTACTTTAGACCCCATCAGCGACGGAGAGAGAAAAAGACACGTCCGTTGATGCCTTCTGACGGGTTTTGACACCAGCGTATTTCTGAGTTATTGTGTGTATTTCGGGAATGCCTTCTCGGTGGGAGCAACGTCTGCGTTCGACGACTTCCAGAATTAGCATTTCCCGTGCCGTTGCGGAGCAATTTGAATAATCTGCGGAGTGAACTGCGTTGCAGAGGCAGCACCTTTCTTCCTGGGTTTTAAAATCCTAAAATTGTGATACTAGCCACAAGTTCAGCACCTAGGAGCACACCTGCATCCTTTTATGGTGTGTCCATAACGCCAACACTTCACACACTCAAGAGGACAAGGGGAAAAGGCTCCACTTTGTATTGATCCAGCAAATGTAACAATAACTGATTCAGTAGTAATTTCATTCTCATCTACGACGCATCCACACCGAAAACTCGACACTGCACCTGCCACTGAAGACATATACAATGTCTCTGAAGTAGTCAGGTTTACGTCGAAACCACGGACGAGGCCTTTCACGCCAGCTAACTGAGGTGAAATGAATGCGCTCACCGGATTAGAAGCACACATGCACTATTGCCAAAGGTCGAATTAGACGCATGTACTCTAGAACATTTTGTCGGAGCAAACGCCAGCCAATCGTAATATTATTAGCGAAGGTCCGGCCCGCTAATGACAAATAGAATGAAAAAGGACAAATAGGTGGGCGAGTTGGTGCGGACACAGAGCTGATTTGTAAAGCCCGACTGGAACGAGGACAAAAATGAATGGAACAGACATGACAGCACATGTTCTGTCCCTTTTGCTTCTTTGTCCTCGTCTTGTCTTGCGGCCTCAGTCAGCTATTGCAAATGCTTGTTAAAACGAGCTTAACACTTACAAGTACAAACGAAGCTACAGCGTGCAGTGTCAATAACGTCGCAATACCTAAATAGTCATGGGCTTCAGCTCTCACCGACAAAGAGTGTAGCCATGGTATTTATGCGGAAGTCAATGGCGTGCTACCCCGTCATGATTGATGACAAGATTATACCTTCGGTAGGCCACTACAAGTTTCTCGGAGTCACCATCGACCGTGACATATCTTGGTCAAAACACATCTCTGCATTGAGAAAAAAGCTGGACAGCTTTGCCCAAATCATTCGACATATGTCTGGAAAATCGTGGGGGCCATCCCAATCATCTCTCCTGCAGCTCTACCGGACACTTTTTGTTGGATACCTCCGCTACAGCGCGCCTGTACTTTCTCGGATTAGTTCATCTGCCGTCCGCCCACTTGAAGGAGCTCAGGCTCGCGCACTAAGAATTTGCCTAGGATTACCACGATATACTTCCACATGGGGCACTATTGCAGAGGCACGCGCATGCCCAGCTCGAGTTTATCGGCATCATGAGCCAATGCGAGTGCATTTAAGGCTACTAACTAGGCATAGTAATCATCCACTGACAAATGTCACAAGTATACGGCCTGACGCCGCCTACTCAGACGCCGTTTTGTCGCAACGGGATCTACTGCCATCGGACTTCGCACCGCATGGCATACCAGAAGCTCCACTCTGGACGATGGCAAAGCCGACGGTGAAAATCTCAATCCTCGGAATAACGAAAAAGTCGAAAATGCTGCTTGCGGGTCTCAAAGATTTCGCGTTATCCTACATTGCTTACAAGTACGGGTATGCCGAACATGTTTTTGCAGATGGTTCTGTTACACAGACCTCTTCCGCGGCAGCTTACACGTTACCTGCAATGGGGATTACGCAGCGGTTCAAGATAGGACACAAAACATCGTCTACAGCAGCTGAGTTGACCGGCGTTCGAGAAGCAGTCCGCTGCATACTGCAACAAAACCTCTCTAACTGGACAGTGTTCTGCGACCCAAAACCGGCGCTGCAACTCATAAGCAATTATATGAATCACAGAAGCGCATATAGTCCTCTAATCTACGACATCATGGCTCTGCTTACTGAGGCGTCTCAATCCGGACATACCATTGCGCTGCAGTGGATTCCCAGCCACTGTAGAATAGCCGGAAATGAGCAGGTTGACGTGGAGGCAAAAATGGTGCACACTGACGGGGAGATTATAAAACTTACCTTTTGCCGTTATGACATCAACGCCTTGCTACACAACTCCATCAAAACGTCTATGGCGCGACAATGGGACAACACCGAACATCGGCAAGAGCGCCTCCATAGACTTGACGCCGGTTTGCGATTCCGACTTCCACTTCGGATGCGGAGAGGCCAGGAAACACTGATCTATCGATTACGGCTTGGTGTGGCGTACACTCGCAAATACCCTTACAAGATTGGACGAGAACGGGACCCTGATTGCAGCGTCTGTCACACTCCCGAGACAATAGACCACATACTTTGCGTGTGCCCTCAATATGCAGCCGAGCGAAGGACACTAAAGCGTAGTGTTGACTGTTTGGACTCCCGACCCTTTCCGGAAGCAAAGGTTTTAGGCGCGTGGAGAAGCATTGATCATGCCCAGCGCACCATAAGGTCACTTTTGAACTTTATGTGTGAGACGGGCTTAGACGGTCGGCTCTAGTACCTGTGCAGTGTGCAGTGTGTGAAATGTGTTTGTGCGATGACGTTTTGTGTGGACAACACTACTCCTGCGTGTAGTGTGTGAAAAGTGCACAACCACGTATTGGACAACGTGTGTAACTAGTAGCTCATTGTACGATATCATAATCACCTGCCACCTACCTCTCCATGTATCTCCCATTTCCCCTTACCCCAGTGAGGAGTAGCAGGCTAGAGACACGCTCTCCAGGCCGACCTCTCCTCCCTTCTCTTCATTAAAATCTACTCCTCCTCTTCCTTGTTAAAAACTCGAAATGAAACTTTTATTAAAAATTAAACCAAAACAATTGAAATCCCTGCTACCAGGACGCAGCCTGTCTTGTGCCAAAAAGGAGTCTCTTATTGTTTTAAGGCCGTATGTTGACATACACGCTAACGGTCCACGCTTCACATGCTTACGCCTGTTGAAGGAAATACAAATTGGTCCTCAACAGGGAAGCTATACTGCGCGGAAAAAACTGGAAATCCGATCAATGCTCTGCATACGTTCCTGCCTATTGATTCATTCGGCCGCGGGCTACCACTTGCCTCTTATAGAACTACGAGCACGTACAAGGACCTGCAGCGTGGGTCGATATGTGGAATTGGGCTCTGCCACACGGTTACTTCTTTTTTTAGGTGTCTCTCTATTTCTCTCCTCTTTCTGGCGCACCGAGACATTTCCGGCCCACTGGTAACGGGGTCTTGCTAGACTGGGCCCATAGATGCCCTCCGCGGGCAAAGTGCCTCGTGCCGACGTTCTTGTGCCCCTTTTATTTTGGCACTCTGTCGGCGCTAAGCGTACGCAAAAGGAAAACAGCGACTAGGACAAGGAAACCGCGTCTTGCCCCGGGGGAGCACAACATATGAATGATTCCTAGAGAGGCCTGACTTCTTGGGCGTCTCGCACCACAGCAGAAGCAGTACAGGCCGAAGCAAGAAGAGGGAGATAGAGAGAGAGAGATAGATAGAGGTAGATAGATAGACATATAGAGAGATATATAAATATATAGGTAAATAGATAGATAGATAGATAGATAGATAGATAGATAAATAAAATAGATAAGGGAGAGAAATCCGTCTGCTCAACACACAGGATGTCTTTCGGCGCCATAGGTTCGATGGATTCCGTATGAAAAGCACATGAGGTTGCAGTCACGTGACGCAGTTATCCAAAGTAAAGGTTGTATGGAGCAGTGCTTCTAGGTGTGAAAAAAGGCGAGCTAAGCCACGTTGCCGAAAAAGAATTTAGGTTTCATGAAAAGCGCATGATGCTGCGGGTATGCTAGATACGTCATGAGATAACCGCGGTGGCCGAAATAACAAAGGTCTCCGTGATTTAAGGGCTATTTATAGGCAGTTGTGCTGCTCATTACTCTGATTGACAGAACTTGGAAACCATGACAACTCAACGATCGGCTATGTTTATGGAGAATGTCTCGAGGATATTACAGTGCATTCAAATGCGCGTCTGCCAACTGTTTCATACGCGCATAAGTAGCAGTGAGGAAGATTGAAATGACGTGTGTATATTTTTTAAAGCAACGCAAACTGACATAAAAATAAATGTGCACGCCAAAGCAGGCGGACGCTTAGCAGTCAGCTGTTTCTGTGAATACATCGTTGATATTGTATGTTTTGGAAGTTTCAGCTGCCAGTCATCCTAAATTTCTTGACCGAACAATCTGAAAACAGCTAGCTCACGTAGAAGCTATAGAAACACAGTAGTAAATGAACAAAATGCAAAAATAACAAACAAACAAAAAGGTTTCGCCGACCAGGAGCACCCGACTTTCCTTTCATTCCCTTCAGTACCAGCTGAACGGTGAAAAACTTGCCGCAATCTCGGTCGAGTACCTGCGGTGGTTTCGGATGTTCACGTCGTCCGTTAAACGGCAAGGCGTCGAGTAGAATTCGCGGATGCTGTTATCGTCGCTGCGAAATTGATCAAAGCAAGGACAGGGGAAGAGCGAGAACGTCGTAGGAGGAAACGAGTTTAGCCCCATCGCCATCTTCATCGTGTAGTTCTTGAGACGTTATCCATTAGAGTACCCCTTTTCAAGAATGAGCTGCTTCTATCTCTATTTCTTTCGCGCTTACTTTTGTAATAATGCCTAGCCCTGTCAGTGGAAGCCAGCGAGAGGGGAAAAAAGTCCGACTTCATTTGCAAAAAATGCGACTTGCAGTCAACAATTCGTTTCTTTGGTTTAGTTTCTATAGTTATGTAACAAAAGAGTTGAAAGTTGCGATCAGTTGGGACTGTAATTGTGTCGCAAGGGGCAGCCAATCGCATTGCTCCAACTTACTTATGGGAAGAATTGAGACAGCTTAGGAGCCTTACGGTGTAAAGAAGTTCTGCTGTGCTAGAAAGAAATACTTAGCCCCCTGTCCCGAAAAGTACCACACTTGTCTCGTTGCGAAAGAACTCTACCCAGGTGCCAACGCCGGACCAAATTCCAAAGCCGACTTATCACCTTCCGAAAATAATCCCATGAAAGCAAGGACAATTAGTAATGGGCCCTCTGGTGCGCCAGCGAACGTCGGTTGCTGTCCAAAGACCGAGTCCGAGCCCAGAGTTGTCAAAACACAACAAAACATATTCTTCACACAAGGCAGTTACACACACACTTTCACGCTTAGGCTAGACACAACACAATATAATTCAGATGGGTATTCCCAAAACACAGGAAAATAATTAACGACAAGCACTAAGAGTCCAACACGTAAAGTACAAAGTGAATAGGAACACTAAGTGTCCAATCGTATTCACCCGTGCTGGTCTTGGAGTCAGACGATCTCGGCGTAGCTCGGGCAAATCTCGAAGAAGGAACTTCTTCCGGAAATGCAGACGCTCGATGAACTCGTCGACTAGCTTGCCGGGGAAGCCCCTTCTTCCGTAGGCGGTCAGTCTTCACGTTACATTTCTTTACCGGAGCGGTCCGTACTGAACTCTCCTGATTCTCGCACGCCGTTTTTATAGCCTTCGACGGTCGTTCTCGAACCTTCGGCCGGAGTCGTGATCCCGTAACATGGCCAAAGCCTGGGAATCTTCTAGTCAATTCTCGCATCTTCGACCGCCGCCGTCGGAGCGTCGTCGAGGGGGGGGGGGGTGATGACTCATCCTGTTGGCGCACGCTCACGTTGTAGTAATCTCTCGCTCTCGACTCGCCGGGTAAGAGGGTGCCTCGGCGCCCGCTCTCTCTCTCTCTCTGGTTACCGTCGCCTCGACGTCTAGACTACGTTGGTCACGTCGGCTGCTTGAGGCGTATGCGCTCCTGCCCCCCCCCCCCCCCCCCCTCCCCCCTGTTGAAACTGTCGCGGGGCGGTCGTGCTTCTTTCGCTGGCCTGCGTGACACGCGGCGCTTGCCCCGACTACGCGCTCTTTTGCGACACCCAGGCTGTTCCCTCGGACCAATGAAATCTGTCCAAAGCTGCTGAAAGTAACTGAGTAAGCGGATTCTCACATTTCTGCTGGTTTCTAAAATTAAATTTTCGGGATAAGCATCCCAAAATCGCTCAGTTGGTTATGAGGGACGCACCAGTGGAGGGCTCCGGATTAATATTGACCACCTGGGGGATTTATTTAACGTGTGCCAAAAGCGCGCTACAGGAAGATTGTTGAATTTCGCCCCCACCGAAATGTGGCCACCATGGCCGCGATCGAACTCGCCAACTCGTTAGACGCGCACCATCAGTTTATCGCGATCTATGAATTTAGGACCTGAGGCTGTCATTCCAATTTTCAAATCTTGCGACCCGTCATCTAGCTGACCATATTATGTAAGCTAAACATCGGGGGTTGTCCAACATTGCTAACAGGACAAACCAGAGCTTGAAAGCATGGAAGTACTGCAGTGATGCAGCGGCCATATCGTGCAGGCATCTGTGTTTTCTAAACATTGCGATGAATTCCTCGCGAGTACCAGCCTGGGTAACCTGGTCTTCCACATCGCCGTATGCACAAAGCAGCTGGCCTCCTCCGCCCTCGCTCCATGGAGTTGCAGTGATGCAGCCGCCTCAATCGAGCTTTATCGTGCAGGTGGGTTCTTCTCCTTCGCTGTAAAAGACTAGCAAGTTTGGTACTTCCATGCCCACAAGTGCTCCGAGTGTGTATATGTAACAAAGTTACTGTTTCTCGCGGTGATGGAGTTAATGGGCCGCCAAAGGAGGAGCCAAGCAAAGAGCACAAAGAACTTCTTTCCTTGATAAAATCCCTTCACAAGAACGTTGATGCAAAGCACAATGAAGTTATGGCATCTCTGAACGCTGTCAAAGAAGCGCAGAACTCGCTTGAGGAAAAAATTTGCGACATTCATAACAGGCTTTCTCTGGTAGAAGACACTATGCGCTTGACTGGAGAAAACGCGTGCTTGGGCGTGTCACCGCAAGTGGCAACTTTAACCGAACGTCTTGACGAGCTTGAAGATCGCTCTCGCCGAGATAATCTAATATTACATGGCATTGAAGACAGTGTTGCCGAAACATGGGCCCAGTGTGAAGAAAAGGTGTGTAAAAACCCTTAATACAACGTTGAAGCTTAAACTGGGTACTGATGACGAACGCATATCTCGTGCGCACAGGCTGGGGAAATTCACACCGGGAAAGTGCCGGCCTGTCATAATCAAATTTGCGTCTTCCAAGCTACGCGAGGGCATTCTGGCCGCAAGAGCCAAACTGAGGGCTTAATTTGTGACGTGTCGGTTAATGAAGACTTCAGCAAAGCTACAAGAAGTGTGCGCAAAAAGCTTTTTGAATACGGAAAGGCTAGTAAGGAGCAGTTCACGGTACGTTACAACAAATTATATATACAGAAAAAGTGCTTCGTCTACTCGCGAGCAGCCGATAGTATTTGTGAACTAGAATCTGACAGTGCCGTAAGTTCAAACGATTTCTCGTCCGCTTCTACGTCTGCAGGTCGTGCCACTTACTTGTCCTAGCACAACAAACGTTTCGCCCTCTGTTCCACGAAGGATATCCTTGCTGCTTTCAAACGTGCGAAGCATAACCACTAAGCGAGACACGTTATCGGCTATCGTTGACTCATGCTCTGCTGACGTTGTGGCGCTTACAGAAACGTGGCTTTCTGCCGAAGTAGCAAGTAGCGAACTATTTGACTGCGATAAAAAATACAGTGTCTATCGATGTGATCGTCGCACCGGAAAAGGGGGAGGTGTACTTATAGCAGTAGCCGATAACCTAGCGTCACATATGATACCAGTGAATTATTCCTTAGAGCTTGTTTGTGCGAACATCCCTTTGCGTCATCAGAGTGCTCTTTTTTGTGTGTGCTACAGGCCGCCCAACGCGACGCCTGATTTTTGTGAATTATTACATGACGCGTTGAACTCCTTAGTTGTACAATTCCCGCATGCTCCTTTGTTTCTGTTAGGAGACTTTAACTTCCCTAAAATTGATTGGTCAGGTACCGGCCCTACAAACACTGAAATGACCGTCGAGAATAAACTATTTGTTAATCTATGTTTAGATTTCAATTTCACTCAACTGGTGGCCAAACTAACAAGAGTAGGCCTTACGTCTGCTAACGTGTTGGATTTGATCCTGACCACGACACCAAACTTAGTGCACTCACTGACCAAACTTAGTGCACTCCTTTGTGCCGCACTAATCTTTTTTTACATTCTTTTCTTCCGAAGACAAGTAGAGAGTGGAATCACCTTCCTCCCTCCATCGCTGCCACTGGGCTAAGGCGCACATTGAAACATGCAGGATATAACACGAACCATAGCGCACCTTAACCATCAATTTTTGGATTAATGTTTGCGCGCAGACGGTTACTGGAAAATCCAATACACCTGGAATAGCAGAATCTTGCGCTTGTTTCTCTGCTGCCCCCGTACCGCCTGGTGTATTGCTGACCTCCATCCGGTTTCATTACACTGCAGAAACTTTCTGCGCTCTCGGTCTAATATACTTGCCATGGCTGCAGGTTCACCTCTGCAAGCTGCATCCCTAAGCCTTCATTTGTAGGAGAAGGCCGCTGCTAAGACTTCTGGTAAGCTTCAGCACTCTGAATGAGGTAGAGAGCTTCCCGAAGAATAATAGTAAAAGAAAGAAAAATACAGAGGCCGCATGAGTCCGCTAGAACTGCATGGTATCGAACCGAGCAAATGAGAAGGTATTACATTGGTGCATGCCTAAGAAATTAGTTCTTGACTATCCACTAGCTTAGTTTAACTGGGAACAAGTATTAACGAGCACGTAGGTGAAGAGTAGACGGATACTGTTCCAGAAGGCAAGAGGAAATCTTACAGCGAAGGGGGGGGGGGGGGGGGTGAGAGGGGAAGGCAACCGGAGCGGCTGTTTCAAAACGCCAATTTTTGCGAACTTTTCATGAAATACCCACTTGTATTTCTTTTATTTCGAAAGTATGCCCAACGGTATAAACTAATATTTCAAACGTAAAATTTCAAATGGAGACTATTTTATGTCCACAATGTCCTATGCATGTATATCTCAAGTTAGGCATCCTACATGGCCCAAGACGTTGTTGCAGTTTACCTTTAAGAGCCCTTCGTCAAACAGCCTTCAACTTGAGATCTCCCAAATGGCGGTTACAAACTCCACCAAACGTCAGAGAGATATACCAGAACCATTGTACGGGTTGGAAGCACGGCATATGGAGATAAAAGTTTAAAAACTGAGCATTTTAACTTTTATTTTGTTTTCTTCAACGTAGTGACGAGGCTCGCTTTATGCAAATGAGTATTCGGGGCTGAATAAGTTAGAATGTGTAACATGTCAGAGAAACGTGGAAGGGCTGTAATGCAGTCGATGATTTCAGGGTGGCTGTTTCACTCCATGATTAATTCGAGCCTGTACAGTTTAAGCGAGTTCACAGTAAAAGGAAGAGCGGCGTACTACGCTGCCCTTCTGCCAGGAACTTGGCATCCGGTTTTATCATCATCCACACGGATAACTTCAAGCATGACATGAATTAAAAAAAGACAGGGAACATTGCAGAGTCGACCAAGAGAAACATTTGGCCTTTAGTAATTCCGTTGTGCAAAACGCTTTGGAATAACTTTTTCAGGGTGTGTATCCTCGAAGAGATTTTCTTTGATAACAAGAACTTTCATTCAGCAGATGTTTCATTGTTGGTATAGCAAGATTACCGTGTTCTCTCCGACGCCGAAGGCGACGCCGGATTTTCTGCGACACGGGGCCCTTAGCGCTATCGCGTTAATGCCTTGCAGTCGTACCTCAGCGAAGTCGCTTATTACCGAGAACAGTGGCTAGTCGCAATCAATGCTTCTGAAACTAAGGCTATGCCTTTTACCCTGCAGACATCTTAACGTTCAGCCAACTCATTCATCACCGACGTTGATACTGGTAAGGTGCCCACAATGAAATATCAGGGAAGGCATTTATCCTCAAAATTTTCCCTGGAATGAACGCATCAATTCCATAGCTAGCAACACTTGTTAACCGGTCGATTTCATCAAACGAATCTTATTATTCAGACAGTCAGTCTACGAAACTATACAACGCTATAGTTCAATCAAAATTGGCATATGTGTGCTTTATTTTTGAAGCCTCTTCGTTCACACGCTGAGTGCAAGCTTTAAGATTACTAGGGGTCCCTTATGCTACAACTAAGACGACTTGAAGGCGACAGCCCGAGCGCCGCTAACTCAATGACACGATGACTATTTTTTTTTGCTCCGTCATCATCCCTCTGAAACCCCAATTTACAGTCATTTTCGCAAATCATCATGTTTTTTGCAAGTCACCCTTCTAATGATTGACAAAACTCGAACCGTGACTCAGCACTTAGTGTCAGCACTTAGTCACTATCACTTGGACCCTTAAATCTCACATATATTTTTCGCAAGTCACTCCCCCGCTCCATAACCCCTTGATTCGCTCTTAATTCACATTTGATTCACTCTTGCTTCACTCTATCGCTGCTTGGTTCTGCTTCATTCACTCTATCATATCGGTTTTACTTCCATCACACTTGGTTGGCTCTATTACTCCAAATTTCCAATTTTTATCACTCTTGAGCCGCCTTATCACCACTTGATTCACCTACACTCATTCTAAATTCACTCTCACTTGCGCTTAATTATCTTAGCTCACTCCATCTCATCATTACCTTTCATTTGAACCCTTTATTTCACCATCAATTCACGCTTAATTCACCTCTCTGTATACCCATTATCACTTCAGTGCACTTGCTTTATCATTCTTCCACTCGCGGTTTTGGGCGAATTATCGCTTCTTATCCTAAGAGGACCATTTCGTGTCGAAGACGCGGTTTTGAAACGGCCTTAAAACGGAGACCTCACCATGAGGCATATAAGGCTTTCGTCTTAATAAATCCAGAACAAACAGTCTTCTTTATAACGACGTTTTATTCTCAACACGCAGCATCGTTAATATTAATGTGTCTTTAAATCTATTCTCGCTGGAGAAATGAAGACTAGTTGTTAGCTGTCGTTTATATCCAAAAGCTTTATCACAAGACGTAGTTTTTCTGCGCATGCGTTATCAAGACAGCCCATTATAGCGTATTGCGCCTTGATTGTTCGTAAAAGGCTTGAGCTCATATTTGAGCGCACTAACCTAGCTGGTACGTCAATCACCCCTCTTTCTGACAGTATTTCACTGGAGCAAGCGATGCAAAGAAATTGTATTTGTACAAAATCACAAAACACTTATGGTTTAAGCGTTTACTGACCGTTGACGCCCAGTATGTAGGACTTGTCGAATTCATTTTTTTGTAATGCCAGCGTTATGCTTTTGCCTCTCTCTCTCTCTTTTATCCTGTTTGCCTTGTTTCAGAGGGAGGCATGTCCTTGCGCTTTAAAAACAACCTGACCTCCGTTAAATGTTACCCGTGTTAATGTGCTCCTGTTTGCTGTTGTTGTTTGTTTGTTTTATTAAGAACGGGTAAAATGAAACTGCCGTACACACTTTGTTTTATTGACACTGCCCTATGTCAAGCGTGTATGAGCTTTTACGGAACCTTAATAAACAAGTTAGACGACGCCAGGAATGACGCGCATGACATTGGGAACAGGTGCAGACTTTTTAAAGAGAAACTTTCTGGGCCTACCAGCCCGGGATTTGGCGTGCCGTGCGTCTCATCGAGTAAAATGGGCCGGTCCCGGAAACACGTAATGGTAGTAAACACAGCCGATCCCAGAGGTGGTGTAGTCAAAACTCGACCAATTCCGGAATCTTTGTAATCAAAGGTGAGCCGGCCGACCCTGACACAAGCGCAGGATGTGTGTCCTCGAAAGAGTTTTGACGGATTTCGTAACGATGGCCGATGCTGAAGGCAGTGCAATCAAAGGCGTAAAATCCCGACAATGCTGTCGCATTGCAGTCGCTCAGGTGTAGCTTAAAGACGTATAGCTTCTTTGCTTATTTTTCTTCTTTTGTTTCTGTTTTTTTTTGCCTCACTGTCTCGTCGAGTAAACGTATAGCTGAAGGTCTTTCAGACATCTGAGGCTCGGAGAGCGAAATTATGAACTCCTGTGGCAGCGTAAAGCAGTTTCGAGAGGAAGTGCCTGTGTATAGTGGCACAGGTTTATATGCCACGAATGGTGTACCTGTACAATAAAATAAAATTGAATTCTGGGGTTTTACATGCCAGAACCGCGATCTGATTCTGAGATGCGCCATATAGTGATGGGGGACGACTCCGGATTAATTTTGATCACGTGGGGTTGTTCAACGTTCACCTGAATTTAAGTAAGTGAGCGTTGTTGCCCGCGTTACGCCCCAATCAAGATCAGCGGCGCAACGCCATCGACGGGGCCACCGAGGCGGATTTTTCTTTATTACAGTGCGACCCTGAATGACGTCTACCGACGTCTCGATTGGGAAGTGCAGTTTATCATGTCTTGGCAAGAGGTGCTCGTAGATGCGTTAAACGACAAGCGTTTACGTTTGGCCCGCCAGTACTTGTAATTCTACCATTGGATACCTTTTGCGTACACTGATCTCCAGTGATAGTCTTGTACGCGTACGCGTAACTCTGTCAGTGATTTTTGCTAGGCGCTCTGCTTTCTCGATCTACCTGTGCAGTGGAGCGGGCTAATCATTGATTCCTGAGGGTAAGCACTTCGTCTCTTAAATACACTTTTTGTGCTGCGTAAGGGCTGAAATCGAAAGCAAAACAAGACACGACGCCCAAACAGGGCAAGTAATTTTAAAGGTTTTACTCAAGGAAATCGGGCAAAGATATATATAAAAACATACATTGCGGTCACCTAAATAAACAACGTACGATAGTGCTGTTGCCTTTGACGATGACTTCGTGACATTATCACTTCAGCTACAGTCTATGGAATCTATAAGTGATGAGTGAATTCCAGACAAGCACAAAGAAGCGAGTCGTCCTTCTGACCCGGAAGCACCAGGTGCAGATCCTGAGCACACAGTTGCTGAAGCTTTCTAGGATGGAAATATGGTGGTCCGGCATTGCGAGCGAGGCATTGCGCCCTTCTGTATACCTCAAGAATTGAAAAAAAAGGGTGGGGGGGGGGGGGTCAAATACGGGGACAGCTAAGGGAATTAGGCGCCTCGCTGATTGCATGCAATTAGAAAGGGCAGCAAAGCAGCTCACGTGTAAGGGTTGAAATAAAGACGCTTAAAAAGTGGTAACAAACTACCGACATACTCGTACCAAAAAGGGATACTGGTTGAAAAAAAAAATAAAGTAAATTATGAAAAAAGGGCAGTAAAAGGATAATAAAATGGGAGCAGGCGCTACCGGAGCCTCGATCTCAAGGGATCCGTTCTCGCCCAGCAGTTGGGCCATCATATAAGACGGACTGGAGGGGGGGGGGGGGGGGTGGATAGATTTTCAGCAACGGTGCTTCCGGATTCAGCCAAGCGCGGTTAAGCGTCAGGTTTCTCGTGCTTTTTTGTCTCTGGTCATGTCGATCCTCAGGCGCGTTCTGATGTCCACGTCTCGTTTTCAGCTGCATAGAAAAAAAGAGACGTAGAAAGAGGCTAGACAAAAAAAAAAAAAAAAAAAAAATCGACACCGTAACAGGAAACGAGACCCGGCGATTTGCGCGCAGTGCCTCTGAAATCGCTTTATTCGCCGTAACTCAATCCCGTCGACTAGATTCCGTCGAAGAGGTGGAGAGACGAGAAGGCGGAAAGAAACAAGAGTAAGAAAAGTGATAAAAAACGCAAGCCGCGGCAGAATAAACAACACCAAGAACGTTCCTGCAGACGTGAACAGAAAGATTGAGATTCTTCCTTCGCTTATCTCTTCCTAGCATCACCACCACCAGTGAGATCAGATTTATTCCCATGTTTGCCCCTGTTTTTCTGCGCCTAAGTTTGGGCGAATCGGGCTTTTCGTGAGCACATTTTTCGCGTTATGATGCTCGGACCATATATACGTATTTTAAGTTCTTTAAAGCGCTATATTAAAAATTTCGTTCTGGGGCTCTACGTGCCAAAACCACGATCTGATTATGAAGCACGCCATATAGCGGGGTTCTCCGGAATAGTTTTCGCCACCTGGGGCGCTATAACATATAATGATTGCAAACTGCTTTGATTCCAATTTCTGCAATCAGCCTCCACGATCGGTCAAAACATTTTCGGGCCACTCCCAACTTCGCCTGTCTGTCACGCGACGTCACGAAAACAGCGATAGATCCTCATCTGATGCAACGTGTACACACTGATTATGCATGATTAAATCGAAAAAAATAATCATTCCTGATTCGACGACTTTTCACCATTAGCCCTCTGCTATTGGTCCAATGTTTTCTGGCTAAGCCCACTTCGCCTGTCTGTCACGCGACCTCACAAAACCGCGAAAACTCGCCACGTCAAAGTGACGTGTACGCAAAAGAAAAATGAATTAATATGCCGAACTAAACGAAAAAATTTTCTGAATAGCCACAGACTGCCCAGTTACGAAAGGAATAGAAGATGGCTGCCCGCTGATCGCTCAGGCCCTCGCTACTCGCACTTGCTGGTGAGCATGTATATATTTCTGCATGATAAACCTTTTTGCGTGGCAGTAAAACGTTATCGAGCCCTTTCGGCATGCAGACTACATCGCTCTGCCAACTTGTCCTTGCTGAGGATTCGTTTTAGCGGCATTCTTATCCTTGCGTTGCACACCACCGCAGTTTTCGACCAGCCACCGCAAGCTAAGTAAGGCGAAGCGGACCAATCGGAGAAGCCGGCACCACCCTCTTCGTGAGGTTATCTATATTCACGGTGCTGGCTCGGCTCCATCGAAACCCTCTCCACTAGAGCGTGCTCCTCGCCTCTTGTCAGCCAATTTGATAAGAAAAACCGCTGAGTGTAGACAATGTTATTGGTTTTGAAAGCGAACAAAGGTGACCTCCTATAAACGAGGATAGTGCTTGGAGAGAGAGAGAGAGAGCAAGGAGAGGAAAGGCAGGGAGGTCAACCAGAAGAGCGTGCGGTTTGCTACCCTACACTAGGGGTAAGGGAAAGGGGGAATAGAAAGAATAAAATAGGGATAGAATGAGTACACGTGGGACGATGTAAAGGGCACTATAGGCGGTCTCTTAAACCGGTGCACTTCAAATACTGTACTAAAGCACGCATCGCTTTTGTGTTTGATTGGGTTGTTCAGACAACGCTGCGGGTCACCACCCGATGCTTGCGTCGGTGGTTACGTAAATTTGACGTCAGGAGTTTGGAATGAAAAGAAAAATTAATTGAAATTAAATTATGGGGTTTTACGTGCCAAAACCACGATCTGATTATGAGGCACGCCGTAGTGGGGGACTCTGGAAATTTGGACCACCTGGGGTTCTTTAACATGCACCTAAATCTAAGTACACGGGTGTTTTCGCATTTCGCCTCTATCGAAATGCGGCCGCCGTGGTCGGGATTCGATCCCGCCACTTCGTGCTCAGCAGCCCAACACCACAGCCACTGAGCAACCACGGCGCGTTGGAATCAAAACAGTTTGGAATCATTTTTACGTTATAGCGCCCCTGGAGTTGTTCAACGTGCACATAAGTCGGATGGGCTAACGACGCCTCGTGTGACGACTGAGGTAGACCGAGAAGACTCTTCAACACGCACACTCTGTGTTTTTCCCCGCTGAAATTTACATAGACGATCACTCGCAATCGCGATATCGCACTTTGACAAAATACCTTTAACTGAGGAAATAATTTTAGAATGCCGACATCACAAGCCATCGCAGCGGAGGGCGACGAGGGCGCTTCTTAAGGGCAACAGACTTAGGCAAGCGGCTGTAGCCTGAACAAAAAATAGAGGAGGCGCTGCCTGAACTGATGTTCATAGTCCTACAAGTGCTACTTTGCTGTGCGGTGATAGTGACCGACTGTGATTGTGTATCTGTGCTCCATTTCTTTCTCTCTCTCTTTATACTTTCCTGTCACTTTACCTCCCTTCTCTCCCCAGCGTAGGGTAGCAAACCGGATCTTCCCCTCCGGTTAACATCCCTGCCGTACTTCGGTCGCTCTCTCTCTCTCTAAATCTACACGAGCGTTTTTTTTCCTTTTTAACACGAAAGTGTTTTATGCCGGGGTCCACCAAGACTTCACTGACGTATTTCCGTCACGGAAATACGTCAGCTTACAATGTACACGAACATAATACAAAGAAAGAAACCAGAAGAAAAAGTTCCACAAACATGCAAAATTTGGAAATCGAACCCACGACCTCTCGGTCCGCGACGATAGATCGCCGAGCGTTTAACCCATTGCGCCACAAACGCATTTGCAGAGAGCTACACAGACGCGCCTTATATATCTAACACTCCTCCGTGTACCCGCGCTCTTGCTCGGGGCGGTGCCGCCGCCTACGAGCAGAAAAGAGAAGTACTGCATTATGACACTAACGCGCACCGACAGTGAACGCTTCGGTGGTCTCAGCACTACGACGCCTCGATGCAAGCATTCGAAAGGACGCTGGCATCAAGAAGCACTACCAACGCCACCTAGGTGGCGTTCACCGTACTCAGCACAGCGGAGCGTGGCCTCCGCAATTAGCTCTGAAGTTGATCGCGGAGGCTGCAATTACGACGCGCTGTACGCGCTGATTTGACTCGGTGACGATTCAGTTACGTGCTTTGTCTTGCGCGTTGTATTAGTGTGTCAGTTACGTGCTTCGTCTTTCGCGTTGTGCTAGCGTGTGCAGCGTAGTGCAGCTTCCATATGCACGACGGTTGCTCATGGTCATCGACGTTGGTAGTCGTGATGGAGGAGACGTGCCACCAGGCGTCAGCGTGGGTGCATCAACGCCTAAGGGCGCTTTAGCCACAAAACACCAATAGACATTATATATCAATGTGCAATAAACATTACACTACTTCTGTGAAGACACGTTTCACTTTCGTGTTCTATACCGATTCCTATATAAGAGGGATCAACCACATTTTTTCGTTTTCATTTAGACTCAATGGGAACGCAGCCGCCACGGCCGGAGTCGTACCTACGACCTCGAGCTCAGCAGCGTAACACCATCGCCGCTGGACTACACCGCGGCGGGTTAAGGGCGATATCATTAGTTGACCTCGTACTGTCTGTTTTACGTCGCCCGTTTTGACCAAACAACTCTTGCCCATTATTACTATTTAATTAATAAGCACAGAGTAACATGAGCTAATTTATTCCGAAGCGGCACAAGATGGTGATAATTTTATTTGTGCGCCATCGTTCGCCCTGCTGGAAAAATAAATTTTGTTCCTAGATAATCACAACTGACACGTTTGTAGATTGTGCGCATGCTCGCTCTCTCCATTTTTTTTTGCGTGAAAGCGCTTATCAAAGTGCTTATCAGTGCTTATCATATAGATAAGTGCTTATCAAAAAAATGTGGTTGATCCCTCTTATATAGGAATCGGTATAGAACACGAAAGTGAAACGTGTCTTCACAGAAGTAGTGTAATGTTTATTGCACATTGATATATAATGTCTATTGGTGTTTTGTGGCTAAAGCGCCCTTAGGCGTTGATGCACCCACGCTGACGCCTGGTGGCACGTCTCCTCCATCACGACTACCAACGTCGATGACCATGAGCAACCGTCGTGCATATGGAAGCTGCACTACGCTGCACACGCTAGCACAACGCGAAAGACGAAGCACGTAACTGACACACTAATACAACGCGCAAGACAAAGCACGTAACTGAATCGTCACCGAGTCAAATCAGCGCGTACAGCGCGTCGTAATTGCAGCCTCCGCGATCAACTTCAGAAACATTTTCAGAGCTAATTGCGGAGGCCACGCTCCGCTGTGCTGAGTACGGTGAACGCCACCTAGGTGGCGTTGGTAGTGCTTCTTGATGCCAGCGTCCCTTCGAATGCTGGCATCGAGGCGTCGTAGTGCTGAGACCACCGAAGCGTTCACTGTCGGTGCGCGTTAGTGTCATAATGCAGTACTTCTCTTTTCTGCTCGTAGGCGGCGGCACCGCCCCGAGCAAGAGCGCGGGTACACGGAGGAGTGTTAGATATATAAGGCGCGTCTGTGTAGCTCTCTGCAAATGCGTTTGTGGCGCAATGGGTTAAACGCTCGGCGATCTATCGTCGCGGACCGAGAGGTCGTGGGTTCGATTTCCAAATTTTGCATGTTTGTGGAACTTTTTCTTCTGGTTTCTTTCTTTGTATTATGTTCGTGTACATTGTAAGCTGACGTATTTCCGTGACGGAGACGTATTTCCGTGACGGAAATACGTCAGTGAAGTCTTGGTGGACCCCGGCATAAAACACTTTCGTGTTAAAAAAAGAAGAAAAAAAGACCAGTTTGTAGTTAGCGCTGTTTGTTCTCTACTCTACCTCCCCGCCAATATTTCGCGTTGTTTAAGTACAGAGATCGAACAATTGCGGGCTCGCGTGTACACTGGCGTACACAACAGGCTGACGAAAGGCGAGGCTGTACCCGCGCCGTTTCACAATCATTCGAGCGTGCCTAAAGTACTATTGGCCACCAACCGACAACAAGAGACACATCAACACTGCAAAGAACGTAGACAGTGTCCACTCAAGAAAGACGAGAGGATAGCAAGTGCTTGCGGTCGACGTCGTAGTCCTTAACGGTACCGTTTGCGTTAAACTTGTTCCTCCAAAAAACGGCGCAATAATGGCTTATACGCGGCACTTGCCTGTTGAACCTCGTTGGCGCTTCAGCGAAGCGCTTTCGAACGTGCGCGCCCTCATTTACAATCGTGCCACTCGAAATTCTGAAAGATTGCGCAAGTGAATGAGATTGCGAGGGACGGTGCGAGCGAAGGAGGTGCGAGGTGCGTCGAAATTACGCGCGGGCTCGCACTCTGTTCGCTCTCTTGAGGACATGTTCCGAGTGAGCCATAAGAGGCCCACCACTAATTGTCTTGCGCCCCCAAAGCCCCGGGGCATCGCACGAAATGAGCGTGGCTTTGCGAGTAGTTCGTATACTCGGTACAATTCGAGCGCGATTCAACCGAACGCGCACTTGTGAGAAAGTCCTCCCGGTTGGGCGGAATCTACTGACAAAGTCGTGCATGGCCGACATCGTCCGTCCTTAGGGACAGAATAACTGGGAAAGCTTCGTTTGGTCGCCGGGTGTACGCGTCACTTTGGAGAAATAATGACTTGGCTTATCCGACGTGGGTTTCACCTCGACGCAGTAGTTGTGTCGCACGGGGTTCTAACGCTGCCGTAAATTTGGTTGCATTTGACTCGTATCCCTTCATATTTTTTTAACATTTGTCGAGACACACGAGCCTTTCGCTCACTGTGACGTATACGAATAAAAACGGCAGCTCCCATATTCTAGGAACAAAAATATTTTTGCGAGATTATTGTGCATAGTGCTTATTCACACACGCAGGCTGAATATATAATTGCATTTGATATATGGCTTATGCAAAAAAAAATGATTTCAACTTGTTGCCCTAAGTTCTGTGACTGGGGCATTTCATTGAGGTAATAATATTTATTGAATATTCAGTAACGAAGGTATATCGCGGCTGTGAGACACGCCGTTGTGGAAGAGAAGCCATTGATCATGCAGTCGAATTATGCACAGGGATGTCAGATCACAGATGTGTAGTTACTGAGAACAGTAGCTATGAGGCAAGTTGTTTGCCCATCATGCTCGCTCGGCCATCCCACTTTGGGCGGCAGTAAAGAATGTGACGTTAAGAACAATATACGCGATAAAACAAACTATGTTGCGCTCTCAAGTCAAGGATTTTAACCACTATACGTCATGTCCACTTTGCGCCATGGCAACATAAAATACTTGCATTCCCCGCGGACAAACGGCAACGAATTTCAGTTGGATGGTCTGCGCGCCGGATAGCAGCGCGCTCAGTACACAGCGAGACGCTGTGTGTTCACCAAGGTGCGGCGATTTAACGGGATTTCCATCTCGGTGTGGCGCATGTGCACTGTGAATCGGATAGATGTGAATCCGCATATACATATCGAGCCTTATAGGCGGGCACATTGTCGAAAAAACGTCAACCGAAAATATTTGTTCGTAAATCGTTGCGCAGTTAGACAAGCATACGACAATACATAGGTGAGGTTGCGGCCTGAAATGTTTCGTGATCCTTTTGTCACGCATACTGTGTATTGGTACTTATCATTGTCTCTGCCATATATACACGACGTAAGGTCGTGCACGCACGCACGCACGCACGCACGCACGCACGCACGCACGCACGCACGCACGCACGCACACGCACGCACACGCACACACACACACACACACACACACACACACACACACACACACACACACACACACACACACACACACACACACACACACGCACGCACGCACGCACGCACACGCGCACACACGAACACACACACACACACACACACACACACACACACACACACACACACACACACACACACACGCACGCACGCACGCACACGCACGCACTGCGAGTGTGCACCAAGTGGTTAACAGACGTTTCTCGGAGTTCTCGTAGCCATATAAACAGCTGAACGGCCCGTTTTGTTCTGCAAACATCTTTCCGCAGGAGCATTGCTAACTACTGCAGTTTTACATAAGACGCTAACCGAGTTCAAACCACGGAATCTTGACGATGTCTACCATGGAATGCTTGCACGAGGTCTTCACAAAACATTAGCTTTGGCATCACTGTATAGTTAAAGGAGAGCAATGAGATAGACCGCGCCACTGCAAGACGCAGTAAATGATGCACGGTGATGGATTGTATGTTGATACCCCTTGGCCTGAGCAGAACAATATTTGTATGTATTTGTTTACTATATCTCCGTCGTAGGCTTCTTCCTGGATACCTGCGTTCATTTGAATGGCATGCTGTATTTTCTGCAACGATGCGGAATTGGGCCACCTGCTGCTCTCCTGCGCAGCACGCAAGCGAAGTTTGCGATTGCAACTTTATTGCAGTGATCCATAGTTTTCAACCAACACAACTTGATTATTTCATTCATTGTCATCCCCGGCAGTTTTCAATAAAAATGAATAAAAACTCACCTAGACTTATTTCGTCATACGTGCTGTCTTGCGCTTAACCTCAAGCTCGACTTCTTTATGCCCGTTGTGCGCTTTATGGCTTGATAGAAACACACAAGGCTGAGCCCTCTCCCTGAATGAGTGCACGTATGAAACAAGTATGCCAATTTTATTTTTATTCCACAAGGAAGAGACTGATGAAACAGATAAATACATAAAGAAAAACGACGGCAGATCCCACGCCCTGTGGAAATCGATGTTATGCAAATCAGTGCCTACCAAGTTAACGAAACGACCATTACAGCACCAAGACTTAGGTGGCTCTTTCATGACCTACATGACACGCATACCATGACATTCATGTCATGACCTATCATTTAAGTCCGAACCCATTTCAGTGGTTTTTGAGGGTTAATCTTTTAACAGCGAAGCTGGTCTAGCTAACCGCAAAAAGTGGCGCCTGCTGTCGCAAAACGCAGAGCTATGACGTCACTGCGTTGCCTAGCAATCACCTCGCGGAGCGTGCCTCGCCTCCTCTCCGCGCCGTGCACATGTTGCCTTGACATGGAACGTTCAGGAGAGGGAAGGAGAGCATGCGCCGCGCAATACTCGGGAGAGGGAAAGAGAAATGAGAGCGAGATAGAGGGCGGTATTTTGTAACGATGCCTTTCCGATGCTAATGCCTTTACACGCTTTTCGAGCTTGGTCAGTGGTCAGAGCGACGGTCCACTCGCGTTATCAACGGGATCAGCCGGCCGTGAGCGGTGGATGATAAGACTAGTAAGACGATATTTTTTGTATGTGTATTCTCATGTGTATTCTAATTATTCTACAAGTTATCTTTGATTTAGCCTCCCCCCTTACACAATGCATCTAGGGGCCTGCAAGGTATTTTTAAATAAATAAGTAAATAAATAAATAAATAAATAAATAAATAAATAAATAAATATAGAATAAAGCACAACGCATCGCTACAAAATACCGGACAAAGAGAGAAACAAATTGTAGCAGCACCAACGAGGCAACGCGCAGAGCTGCTGCCGACGTCGCCCGCGTTGCCTAGCCGCGCATGCGCCGAAGCAGTAGCAATGACGTCACCTCGCGTTGCCTAGTAACCGCCGGCGCAGGTGCGCGCTCGCTTCGCCCGACACAGACACGGCTCCTGCCTGCCTGCCTGCCAAAAACAACCTCCTGCTGCCAGGAACGCTGTCGCTTGTAGGCGCCGACGCGTCCAGCGCCATAGTCACGCGAAATGTCGCGAAAGGGAAGGTGCCTCCGAAAATGACCGCTCGAGAATAGCTTCCTACATGCGTAGTTAAGTTAAACCAAGTAGCAAACCTAGCAGCAACCAAGTTAATACCTAGCAGTTGCAGCCAGTAAGACTTGAGGATTGACACTTTCGCTGTGCCTAAGCTTTGCACGACCGAGTGCAAACTTGCCCGCTTTTTTATGCTGAGTCATTGTCATTTCTGCGGAGTCGTGCTCATGACTATGACTTCTATCATCATCCTTTAGTGTTTTCTTCACTTAGTACCCGTGTGCGAACACATTCGAGTTACATACCAAGTTAAGGAAACAACTCCGAGAGCACCAAGACGCAGGCAGCTCTTTTATGACCTACATGACACACATGTCATAATATTCATGCCATGACATTCATGTCATGACCTATCATTTATGTTCGTCATACCGTCTTGTCATAGTATGCCAATTTTGGTAAATACCAGGTTAACGAAACGACCATGACAGCACCAAGACGTAGGCGGCTAGATAGATACATAGATACTGTCAAAGTGGGAAATGTTCGCCAAGAAAAAGTCAGCGAACTTATGGTCAAGAATATACTGTACGCCGATTGAAATATTATGCCCTTATGGTGCAATCTTGAGCAGAACAAAAATATGCACGAGAAAACGAAGATAAGGGCCAAATATATATGAACGCGCGCGATAAAAAGCAGCACCATTGGACACGATTACACCAAGCCATCAAGAGCGTGCGCAGTTTCACGAAAACAATTTCCTTCAAGGGTGAAGCTATTCGATCTGGTTTGTGTTGGAATAAGAAAGTCAACGGAAGGAATTAAAGCTCAGCGCTTACACATCACTGCCGAGTAGCGGATATCTCTTCGATGTCGGAGAGGAAAGTACACTGTAACAGTACTTCCTGTTCTTATTTTCTTGAAATTTGCCCTATGCATGATAAGCAATGTTCTTCAGCGCCTAACCTTTGTTAGCTGTAGCCTTTCTCTGCCGTAGTCTGGAACAACAGCAACAATAATAATAAATCAGTAACCTGCGAAAACAGCATACGACTACATGATATCGTGTTACACCTTATAACAGTAACGACACACGCCAAACTACACTGCGCTCGCACAGGCTGCTTACACCCCGTGACAGGACTTTATAGTTTGTTTCGAGACGTGCCGCTTGCATGGGACACCAGGTACCTCCGCAACAAGGAAAAAGTCAAAAAGAAGGAGCGTGGAAGCATTTCAACACTAGCGCAGCCGTCGGAAGCGTTTGGCGTCCGCATGACGCGGCTTGTAAGTTGCAGCGACCGGTGGATTTGTGCCACTAGCTGGTGGCGTGAGAGAATGGGCGTTTTTTTGAAAGAGGGATAGTGCCGCTTGAAGGAAATGCTGCTGGAGGCATTTTGAGAGTATTCGCGGGCTTTTTTCACGCTCGGAAAAACACTTTTATGTAGCCCGTATCGAGCACCAGAAAGCTGTATCGGTTGTTTGTCATGTTGCTCTACAATTTCCTCGTCGACACGTTTCATCTAATGATAATATTTGAGAAGTTGATTGAATATTGAATTAAGATTAATTATTAATTTAGGAGGAATGCAAAAATAATCTGATTATCTCCATGCGACGGCAAAAACATTACCTTAGTTTCTGGCCAGCCACGTGACATTTGCCTATTTTTAAATATTGGTTTATGATTCCTAGCTTGCACATCATATATATATATATATATATATATATATATATATATATGTGTGTGTGTGTGTGTGTGTGTGTGTGTGTGTGTGTGTGTGTGTGTGTGTGTGTGTGTGTGTGTGTGTGTGTGTGTGTGTGGTGTGCCATATTGGCAAGATGCATGTGAATGCGGCCTTGTCGGGTCCGGGTCAGCTCGACTTCAAACGCGAAGCTGTTCATGCAGTCCCTTTCAAAAAATGTATATTCTTTGGTTTGAACAGCTTTATAGACGTCTTTCGCGAAATAGGTGGGCGGTCTTCTGGGCAAATATTTATACATAAAGAAAGCGAATAAGGTGAACAGATGTCTTCATGAGTCAGGAAGGCAAGTGACAACGCTAGTAATGTGTCGTCGATGCAGTTTTACTTTCAGTTATAGTTATGTAGCGTTAACTATGACGTGAGCGCGGCGCCATGCAAGTACTCCCTCGGTAAAATGAGACAATAACAGCAGAATTCTAATACGAAGAGCAGAACAAAACGACGTTAGTTCGGGCAGGTGAAATAGCTATTCGCTTCAATGTCATTTTGACGTAAGATAAGCAGAACCACACATAAACAAAATCAACTAGTTTACCTACACAAA
Source organism: Dermacentor silvarum (assembly GCF_013339745.2). Classification (NCBI taxonomy): domain Eukaryota; kingdom Metazoa; phylum Arthropoda; class Arachnida; order Ixodida; family Ixodidae; genus Dermacentor; species Dermacentor silvarum. Next base: position 77,433,123 of record NC_051157.2, read on the forward strand.
GGCAAATTAATAAAAGCTGCCCTATTTTGGTTTCCATTTTAAACGTCCCACTCGCTTTTCGTTTGTATTCGACCATGCGTACACGGATATGTATCACACTGTAAGGGCAACTTTCGAGGTTGTTTGAAATTGGTCTTCCAAGATAGAGGAACCACTTCAACGAAAATAATTAAGTGGTTCCCGCAGTTGCTTATTATGCAAAAGTTAAATATGACAAATATTTCTGAGAAACCCATGCGTGTTTCCTTTGTAGTACCTTCGTGCTATATTCACGTGGATGACAATTTTCGCTCTTTTTGCACACTTAAAAGGTACGCGCGTCGTGGCAAGACAATCATCAGCATTCGATGCGATGCCGAATGCGCATGCGCATTGCAGTGCCCCAACGTCCGCATGAATATCTACGGCATTGTTGAAGCAGTGGCGTCATACCCAATATAAGCCATTGGGTCGGTAGTTTACCTCAGCGTTCCAATTTCATTCGCTGGAGGATCTTTGATTTGTTTCGCGTGACTTGTGGGGCGCTTCGCCATTGTTCACAACGCGAGGTTGCATGGCCTGCGAGGTTGGCTATATGCTCGGAGTAGCAAGAAGGAAGCGACGCCCACGCTTGAGGACCGTTGTCGCTGACAGCAGGCACTAATCGGAAGCTCTATGACATTAGTAGTGTCATAAAGCCTCTACTCGGTGTCGGATTAGGAATTCCGCTAATTCACTCCACATTTCCGGAATATACTTAAAACGAGCGATATCTTGAAATTCATTGGTAATTAAAGCGCCCGTTCGACAATCGGTATGCGGCACACGTACGGCTTCAAAGCGCTGGTATTGACTTCGTAATGAGAAAAATGACTTGATTAGGAAAAATATGGAGCCACCTCTGCTAAGCCAGGTGCCGGAAATGTAATAAATCGAATCAAGGAATATAACGAGAACAAGACCAACAGCGCAGATATCAAGTGATATCGATTTTCGGGGGGCTGCTGTTCTTCAATGTGCAAAGAAAAATTTCAAGCTAATTAAGTCAGCTGCTCTCAACGTGGTGTGATCATCATTCTTGTATATACTGCGCTAAGTAATTTCCTGTGTGCTATTTATAACTGCCCGCTATGTGCTACTCGAGCTTTTAATATGGTAAACTAATCCGTTTAGCATTCTACTTTGGGCATCTCTCAAGGGCCAATATGCCGCCTTATGATGTTAAACACCAATTATGATTATCAGTTATTGTAGTGCAATGTTTTGCACCTATAGTTACCCGGTAAGAAATGAGACAAAAAAGGCAAATATAAAGGAATATTGTGGGGCGACATCTCTGATTACTGAGGTGGAACTACACGACACGGTCCATGAGAATGTACAAGAAATGTTCACGCGATAAGGCCAAGTATTCAATGCACGGATAAAAAGAAAATCTCGTGACTCATTGCTGCGTATCGTTACTCCATAGTTTTGCTTTCTCTCCGTAAACGGCTCACGGGAACGTTGCCATTTTTGTGTGGACTCGCTACAAAGTAGAAACACTTTCTGCAGGCTCTCCTATAACTATATTTAAGAGAAAGTACGGATATTCTAATATCTTGTACTTACGCCTATGTAAAATAAAGAAACCTGCTATTCCGAACATTTTCACCAGGCCATAAACCCGGCATAAGGTACATGAAGAAACAAACACCCTTATTCTTAGCTTTATATCTTGCGCATCAGCGCAGTTGTATGTGAGACACAAAGTGAAGTCGAAACCTTATCAATGAGGCGCCGCAAAAACACAATAATAATAAAAAAGATTACCATAGTCTCGTTTAGAAACGTTGTGAGACCATCTAGAGACATGTTTGTGACTGCGTATTTGAATTTTAGAATGAATTCTTCCTTTCGGACTTCTCTTTCCAAAAAAAAAATGTCACAGTTTCGCCCTAAGGGCGAAGCAATGAATGCGATAGCAACACAGCAATGTCATACGAAGTAAGGTGAGTGGCTTTGGTAGCAACAACACGCAGAACTGTTGTCGACGCCATCGGCGTTTTGCCCGCGTTAGCTCAAAATGCGTGCGGCGTTGGTGACTGTTGCTGGAGCCTCTGATATAAATAGGCACTTGGTGCCGCAGCTAAACGTCGCCTCCCTTCCCTCCCCCTCCCCCACGGCCTCTCGCGTGTCCGAAGAAGGCGCGTTTGCTCTACATATATGGTGATTGTAAAGGAGAAAAGAGACGCCTACTTCTGCAGCCCTTAAGCGAGCACGGCGCAGAACGCGCGTTTGTTCTCCGCCGTGCGTTCACTCCCCGTGAAAGACGCGCCCCTCGCGCCCTTTCACTCGCACATACAGCGTTCGGCGCGCGGCGACGATTTCATCTCCAAATGACGTCATACGGAACCTCACGGCGACGGCGACGGCGACGGCGACGCCGACGGCGACGGCGACGCCGACGGCAGAAATCTGCTTTTGAGTGTCCATATAATTGCTATCGCAATAAAAAGGAAGAAAAAGGACGTTGCTAGTATTAATTGTGTTCGTTAGTTGCTGCCAAATATTTTTCATAATTCACAGCTCATAAATTTTTTTTCGATAGCAATTATATGGACACTCCAGACGAATTCCCGCCGTAGGCGTGGGTGTCGCCGTGATGTTCCGCATAAAGCCCAAGTGCGATAATATCGTGGTCGCACGCCATATGCTGTAGGTGCGAGCGGAAGCTTGCGAGGGTGAGCTGTGTAGCACCAACGTTACTAGAATGTTCTAGTAACGTTGTGTAGTACGGTGGCTTGATGCGGCCGTGTATTCTCGCGCTCGCACAAAGGAAGGTGGGGACAACCCTATTGAAAAATCCATATGCCTCATATCTCCCATATCCAATAATCCGATATGAAACATATAGGATCCCATACAAAACCCGTTTTAACATGAAAGTGTTTTATGCCGGGGTCCACCAAGACTTCACTGACGTATTTCCGTCACGGAAATACGTCATAGAACATAATACAAAGAAAGAAACCAGAAGAAAAAGTTCCACAAACATGCAAAATTTCGAAATCGAACCCACGACCTCTCGGTCCGCGACGATAGATCGCCGAGCGTTTAACCCATTGCGCCACAAACGCATTTGCAGAGAGCTACACAGACGCGCCTTATATATCTAACACTCCTCCGTGTACCCGCGCTCTTGCTCGGGGCGGTGCCGCCGCCTACGAGCAGAAAAGAGAAGTACTGCATTATGACACTAACGCGCACCGACAGTGAACGCTTCGGTGGTCTCAGCACTACGACGCCTCGATGCCAGCATTCGAAGGGACGCTGGCATCAAGAAGCACTACCAACGCCACCTAGGTGGCGTTGGTAGTGGCGTTCACCGTACTCAGCACAGCGGAGCGTGGCCTCCGCAATTAGCTCTGAAAATGTTTCTGAAGTTGATCGCGGAGGCTGCAATTACGACGCTCTGTACGCGCTGATTTGACTCGGTGACGATTCAGTTACGTGCTTTGTCTTGCGCGTTGTATTAGTGTGTCAGTTACGTGCTTCGTCTTTCGCGTTGTGCTAGCGTGTGCAGCGTAGTGCAGCTTCCATATGCACGACGGTTGCTCATGGTCATCGACGTTGGTAGTCGTGATGGAGGAGACGTGCCACCAGGCGTCAGCGTGGGTGCATCAACGCCTAAGGGCGCTTTAGCCACAAAACACCAATAGACATTATATATCAATGTGCAATAAACATTACACTACTTCTGTGAAGACACGTTTCACTTTCGTGTTCTATACCGATTCCTATATAAGAGGGATCAACCACATTTTTTTTTCCTATATGTCCTATGATGTTATTGGATATAGGAGTTATGGTGAATACGGGGTTTTTTCAATAGGGAAGGTATGGACAGGAGGAGGAGGAGGAGGGGAGGGGGCAGGTTTGCGCGCATCTCCTCTTCTCCTCCAAATGCGGCGACTAAGCGCGTCCATGCGCGTCCTATCTTCGAGGCAACCTGCGTTGGGTTCGAAGGCTATAGCCGGCCGGAATTAACTGATGGCTTCGTTTGCGCTGTGTTCTCGCGCGCAAAGCTCGCGTTGAAGCCAAAGGCAGCACGAAGGGCAATCCGCTCGCCGCTGCTGCCGCTCTTCATTACGCCAGCGCTCTGACAGCAAGTGTCTGCGTTCATCGAGTGAGATGTGTTTGTGTTTGCCTGAGAGCGCGGGACAACGTTCTTGTTTAGTTAGTAAGCGAATGTTTACAGCAGTTCCTGCAACTGATAAAAACGACTAACCTTACTTCGTATAGCTGCCTAATATTTTGCTATCGCAATCAAAAAGTCACAGTTTCGCCCTGTCGGGCGGAACTGTGATATACAGTCACATATAAAGTCACATATGATATAAAGTCACAGTTTCGCCCTGTCGGGCGAAACTGTGACTTTTTATAGCACAGAACCACAGAGACCGTTTCATGTCCTACAGCCTGCGTTAAAATCGCGCATCTATAGTGTACACTATTATTGACGGCCGCACCAATACTACTGCCCCGCTGTGAAAAGTGTCAGCTGATACGAACTCAGAACTCTCCTCTTGTGCTTACATAGCTTGCAGTGCGTTTTACTGTAGAGACCTAATCAGCATTTATCGCTAGGAATATAACATTTACTCGCAAGTTACTCTAGGATCCATTCGTGTGGATTCTTAATGTGATATTTTGTAATTATTACGTTTCTTTCACGATGCCAGCTGACCATATAGTGTGATCCACGCAACACGGCGTCATTTACATGCGCTATTCTTGAGAGATGGAGAGAGATAGAGAGAGAGAAAGAGAAAGAGAAAGAAAGAAAGATCCATTATTGAAAGATAACTAAAAGGAAGCCCCTGTGGAGCTTCCGGCGAGGTGTCTAGATTGGGTTCATTGTCTTGCTCCTGGAGTTTAAATACAAACAGCCCGAACCGGCTGAGCTGCACGGAGAGGCAACAACAATAGTGTAGCCGCAGACTAGATCGAAACCTAGGAGTTCAGTGATATATATATATATATATATATATATATATATATATATATATATATATATATATATATATATATAGTGAAGGTGCATCCTACGCTTTAGGTTTTAACTCGAGAAGACTTGAACAGATGCTGAGTTAAAACGCGTAAAACCAGGGTATTATATTTTGTGAATGCGCGCCTGTACGAGCAACTACAAATTGCGATAAAGCACGTTGGAAAGTTGAAAGTAGATAATACATTTTTTATTCTCTACCTCAGGGAAACGCTGTAGGTAAAACAGAGATTGTAGACTGACTATGTTTCGCGACGGAGGGCTTTAAAACGCATGCTGGTGAGACGGACAAAATTGTATATACATATATCGGCTTATGTGCTTAGCGCTGCTCTCTGCTGAATTAGGGCACGCTCCTGCACTGTTGGCGGGCAAAGTTTTCGTAACGGAAGTGAGATTAGGACGAAACGAGCAAGTGGAGCTTGTTCCCGTTTGTTTGCCTTATCTGTGTATACACGTGCGTGCATGTTTGCACGCCCAATTCGCTATACGGCTTCAAACTACACCAACTTGCCCGACAATCAGTATTGCGAGACAACGGTGGTTCTTGCTTTTCCCGAGGAGCTTATAGCTTGTGTAAAGCCAGAATGAAGTTTCCTAATACTAAATGCTGTTCAGTTTGGCATGCTCAAAACGCCTAGCAGAGACTTAGCAGGAATCAGTAACCTGTCGTTCATGTAGTGCATTGTACAAACATGCTAAACACATGCGTAAACCAAATAGTTTGGCACTGCAATCCTCAGCTGCCCCCCCCCTCCCCCCCCTCGCCGCAAACTACTACAATGGAATGGATGAATTCGCCTCACCCGACTTTTCCATTTCCTCGGCATCAAATGAGCGAACATGGATGCCACCGCGACTTTCCAGTGCTATCAAACCTAAATTATTATGCTACCAACCTTTATTTTGAAATATACAGCAAACATTAATTGGTTGCACCTATATCCTGTACTTTTTTTACTGCGCTTAAAAACAACGTTCCTCCGACACACCTGAAATGTTGTGCACGTGCCTCTTAGTAATGACCGAATAGCCGAGGCACTGACTAGGTTTATCTACCAATAATGGAACCCTGGGTCGATAATGGGACCCCGTTAAATTGGATCTGCAGGTTAAAGCCTCTGACTTGTTTGAGCTTAGTTCTCGCGCTGCTGTGAAGTTGCGCTGTGTATGTAGTTGAATAATTTGCCTGGGGGGGGGGGGGGGGGGGGTCAGTAACTGCCTGTTTTGCCCGGAACAGATCAGGAGTGTCTGTCGTATACGGCTGGGTCGGACCAAAATTGTATGCTACTTAAAGTGAGAGAAACGATGGCATTGTCTGCCGCTCTAGGAGAGCGGAACCGTTCATCCCATCTCATCTCCGTCGTGGTGGGCTTTTCGCCCTCCTTCTTCGATAGACGGCACCCCCCTCCCCTTTCACTTATAGCATTACTTCTTTTGGTTCAACTGATTTTGTTTAAGAAAGACAAGCTTAAGGAAGGAGGAATAGACGGAAAGACAGGGAAGTTAGCCAGTTCTCAGACCGGCTGGCTACCCTGAGCTGGGGAAAGGGTGCAAGGGTGGTACTAAACATTTGCTTGGTTACTACAAAGTGAAAGGGAACATGTTTGAGTGCGCCCAACGACACCGAATCAATCAATCGACATTGAACAAAGATGCTCGTACGCTGCTTTTGGAATATTGCAGCTTATGACGGAAGAACTTAAGGAACTTGGCCCATAAAGGAAATGAATAGGCATTAGTATGTGAGTTTATAAGAGAATGGTTGGGTTGACGTAGGGCACACGTTCAGCCCATGCTATTTTCTTAGCGAAGGGAAGGACCGCAAATTCAGTGACTCTGCCTTTGTTTCACAAATGACAAAGGATCTCGGGTCCTTAATCTTAGTCATTGTCTTAACGCGCTGTTAATAAAGAATGCACTAAGAATATGACAAAAGATGACATGACACGACAAATAATAAGGATGTTATTTATATAATAAAAGATTAGGACATGACACGACAAATAATAAGGATGTTATTTATATAATTGTGGAAGACCAAGTGTGGTGAAGAGGCACCCATTTTTGCGTAACAATCCATTTCGGGTCGATATTGTTATCACGCTTGTCTCTTTATAAACAGTGCCTTTACACCCTCTGCTTTTCAAAATTTGCCTCAGTATTATGCTTAATAGCTTTAATGAGCCGGCTATTGCAAATGCCAGCTCATGAAAGATTCCACTTCATGACCAAGCTATTATAAAAAGGTCCAGCATTAAGAGATTTACAAGGACGGAACGAACGACTTCATAGATGACAGAAGACAAAGCCGCACTAACACAATCCTCGTACGACAGGAACACCGATGTCTTGTCTTTGTGGAAATCGTTAGCTTTTGCAAGACCGTATGCACAAAAATGAACTGCAACGCCAAATCGAACGGATGACTGCAAACTTTGATAAGGCTTCGCGAGGTCATTTTCATTATTGAAAACCATTTTACTGGTCGCGCAAACTCTTTCTTAAGCTGCTTCGGCAAATAGAGCGCGTCTGGCTGACAGCGGCTCTCAGTGCAATATTAATATCCTTCGCTGTATAATAGCCTCCATAAAACGGGATCTTGCTGTGTAGATGACATGATCATAAGATGCTTTGTGATGGGATTTGCGCTGCTTTTATTTCGACAAACAAAACGAACGCCCGTTCTATTTGGGTGCTCAATGAATGAACTGAACGTATTGTTCGCTGCCTCGCCATACATGTGCAATGAGCTGCGTCGTGTGCGAACATAATTTCAATGTTGGGACATTTGCAAGGAAGCGATCTTTGCCTCAACAAATTAAAAGCCACGAAATAGTCATTATCTCTTCGGCAGCGATCACCGTCACTTTGGTCGTTGCCAGACTTACAAAAGTTGTCTTCCCGCTGCGTTCCTTCGCATACTGTGCGATTCTTATCTTTTTTTTTTACAGCAGTATAATACTCTCACTTGTTTGATGTTTCCAACTGTGAAAGCACCGGGATTCAGTCCGCAACAGCAGTATTCCGTTGCTGGCGTATTGTAAGCATGCTGCTTTCATAGTTGTCGCGTTACTATAAAGAAGCCCTACTAACAATTCTCCATATCCCGTTGGAATAGTGACGCACGTCCATGCTACTGCAGGTAGTCAAGGAGGCGGCAGGCTGGCGGGCCTGATAACATTACTCGTACCATGACATGCGCAAGAGGAATGCCAGCGAGACGACCTTGATGCAGTCCGAAAAAAAAAATCTCACTATGTGAAGATAGAAGATCAGCGAAGCTGTTGGTTTTGTTTAATTCTATTTTCTAAGTTCTATTCACACTACCTTGCACCATAGGCCACAGCACCTTGGGAGGCTGCGCATTCGGCTTCTCGTCGCTTTCACATCCATTTGCGCTGTTAAGCGCGCCGGCGCTCCTTGAAGGCGCGCTCTTCCTCTTCGGAGCGAGCGACACGGGTCTTTCCATATCGAGTCCAAGGGGCAACTGATTGCGTCGCTAGGGAAATGGCTATGTCAAGAGAGAATGAGACACATATTTTGGTTGGTACACTATTACGTGTAATCATTGACGTTTCGACGCGCATCGTCATAGACTAGCGTTTGAGCAACAGAGGTATGTGCCATTGAGCTTGGACCTTTGCTGCACATCACCAGGATCAGCCCACATGACAGGGGTATGTGCCATTTCGCTTGGACCCTTTCTGCACTATCAACAGGATCGGCCCTCTTTTTTCTAATTGTTGTTCTACGCGTCGTCTTGTGCGCGGACGCGATCCGCCAGAACCTAGCCATATACAGATTCGCTGTAAAAAAAAAAAAAAGTACCTTTGTTGTTTATATTTACGCATAAACCACGTAGAACGCACTGTGAAGTTTCTCTCCTTCCCTCAACCTCGATTAACTCACTTTCGTTTTCAGCGATACATATCGATTAATTAAGGCACGTCAGGCATTGAGGAGCCGCTGTACGTGCATAATAGTCACTATAGGTGGCTCACGAACGCTGATCTACAAAGCAAGTTACAGGCACCCTAATTTTACACAAGAGAGCTTTCCGCACATACCTAGTGTGTTCCGTGTCCCTTGCGCGGCTCTTGTGCATGCAAAGCCACCGTGCGTAGCAGAAAAGGTCTGCATTTAAGCACACGCGCTTCACACGGTGTACTGTGAAACATACGCCCCATACCTTCCCCCTTTCCTAGTCGTTCCCCCTTCACCGCTGCGCGCGTCGTCTTAAATACATTAAAGTTGACGTGCTTGCACTAAGCTGGCATCCCCTTCTCAAACCTTCGAATTCCCTTGAGTGGGTTGCAACCCTCGCGTCGCTTGCACAAAACACGAACACAGTACATTTTGCGCAGACGTCGCCAGCTCGCTCGCTCGCTCCGCGTCGTAAACAAGCTGCCCGCCTACACCGAGGAACGACGCTTTACTGACTGACAGTTTGTGCCCACGCAGCCAATCGTAAAGCAGGGCAGGTGTAACACGCGCAAGGAGTTCTTGATGGCGCGCTTTGGCCAGAACTGGCCCTTGCGCCATTAAAACCAATCAATCAATCAATGAAGGAGTTCTTGCTTCAAGCCGCTCAGTGGTGCTACCAAACGACGCATGCATCCCGTGACGATAATTGAACGAGACAGAGGCGCATTTCCGGATTGCGTACTTGGTTTTGCATCAGACCGCTTCCTGGTTACGCTGCCGCCTCCGCGTTGTTCCGGTCTCGCCGCTGTCACGGTGCGTTAAGCTAAGAGGAGCTGCACTCTCTTCGAAGGGCGCGGGGCCCTTGCCGTGCGCGCGTGCGACGCTCGCTCCGAACGAGGGACTCAAACTGTCATGTTCTCTTTGCGAACGGGATGTCAGAGCGAGGTGCGTGCAGAATAACAGGGCCTAGCAGCGCAACCGCTGCCCAGCTATCACGCTCCAGCAACGTTGAGTGCATGCGCAGAGAAAAATTGAGCGAGGACAAAGCAAGGAACCGCGGCGTGCTCTCGTGGTGAAGGAGTTTGGCGCGCTGATTCGCATTCGACTTGAAAGAACAGAGCAGGCGACGCTGAACTCTCCAGGTATAGCCCCGAAGTCCCAGCGTTTCTTAAGTCCACTGAAACAATTTTGATTGAGGTAAACAATATGGGAGCGTGTCGCGCTGTATCAACATCGCTTCACCTCACAGTGCCAAGACTATGGTGCAGTGCAGATTCAAATAAGGATTGATTGAATAAAGTCGCAAGAGTGGGGGCCGTTGGGCTACTTGGTTCAACGCAGTGCTATATTTTACAGCGCAGGCACGAAGCAAACAAATATAGACGAGACAAGAGAGAGCGTTGTCCTTGGTGGTTCCGCTTTCGAGCTGTAAAATAACACTCAGAAGAAAACTAGCGTATAATATATATATATATATATATATATATATATATATATATATATATATATATATCCGTTTCAATTTTTAACTTGGAATATGCACGAAGTTATAAACAGAAAACCTAGAGATATATCCGTTGTTTTCGCACGTCTGGAATCGTCGGAAATAACGCAGCTCAATGTCTAGTTCCCTACGCAGCCAAAGCCGGAAATGAAGCACGCGCACAAGCGCGCTTGAATCCACACGAACGCAATGGCTTCACCTGTGCTCTTCGGATTTCGCGCTTTCGGCAGAGATTTCCCGAGCGAATATCAGCCCACTCGCGACTCACTTTGATGGAGTGGCTCCATCTGGAGCGCGCTTCTATTTGCCGAAACTCATCCGCCTCGACCCGCTATTTTTTTTCTTCTTTCTTTCTGTCCTCGTCATATCTGCGACACACACTCGCACCGAAATACTCGTGCGTCAGACTGACTGGCACGCCTCTTCAATCTTTTCGCATCTGCTCCGCTTCTTCTTGCTTATATGTACGGCTGCGCGACTGAAAATGACACAGAAAGCGGGATCACGCGCTCTCTATCTGGTCCGATTTCCTCTAACATGTCACTAGCGCTTACTGAAATCACTAGAAAAGTTTCCGACGTAACCACGGTAAGGAAAAACAGGTGGTATGGTGAAAAAGAAATTGCACAGTGGCGATTTCAATCTGTTATTGGACATAACGTCGCATGATAGAAGAGACCACTGCGTAGCCGCGAAAACAGCGAATGTCTCGACGTATCTTGCCGCGTGTCCCATCTGTTCTAAGCTTTAGTAAACCGTAATAAACGTACACGCGGAAAAAGTAGGGATTATTTGGTTCGTATCTGTTTTCCGCCATAAGGAATGGCTTACAAATCTAAAAAAATGAAAGAATCTGAAACACATTCCCGCGTATTCCCAGAGTTCTTACGTTAAAATCAGGCCCGCCTACATATCCTTAATTATGTGGTCCTGTCTCCGCAGAGAAAAAGTGCCCTGTTCATCATCGTCATCATCATCATCATCCTCCTCCTCCTCATCATCATCATATATTTATGTCCACTGCAGGACGAAGGCCTCTCCCTGTGATCTCCAATTACCCATGTCTTGCGTTCTTCATCGCCCCACCTAGTCTTCTGCCGTCCTCGACTGCGCTTCCCTTTTCTTGGTATCCATTCTGTAACTCTAATGCTCCACCAGTTATCCATTCTACGCATTACATGGCCTGCTCAGCTCCATTTGTTTCTCCTAATGTCCATTAGAATATCGGATATCCCCGTTTATTCTCTGATCCACACCACTCTCTTCCTATCTCTTAACGTTAGGCCTAACATTTTTCGTTCCATCGCTCTTGCTAAATGTAATGCTAGGAAATGATTCTCTATGTGGGCTCTATAGAACCATCCCCAGCTAATGTGCATGCTGCAAATGCGGACATAATCGAACCAACATATTTACGGCATTACAAGACCCCCGCTACGTATGAATGTTGAGAAGACAAGCCAGGCGTATTGCGCGGGCACGACCGCTAGGCCTATCATCACTTGTTCACCGTTCTGCTTGGGCCTATAGTGCTAGCGGCGTTCTTACGTCATACATATTGGCGCGTGAAAGCACCATTATTTTTTTACACACCTCATTTTATCATGTCGTCCATTTATTTCTTTTAGGGTATGCTGAATAACGAGTAAGTACGCGTTGCAGAGGATGTTTTTCACAAATACTATAGCTGCTCTATTATTGTCGCAGGTGGTTGATGAAGATTGATATATTAATGCGTAAGCATTAAAAGTGTTAAAGTGGAAAAAACTACATGTGTGCAAAGTGTGGGAATCCGGTCACGTGATAGACATGACCGGCTACTATATATCAAGGAGGTGCGAGGTAATACTAACGCATTTATCTCGCATTTACCTCTAAATTGGCACTAAATTTTTAGATGTAGAACAAACCATGACAACACAGGAGGTTCAGTTACGCATCAAAGCATTGCATTGACGACAGAACTGGCCTCAAATGTGCACACGAGTCCCAGTCAAAGTAATTGTTCTATATTCCAAAATTTACACCAAGATGTGTGCTATTTAGATTGAATTTCTATGTGATGTGAAGATGTGACTCGACTTGTTTAGGTACTATGTTCTTAAAATTGAGAAATAGTTGTAAAATAAATCGAGTATAATTGTAGTTGTCTGCAGACACTTACAAATAACAAGCTTCGTTTTGCAATCATTTCTAACAAACCTGTCTGGCGTACATTTCAGTACACCGCTGTAGACCGCCGCGGCAGTTCGATGGCTAAGGCAATGCGCTGCTGAGCTCGAGATCTCCGGTTCGATCCCGGACGGGGCGGGGCGGCTGCATTTCAATGCAGGCGGAATGCAAAATCGCTCGTGTGCTTAGATTTTGGGTGCACGTTAAAGCACCCCAGCTGGTCGAAATTAATCTCGAGTTCCTCACTGTCTGATACTGAGATCGTGGTTTCGGCACATAGTACCCCCAAATTTAATACTATTGTTTAGTTCACCGCTGCGGCTTTCTGACGAGGTACTGCCACACGCAACTGCAGGTCCGCTATTTCGGTTTCTCGAAGAGACCGTTCGCACATTTGCGTGTCCCCTGTCCCTCTCGACTCTTGCACGTATACCTGTAGTCACGGACCACTGCAAAGAACAACTCCCCATCCTTTCGGGTTTTGAGCGGCCATGTTTACAAAATGCAGGACAGGTTCCCTTTGGCAAGAACAAGGCCCTGGAACATTGTTGAAAGGCATTGGAACTGCGAAACTCTACCTCCATCTGCAGGAGAAACGAAAAGGGGCTAGATGATTGTTTAGGTCAAGTCCGACAGCGTGTGTGCGCATGCTGCCAGCTACTGTGCGTTCGATACATATATAAGTGATAGGAAAAACACTAAGCAATGGTTTCTTGTGCTGCACATAACTAGAGCCACTTTGCTTGGTCCTTTGGTGTTGCTGTTGTTGGTCCTTTGATTCTCATGAGCTGACCTCTTCGTCGTCGGTATGAACAGCTTCGATCGGGCAACGCTTTTGTATAGAGGATCGGACAAAGGAGGGAGTCTGGCCTTCGTGGTTTGCCGATAACGCACGTTGCCAGCGCTTTTCTTAGCATAAGACGGAATACAAGATATTCAAGATAAACATCGGCGCGCTTTTTATCGAGTCAAAGGCTTTCGACGAAGCAGCTCCGGCTGTTCGCTTCTTTCGCTTGTTCTCAGGCACGTTATTGTGTGCACTGGAATACGGAAGACATGGTACTTGCAGCCCGAAATGCGAATTAAGCGTAAAGGTCATTTGCATAGTGGTTTGTGTGGGGAAGAATAAAGAGAGGCGGAGAAGGAAAGAAGGAAAGAGGAAACTGCAAAGTGATTAGATGTCCTTTCCAGTGATTGATGGTGATGTACGTTCAATGATTCATTCTCATTCATTGTGCTTTTCCCAAGAGACAGTAAGGCAGATTGCAAGGCAGTAAGAAGGACAGTGTTGAGCCCACGGAAGTCATTTTCTGTTCCGACTCACTAAGCCGCGCTTTGCCTCTGTGACTCGTGCAAATGTGTTTGGCCGTACCGATCTCACTTCGACATTACGGATTCTTTTTACTATGTGTCCACATCCATAAAATTTTGCGCCTCGTTCCTATCGATCTCAGCGAAAAAAAAAATAATACACTCAGCGCACTGTTGGTATATCTATTGTGCTAGTTGCGCTTGTTGCGCAACATTTGTTGTAATAGTTGTCAAAATGTCTCTGCCGCAGAAACGCGGCGAGATAAGTTTTATAAAACGCATTTATAAAAGAAATGGCGAGGAAGCAGTTCCTTGCTGGCGCAAGGAAAACACCTTGGTGAGATAGAGCTTATGTCGACATTCCTCTATCATGCACCGCAAACCAAAGAACTTCACTGATAAGGCATCCTCTGTGCTAGGATGGAGACTTGGAGCTGGTGATTCATGATCTTCTACATAAAATGCACAGAATGATGACATGCAAAGGAAGTTACGAGTCAGCGCTGTGTTCGCGTGCTATTGTTTCTTTGTGTCTCATCCTCGTATGCGCGGTGCGCAGATCTGGGCTCGCATTCACAGAAAGATCTTACGGTAGAATTGTTCGTAAGAAACAATTTCACCCAATCCCGATGTTGGACATATAATAACCGAAGGCGACCGGCCAATGACAAAGAACACTCAGGAAAAAAATCTTTGGGAGTTAGGCTTATGGGCCCGTATTCAGAAAACAAACCCTGTTACGAATTGTTTGTGAAAAAAAAAAGTCAGCCAGTCCTGATGCTGTACATAATATTAGCAATAGGCTGGCGCTTCAGCCTCAAGAAGATCCTAAGTCCATGGCTAACATATTCATTGCAAAGGCGAGCGTTAATGGCGCTCCAGAGATTTCTGAACGCCTGTGATATTCTAGGGAAATATTGAGTCGAGTACTTATGATGTGTTGTAATCTCACTGCATATGTTTAATCTGGCCTGACGTTGTTTCATTTTTTGCCTGAATTCATGTGCCTTCGTGTGAACTTCTTCCGTGTTTTCTTACCTGCCCTGTCTTTAGTTATGTGACTGTACTTATTTGTGTTCACATTAGTGTAGCTATGTGACTTGACTTTGCGTTCGTTTCCTATCTCTATTCTTATGTGACATGACTTTAAGACTGAGTGTCGGACTTATTTATATGAATTTACAGCAAGATTGAGCGTGATTTTGTGGGATGTATTTATCTATGTGGCCTTCGTTATTTGCATTTCTGTATGCTAAGGAGTAGCCGGCGTCAATTAAAGTCGCCAGAATGACCTAAAAAGCATATATTAAAAAAATGTGGCCGGCCAATTGGAAAGAACACTTGCGAATTGAAAGCATTGTGAGAGAGAGAAAATGATTTAATGAAAGGCAGGGAGGTTAACCAGGACTGAGCCCGGTTGGCTACTCTACACTGGGGGAATGAAAAAGGGGAGAGAGAGATTAAGAGAAGAATAGAAAGTTCACTCTTGATATCGCCGACGTAGCAACAGATCTCTGTTCTATCACTGATTATCAATCAGTCCGGGTCATAGACGGTCACTCAGTCCTGTAGTTTTTAAAAATCGCAGCAGCGCTTTTGTGGCTTTTTGCAGCTGTGATATTCGAGGCCATGGTCCCAAGATCTTGCTCAAAGTGAACGGTCTTCTATCTAGCCTATTGAGAACGTTGCAGAGGTCATGTCTTTCGTTTTGAAAAGATGGACAGTAGCATAGTAGGTGTTCTATAGTCTCATCGACACCGCAGGCATTACACTCGGCGCTATCAGCCATTCCAATCAAACACGTGTAAGCATTGGTGAATGCAACACCCAAGCGTAAGCGGCACAGCATTGTTTCCTCATTTCGCGGAAATCCAGGCAACAGCCGCAGCTGCATAGATGGGTCGAGAGAACGCAACCAATGTTGGGCGAATTCAGTTGTATGCCACTTCTCCAATGTCATAGTTTGCGCTAGCTTGCTTAGGTGTTCGGCTGCGTCAGTCCTTGATAAAGGTACAGAAACAATATTTGCTCCTTCGTGTGCTTTCCTAGCAGCTTCGTCGGCGATGTCGTTGCCGGTGATACCGCAATGACTCGGCAGCCACTGAAACACGACGTCGTGTCCTTTTGCGATCGTATGGTGGTGCATTTCTCGTATCTCCGAGACGAGTTGTTCGCAGGACCCGCGACGGAGAGCTGACAAAAGACATTGTAGGGCCGCCTTTGAGTCACATAATATTAGCCACCGATTAGCCGGTTGGTAGTTAATATAATCAATGGCACCTCGGAGGGCAACAAGCTCCGAAGCGGTCGATGATGTCACGTGAGAAGTCTTGTATGTGATGCTCATTGATCGTGATGGTATAACCACTGCGCCGGTGGAGCTGGTCTGAGTGGAAGAGCCATCCGTATATATGTGGATTCGGTCAGAGTAGAAAGAGTGCAAGAAATCGAGAGCTGCTTGCTTCAAGGCCAAAGTGGGCATGTCCGTCTTTTTTCTTATTCCTGGAACGTAAAGGCGCACTTCAGGTTGTTTTAAACACCACAACGCTGACGGTGAACGTGTCGAGGGTGTGAACCCCGATGGTAGGGAGGCACTATGAATGTTGACCACGTTGGAGAATGACGCCTGTGGTCGTCGTTCTGGCAGGGAGGCAAGAGAGCTTGATTGCATCTGCATCCGTGAAACGTGGCGAATATGGGCCCTAAGCGTGTCGATGGTCATGTAAGTCGTGATCGGATGGTCTTGAGCCGTGATAACTGTTCCTGCTGTTGAGGCGCTCCGCGGAAGGCCGAGGCAAACACGTAATGCCTGTGCTTGCACGCTCTGAAGGGCTCGAAGATTTGATTTGCATGTTTTAGCAAGCACGGGAGAGCTATAGCGTAGGAAGCCGATAAAAAGCGCTCGGTACAACTGTAGCATAGAGCTCACTGATGATCCCCACGCTTTACCGGCGATGAATTTGAAAACGTGAACCATAGATGTGAGCTTCTTCTTCAAGTGGGCAACCTGAGGGCTCCAGGAGAGGTCTCGGTCAACAAAGACACCCAAAAACCGATGATTTCTTTTGTAGGAGATACGCTGGCCATTGATGCACACTGGATAACCAGACATCGCTTTTCGCGTAAAAGCGACTAGCGCACATTTTTCTGTCGAGATGGTTAGGCCTTGTGTGCAAAGATAGTCAGTTGCCTGCGTTGCTGCCTTCTGTAACCTTGCCCGAACCTGCGGGCGAGTCACCGCTGATGCCCAGATGCAGTTGTCGTCGGCGTAGATCGAAACACTCACTGTTTCCGGTAGGAAATCGGCCAGCCCAAGAAGTGTGAGGTTAAAAAGAATAGGGCTTAGAACACCGCCTTGAGGAACGCCACGGCATGTGTAGTGGTCAGTAGTCGGACCATCTTCTGTGCGTAGAAACAAGTACCTTTGTGTCAAGTAGCTTTGGATCCATCGAAATACTCGCCCTCCTAGTGCCAATGTCAAAAGTGCGTCTAGGATGGCTTGATGGGAAACGTTGTCGTAGGCGCCTTTCACGTCAAGAAAGAGTGCTACTGATAAGCGTTTCCAAGACTTTTGCTGCTCAACAGATGACACTAGATCGATGACATTGTCAATCGATGAACGGCCTCGTCGAAATCCCGCCATAGAGTCGGGGTAAATATTGTGGTGTTCAAGATACCATTCGAGACGCATGAGGATCATGCGCTCCATGAGTTTTCCGACGCAGCTGGCGAGTGCTATAGGCCGATATGATGACAGTTCTAGCGGTGACTTTCCTGCTTTTAGCAACGGTACCAAGCGGCTGCGTTTCCATTCCTGTGGAACGACGCCATCATGCCATGACCTATTAAAAAGGTTGAGCAGTTCTCGTCGCGCTTCTCGACGTAGGTGGCGCATAGCATTATATGTGATTCCGTCGGGCCCTGGCGAAGACGAACACCGACATAGCGCCATAGCAGCCTCTAACTCTTCCATAGAAAAAGGAGCATCCATACTTGTATCTCGTGGGCCAGGAATGTCGCCTAAAACCATGTCAGGGAGTAGAACTGTTCCGCCGGCGACTTTCGCACAAAACTCTTCTGCAACGTCTATCTCACGGCGGTTTTGATGGAGAGCAAGGGCGTTAAATGGGTGTCGTTGCTGGGGACATGAGCGAAGACCCCTTAGGGTACGCCACACACGGGACAGTGGCTTTCGGGGGTCCAGTGACTCACAAAAGCATTTCCATCTTTGATCTTCTAGTTTATCCATCCGGCGCTGTATCTTCTTTTGCATTCGCCGAGCTACTCTGAGGTCAAGAATTGACTTCGTGCGCCTGTACCTCCTTTCAGCTCGACGACGTAGTGCACGAAGTCTTTCCAATTCAATGTCATACTCTGTACGCTTTGATGAATGTGTGAAGCTACGCGTACAATCGTGCATTGCGTCTGCAATGATGTCTTCTAGCCTGCGTGCGATTGGTTTCTTGCATGCGTCTTCCACAAGATCTTCAAACACTGACCAGTCAATTTGGCGAGATATATTGGGTAATGTAGCTTCTAGTCCATCGATTCTCACATAGGTCGGAATATGATCACTTCCATGGGTTTCGATATCAGTGAACCACTGCACTCTCGAAGTTAGGCAACGTGACACCAGTGTTAAGTCTAGGCAGCTGCTGTACGTTGTTCCTCGCAGAAATGTCGGGCTTCCGTCATTTAGAAGACGCAGATTGTTGCCTGATGCAAAGGATATGAGTGACCTGCCTCTTGAATTTATCCTGGAGCTTCCCCATATCTGGTGGTGAGCGTTGAAGTCTCCTGTTATTATCCAAGGACCGTGAGTCGCAGCCATAAGATCTTTTAGTCTTTTGCTATCGAATTGACTTGTTGGGGAAAGGTAAACGCCAATAAGTGTAAAAGACAGCCTCTTCTTTTTCACAGTAACACAGACATATTGGTTATCGTCGTGTGGAGGTACGGGCTGGGCGAAATACGTAAGGTCCTTGCGAATGTAAACCAGAACCTTACTACTTCGGGCACAAGTGGTTGAAACGAAAGGTTCATATCCTGATAGTCTCAAGGTAGTTGATAAATTCGGTTCACAGATGACCAGCACAGGAAAGCGGTTTTCAAACACGAACTGCCGGAAATCCGAAATACGTGACCTCAGGCCTCTCGCATTCCACTGAAATATGGAGGCGCTTCTGACATCATCCCGGAACGATCGCTGCTGCTGTCGACGAGCCATGGTTCCGCTATATAAGTTTTCAAGACGAAGTGCCTTTCAGGCAGAACGCCGAGTCTTCGAGCTCTACTTCTTTTGTGAATTTTCTTGGACTTTGCCGGTGAACTGCTGTTTCCTGCTTAGTTGCGGTGGAGAT
This sequence comes from Dermacentor silvarum, assembly GCF_013339745.2. Classification (NCBI taxonomy): domain Eukaryota; kingdom Metazoa; phylum Arthropoda; class Arachnida; order Ixodida; family Ixodidae; genus Dermacentor; species Dermacentor silvarum. Next base: position 77,452,426 of record NC_051157.2, read on the forward strand.
GCACTCTCACGCGCGTCCGCCGGACTCGGTAGTGCCCGCGGCGGCTGCCTCCAGGAAGCGCAACGGCACCGAGAGCGACACTGACAGCGACGACACCATGCAGTACTATGTCAGCAGTGAAGAATCTGGTGACGACACCTTCGAGCTGGTGCGGAGCCGTAAAGCAAAGAGAAGGTTTGTCAGCACATCATCGAAGACGAAAGCATTGTGAATTTAGCTTGCAATTTAGGGGAAGGAATTCACATCAGCTCAGTTTAACGGACTTTCAAATTAATAAATTGAAAGAACTGTGGCAAGCATAGCACTGCTTTTATTATGTGTTAACAAAAAGACATGATCCGAATAAAAATAATATAAAAACTGATTCATTGCCACCAATTAAAGCCGTTCACCCAGGTGCCGCAATAAGCACATAGCATGCACCGTTTCTTTTTTCGACTAAAATAAAAAGAAGAATTGCATTATTTAGATGAGAAATTTTGCCCTTTACATTCCATTTTCAATTTGTAACTGTACTATGTAACGAAATAAGCTGAGCCCCGTATTCATAAAGAAGCTCTGACGCTATAATTGTTCGTAAGAGAACATTCTAGCCAATCCTGACGCTGGACATAACGTGTATTAGCGATATGCGGCTGGCAAATGGCAAAGACAAGTTGCGAGCGAACAGCTTTGTAAATGCGGCCCCTGAAATTTTGTCCGCCAGTAGCGTGTCTTGAACCGACCAAGCCATTTTTAGTCATAAAAAGACATATAGCATAGCAAAAGTTATCATGCAACTTACGCGCATATATATTAAAAAAATTCTTGAGATTTCAATATACTTAAGTAGGGCTCATTTTTTAAAACAACTTTATAGATCTGGCAGAGATATAAGCGGCGCAAGCTGTTGGCACATTCGAAAACTGCCGCTCCTCTCGTTTCGCGTGCTGACACCGACAACAGCTGTAGTCTACTTGGGTATACTGCCCTCATTGTTTGAACACAGTCCCACGTACGTGCTCGCGCGTTTCAGCTTGCGCTGGGGGCGGGAGTTGGCGGATATGAATGTGGCTGTATGAATGAACTTGGGATGAATGCGTCTCCAAATAACGCCGACCACCTACCTACTTCATTAAGACGGAACTCGAAGTCGTCTTTTTATGGAACAGTTCCACGGGTTGTCAAAAACCTAAACTTGGTAAGGTCAGCGTTCCATCTATAGCGCCGCCATTACGGGGTTAATTTAACAGGTTGATGTATAGCTATAGATGTCTTCTCGCCCTGACAGTGGGCGCGAGTGAATAGTTGTTGCAGAAATGAAACATTACAAACTGCATCCGAGAAGAAAGCTCCAATCCTATGAAAGTTTTGGAAGAAATATTGATTATTCACTCTTTGAATGCCTATCTTGAGAATGGAATTTCGGGACGCAAAGGCGTCTGAGTGCCTCATATCTCTGATAGAGAGATAAGGAAAGAGAGAGGTAACGAGGAAGAAAGTAAATGCGGGGGAGGTTGAGAAGCTTTATTCGGTTTGCTGTCCTACACATCGGGAGGGAGATCAGGGAGTGAAAACCAGAAATAGAGAACCAGCAGGTGTTTAGACAAGGCGTAACGTGCCTATAATCAGGCACTAAACTCCGTTGCCTTCAATTACTGCAGCGAGATACATGAAAGGGAGTTTCACGAAAGAAAGAAGAAATAAAAATCATGAGTCATTCCACTTTCTGAAGATGGATGACCAGCAAAGCTGTTTAGCACACGACACAGACGTGACACAAAATTTTGAACGAAGGTGCGAACACATTTACTATCTTGATCGATGGTCATTATTTGCCTTGATCTGCGAACAGTTGCTGTTCGCGGCCCGCCGGGGCCGATCCTATATACTCTCGCATCTGTACTCGCCGTCTCTATTTATAGGCGTGTTACTACTCGGGAGTCCGGCCTATATATACGCGGCTTCCCCATTACGACGACAGAAGAGAAGTGAAATTCAAAATGGAGAACAGCAACTTGTCTTTCTGGTTTGTTTATATACCGCCACCACGCGAGAGCGGAAGGAAAGGAAACTTGATACGCAAGCGCTTGGAACGCCGACAAAGAGAGGGTGGTGCGAACGTAGACATTGCCGACGCAGGTCGCACAGCGGTAAATCTGTGAGAAACCTTTATTATCTACCTGGGAGTCTACTGGTCTTGAAAATGGTGCCTATTGATAACTAATCTACTCCACATGCATTTCCGAAGGACGCCGACGATCCAACTGTGGAAGAAGGCGACGACGAACGCGCTAGCAGTGGCACAAGTGCGTTCACGCCGAGGAGCCAGCTGTGGAAAAGAATTAGCAGTGGCTTAGCTCGGCTATGCCAGGATATACGTAGCGTGAGCGAAGGTTCAGCTGGTTATCCTTAGCTTTCCTGGTAGTCTAGGATTAGCTTGCTTATCATGCTTACTGCTGCTTCAATGGCACACACACGGTATACGCATTATGTGACACATGCACATTTTTTTGTTGCTCAACGTCGGGTTGCTTCTCTATAGCCACAAAGACGGCTCGGTGGTCAGTGTAGTAACCAGCTGCCGTCTCTATGGCCCCAACGCAGTATTTTGAATTGATTGTCTGTCTGTGATACACAAGATCAATGGTGGTTCCCCATTGGGTCGTCTGTATACAGTTGGAACACTTGCTAAGTCCAGGTTAAACGTGTTCTTCAAAGGAACACCAAGAGAGTCTGGAGCACGATTGAAGTCACCAGCCACCACACACAGTTCACTTGCCGCACGACAAGGTATAGACGTAGCCACTACGTCTATAGTGTCTTTAGCTGAATTGTTCGGCGACACGTACACGGCTTCGATGACCACACCACTTTCGTCAAGCTGAACGTCACACACTTCATCCTTGGGCACCGCTACGTTTGGCAGTTCACTGGCAGCAATACGGATCTAAACGAAGGGAATCCGTGGCGAAAGTAAGCGTTCGGCCACATCGTTCAGAACCGCTAGACCTGGTGGCGTGGGCGGGTAACGATACCCATTGGTAACCCTAAAGAGTGGAATCTTTTGCTTAACGAGAAAGTTCTTGCGCGTTGTACAAACCCACGTCATGGTTTCACCCCACTCAGGCGGCGCCGCTAAACTCAACGTTTCACGCATGGCACTACTTACCGGCGTCAAGTCTTTCATGCGCCACAGTCTTTCACACACGTCTCACACATATCCAAACGGATTGTTTACGAAGTCCTTCTCGAAGGTCCGAGTCGCAATGACGCTTTCGTTAAGTTTCACCGTATAGTCAGTCAATCGGCGAACCTTAACGTCATCGACGGCGTCTTGTTGTTGCTGCTGCTGAGATGGTCGGGCACGTCGCTCAGCCTCCTGGTGACGCCGCTTTTCTAGACGTTCCTCCCTTTGCTCCGGTGTCGTCGCAGCACGTTTAGCCTTCTTCTGTTCGTTCTTCCTACGCCAAACCGCTAATTGCCAGGCAACTACTTCGGGATCCGATGAGTTAAGCTTCTCCGCTCTTCTGCGCCGCTGAGCAGCTATTTCGCTCTCCTTCTACATGACTATACCACACTGGCAAACGCCCAGCGCAAACGATCAAACGCCCAGCGAAAACGCCCGGCGCGCCAGCTGTGCGCCGTATGACGTCACTGCTCCTCGCGCATGCGCAGCACGGCTCTTCAGGAGCCACGCGAAACTGCTCAACCTCGCGGCCAGTGTAGCTCACGCTACAAAAGATGACTGAACGCAGCGAGCAGTGACACGAGCGAGATCGCGCGGGACCTGAGGTTTTGCTTACGCACACGAAAAATCCACGGAACCTTAGCCATAAGCAGCTTCGCTGTAAAAGTCACAGGGCCTGCACGGCACACGCAGCACAGTCACAGCGTAAGCTGGAGGAGCGGCTCAAAGGGAGCTCCATTTTCGGCAGCACGCACTAGAGGGTCTTCACGGCAAAGTCTCTTTGCATCATTTTTACGAGAACGCACTGAACTGCCCGCCCTGGGTCGACGGCAAGCTGCGGCTTGCGCTGGTCTCTGCACAACGGTCTATTGAGCCCGACGTTGCTTGGTTGCAGACGCGCGCGTAGATCTACGATTCGCTTCTTCAGCAGCGGTTCGTATACCTTGCGAGGAGGCGCCATAACGGTACCGAAGAGTAAACAAAGGTATCAAGACTACGTGGAGTACATGTCACATTCCTTGACTCGTGGCACGATACCAGGCAACTGCTACGTGTCGTGACACCTGATGCAATACAACGCAACTGCACTGCAAATTGTGCACGTATCAACGCATGCGCGCATCTCACATTGCGTGACAAGTGGCACGATACGATTGTGCTGCTACTGCTGCTGCTGCTTTATTGGCATCCCTTTTGAAACGGGGCGGTCACAAATATAGTCACCTAACCTGCTTCACTTAATCAGGTATGCTATAGATGTTTTTCATTCTAGCATTTTTGCATGCATCTCCTTAATCTTCTTTATCTTCCTAAACACTTTTCTGTCTACCGCCTACTGCTACCTATGCCACTGCCACATGGTGGGCCACCCGGTGCAGCAGTATGCAACTACAATGCAAAATGTGTACGTATCGACGCTATGCGGTGCGCTATGAGGCGTGCAGAGACGAGAAAACCATCACCAGACGGTGATATAATGCGGCTCCTGACAGCTCCCCCAATGTGTAAATGTCGAGCAGCGCGGTCGCGCCGTGACGCAGTCTCCGCTTTGTTTACATTGTTTCGCCCGCACTTTCCTTCGCTGCTCGTGCTCACGGCGCTCCGTTTTCGACGGCGGCAGATCACCTGCTTGCGGAACAGCAATGCAAAGATTGCAATGCGGTTTCAAGAATGTTGCCGACGCCGACAGCTTCTTTCGTGGCGGCAACCTCAGGAAAGGGGAGCGTCTGGTTGCACACGTGATGGCGTTGAAGAAATTGTGGACGGTGATGCGACAGAGAAAGCCAAGTGCGTGTCGCAGCTACCCGACAAGATCGTATACGACGTCGAGTTAGAGATATACACCGAGTTCAGTAATTTAGTCAGCTTTTATTTGTCTATGATGCAGTCACAAAGTGGTAATGTGCGCTTGCAGAGATGTACAGAGACGGGGAAGATTGCCGTTGGTTTCGTTGGTAGCTTGCCGCGCACACACGGCTGCTCTCATTTTGGCTCCCAGGGAGTGTCATCAGCACTGTGAAGCACAGAAAGAACATATGCATTAGACACCAATAAGCATGGCACTATACTAACGAGACAGACCCTCTTCCCATCTTCAGCAACGCGGCCTAGCTTACAACTCATTATACCCTATCAGCCTTAGGTTCAGGCAAATCACAAATTAAGATGTTTTTGGCAAACTATACACCACTTTAATCTACTGTGATTAGGAGATGCTAGTGCCTGTAACTTGTGCTGCCTACTTGTCACATAACATCACTGCATTGCACGAACAGAACTGTATTAATATAACGCTAAATCAGTTTCCTTGCCAGAGCACACAAAAGCCCAAAGCGCACCAGCCAAAACACGCATCCTGCAAAATTAACAATGTAAGTACTACATATGCGCATAATGCCTTATACGATGCTGTATAAATATTTAATGTATATCATGCCACATTCGATGCAGATGTTTGAGTCATTGCAACTCATCGCATTAGTGAGCAAGGTATCTTTTCACTGCTCATGAGAAATGGCTCGTACAGAATGCTCCACGAAATGAACCCAGACCACGGTAACCAGCGATTTTCTTGGGACCAGCAGCACGAGCACAAGCATTAGCGATACAGGCATTATTAAAGCAAATCTAGCTGCTCGTCGGGTGAATGCCCCCGCCGCAAATAAAGTAAGCTCGCACCGACGGCCGGCTACTACACGAAACGAAGATTCGTGGCAGGAAGAGTGAAGCAGGAAGAATGTGCAAGGTGGCCATTACCTTAAATCATGCTTGGATATTGCGAACCTAGAAAGCATGGCCAAACAACGAACAACGCACACATATCTAGCGGTTGCGTTACGATCTGCTGCTTACAGACGCACGCGACGACCGCGGCTTGCATTAAATACGGATTGCTACCATACAAAAGACAAGTAGCGCGCGGCCCCTTTCGTTACCTGCACAACTAGTAATTCAAGTTGCAGCGTTTGGAAAAGGGAAATAATTCGCTTGAGCTCGCCCTTGCCGATCGCGAGTGAATGCAGAGTAATCAATTAAATTCGCGGGTATTACGTGCCAAAACCAGAAATTATGAGGCACGCTTCTAAAGGGGGGTCTCAGGAATAATTTTGACCAACGGGGGTTCTTTAACGTGCATCAAAAATCAAAGTACACGGTAACAAGGGTGTTCTTGCATTTCGCCCCCATCGAAATGCGGCCGCCGTAGCCGGGAATCGAGCTCGCGTCGTCGAGCCTATATATATAGCGGCGCAGCACGTATGCATTTACCGCTAAGCTAGCACGGCGGATGTCTCTGTACGATTCAACTACGTGACATAACTAAAACAAACGGCCGTGCGCTAAACACAGGCATATTGCGTTTTCATCGATCGACCGTGATATTGCATGCGAATGCGAAAGTTTGTGACTTACTTGACTCGACGCACTGCAGTTATCCATGCTTGTCGTCTGTCCTCGTACCACCTCCCCGGAAATCTGTAGAACTTCACGGGCAGCTTTCGACTTTTCGTGTTTTCGAGGCTGTTGTGGCATTCTAAAGCACAACAGTGTTGGGTGCCACATTTACTGGTTGATGAGGTCGCGCTCGCCATCGCGAAAACAACGCGCACGCGCGCTCGCGCCGTACAGAACGCGGGCGCGCGCTGGCACTGCGACAACCTTCGACACTTCCTTCGGTGCGCAAGGGGAGCATTCGGCGCTGGTGCTGCGCGGGCAAACTTTAGGTTGACGAGCCAACCTCAAGTATGCCTTTATACATGCTGTTAATCGACGAGAGCTCCTGCATTAGCATGGGGAGGAATGTATGCGTCGAACCAGCGCTTTATAGAGAGGTGAGTGAACCCCGCTGGTGACGACATTTTCGTGGGCTTGTCATTTTTTCAGAGAAAGCCAATTTTAACCTATGCGTTTTTTCATGCTGTTAATCGACGAGAGCTCGTGCATAGACATGCTCATGTGAGGTATGTGCCAAACCAGGGCTTTATAGAGAGGTGGTGAGTGGACATAGCTGGCGACGACATGTTCGTGGGTCCATTTTTTTCAGCGAAAACCAATTTTCACTTATTGTTTCATCATCCGTCCGTCCGTGTGTCCATCCAGCGATCCATCCATGCACTGAAGAGCTACAAGACTGAGAACGGGCTGCCTGCATAGAACTGCCGAATGTGGATATCACGAATAATAAATTATTAGTATACCATTTAGAAAAGTATGCGAGAATAGTGAAGCTATTTTGATCTCTTACTCACGTAGATACGTATGGAAGTAGGAGGTCGATATCTTACTGGAGGAAAAAAACAAGAGCAGACCAGATTGCGGGTTTATGATTTGAAGAACTTTACTGTATTAAACAGCAATAGGAAGGAAGAACATCCGCAGCGTGATATGCAACAGCTCGAACTGAAATATTAGAGCGATACCTCTACTACTTCAGGTACAAACCCAGAAAACGCCTGGTTCAGTAAATCTGACCTTCAAGCTCAGCCAAAGTCAAACTCGGACTTAGCCTATCTAATGCGTTTTGAACACGCGCGCGTCTCGGGGCTACAACAAACAATAAAATTATAAAAAATAGAAGACGGCTTACATTGCCCCTGGAAGAATGTATTCCAAGCAATGCATTTATGTAAAAGTGAAGCCGACTTTAAGGGGATCGGTCTAAGCTTAGTCTTTTAAGTGGGCTTCCCCACACTGGTGTTGCAGTGAACCCTACTCATAAAGCAAAAATGCAATTTGAACGGGGCGCGATAATGCTACCACGTTCCACTCTTAAAGGCGAAGCTTAAGTGTTCTCATTTGTTTTTACGTTTCCTAAAATACAAGAGAAGAAAGTGACGAATGAAGTGATCATTTGGAAGGAGTAAACAGTGTATCAAGCGCTGCCGCTGAAGACAACGAGTACGCGGTACACACCTATCAGAGGGCATGTTAATCGAGTCCCACATCTATGTTCAGCGAGAGTCGCGTTGCCTGTGCAACATTAAGAGGCTTCTCTATAGACGGAGGTCGGGAGACGCAGCTATTCTTTTGCGAGTAATGGCTGCAACAGTGGCGAAGGTAGCGACGGAACAACTCCCGAGAGTGCCTGCCTGTCTTCTCAGCACTTTGGCCCAAGAGTGCAGTTCCGTGTAGCTCCTTTGCAGGAACATAGCCGAATGGCATCCACGTGTCTCACGTGAAAGCTCTAGGTGGGCCGTAAAGGTGAGAGCCCGAAGGCCGCGCAGTGACGACCATGGCCAATTGAACTTCGGCTTGAGCTGCCACAGTAATTTCTGCGCCTCGTCGTGAAACTAGGTGCGACGTAAAGAAAATGAAGAACAAGAAGGTGAAGGAGATGCGAAAACGCCTTTGTGACGTCCTCTAGCTGGTAATAAGAAAAGTGAGAATCGTCTCCGCCACATGCCTCTCCTCCCCATTCTTCCATCGGGAAACATCAGACATTTTCTTCGTCCTCGTAACTTCGCAGCATCTAGTTCTCGCGGCGTGTATCTGCATGAACTGCTGTTTGCTAATCAGCATAGCCTGTGGACCGTTTGCAGCAGAAACGTAAGCATTGCAAAAGATTACACGTTGTGTAGGATGACAAAAACGACAATTGTTCGCATAAATAAATAAATAAATAAATAAATAAATAAATAAATAAATAAATAAATAAATAAATAAATAAATAAATAAATAAATAAATAAATAAATAAATAAATAAATAAAACCTTACAGGGATGTGGCGTGCACTTGGTGCTCTTTCTCCAGCATTTCCGTGCTATGAGCAGTGCCACTAAGCTGGCGAGATACCACAAGGTCTAGCGCGACTGCTTGGCTCTTATTCTTTGCAACTTGGCCTTCATAACATGCGTTGAGTGGTTAAGTTAGAAAAAATGTCGCAGTTTCACCCGAAAGGCGAAGCATCGTTTGAGATAGCAAATTAGTAGATAGCTATACGGAGTAAGGATAGTAGTTTTACCAGCTGCATAAACTTGGACATGCAGCAGCACCAGCAACGCGCAACTGTTCTCGATGCTGTCGGCGTTTTGCCCGCGTTCCACGATTGCCGATAAGCATGTTAGAGTTACGTAATCTTACTCAAAAACGGTACACTTTTGCGTTTTGCCCCCGTTCGTACCGAACGCGCGCAAAACGCAAAAGTGTACCGTTTTTGAGTAAGATTACGTAACTCTAACACGCTTATCGGCAATCCACGATATTCCGTAACTGAAGGGGTTAACTAAACCAGGCAGTACCCACGCGTGTAAGGTCTCGGATGTCAACCACCGCGCTGCATAGACGAAGACCCTCAGGCATCACCCAATAAGCAAAGACGCAATACATTGGCACATGAATAAAATAGTTTCTCCAGCTCCCTGCCCCGCTACGGTGCAGCGTCTCGCCACCGCTGTCAACGTCATCGCTGCAGTTATTCATCATGTTCGAGGCGTCCTATGAATAAATCCCGTCACCTTTTGCATAAGTGATCGCAGCCTGCCGAAGCTTTCCTATTAGCGTTTTCCTTATCTCCGGCCATGGTAATATTCACATATTCTGGCCGCACAGCTTGTCATGTTATGTACCTGTGCATCCCAGGCTATATGACTTGTTGCTTGCACACGTAGTTATGCAAAGCGGTACCAGACCATCTCTCTCGTCCTCTGTCAAGGCATCTGGGACAGACGACGAACAACAAATTCCAGCAGAGCAACAGTTCAGAAGCACCGACTCAATCAAGGCTGAAGCATATCGCTTTCGGTGCTACAAGACGGTGGCACAAGGAGGATAGAGTGTTTCTTTCACCTCATTGTCATCTTTCGGCTCAATACTGCCCTGTGAAGAGAAGTTTGAAAATAATAAAAGAAAGTAAAAGTGCTATAACAACCATTTCAAGGGAACCAGTACGACTTAGCAGAACTTGACCTTGGCTTATAGTCACTTACACTTTGCGCAGCGGTTCCGCCCTGAATCCCTGAATCAAAGAAAGTCAACCCGGGCCACGAGTTTCACTGGTGTCGCTTGAAGGTATCACCTAGCATTGACAAGACGGACAAAAGAAAGGTGACACGGCGTACGCTACGTTCGTCTTCGGAGGTTAAGGGGAGGTTAACAAACACAGGCAGGCTACCGAGGTTTCACCTAGTGTGCCACCCTGAACATTTTGTTTATTAATATAATAATTGATTATTTACCTTATTCATTTATTCAGTACCCTCAGGGCCCTAGAGGGCGTTACGGAGAGGGTGGTAACAATAGATCAGAAATACATACATTCAAACAACTAGTTGTGCAGGAGTATTCAAGGAGAAGAACTCAAGGCATAATCAGTAAGGTTAAACATGAAGGATGATGCATCTTGGATGCAGACTCTGGAGGGGCGAAGGCGGTTCCACTACGCGCTGGTCTTGGGCAGAAAAGAATCAAACAAACCTCTATATGGCAGAAAGGAATGAGAACATTAAATCGATGATCAAGACGGGATGACATGTACGAAGGCTCTGAAAGGAATTCTTGTTTAAGGGAGTTGTTTTGGTAAATGAACTTGTGAAAGAGGTAGAGACGAGAAATCTTTTTTTTTTCGATGCTGCAAATTAATAAGGCCAAGGTCTGACTTCATTAAGGAAACGCAAACGGTGCGAGAATTATTTGAAAGGAAGGAACGAGGAATATGGGGGAAGGAGGAATAAAAGGAAAAGGCAAGAAGTATCCCGATATGGATAACAGAAAATAGCGTTGAGAGGGATATTAAAGGGAGAAAATACATTGAGCTGTATTAATAAATTGTGCTTCTACAATACCAGATAAGATCCATATTGTTACGATGGGGTGCGTTTATTTAACAGATGAATTAATGATACGGGGCCGCGCCGACACCGAGCCGCTACCAAGACAAGCGCACTTCGTTCTCCTCTTCCTCTGTCCTTGCCGTAGCTTTTGCGTAACACTCCTCCCTTCACAGACGAAGCCCGCTGGGCGAGTAACTGTTACGTCCACTCGGAGTCACGTGGATGACAGCGTTTCAGGCGAGCGACATGAACAAGCTGCGTCTTCTTAGACCGGTAGCCATTGGACACGAGACGAGCAATCGAGTAGGTTACATCACTTAGGCGATCGGTGATGACGAAAGGCCCGGTGTAACGAGCCAGAAACTTCTGGCACAGGCCGCGCTTGCGAAGTAGTGTCCAAAGCCATACAATGTCCCCTTTGTCGTATGACACATTCTTATGTCTTGAATCGTAGCGGATCTTGGAGTGGTCCTGGGATGCCAACGTACGGAGCTGAGCTATGCGGCGTGCTTCCTCAGCGCGGCAGAGAGTCTGGGCAATAGAAGAGTCCGCATGAGGAGTAAAAGGTAGAATGGTGTCAAGGAAGTTGCGGGGTGGTCTAACATAAAGCAGATAGAAAGGGCTGTAGCCTGTAGTTTCATGCTTTGCGGTGTTGTAGGCGTATGTGATAAAAGGCAAGATGTCATCCCAATTTTTGTGCCTGGAATCCACGTACATCGAAAGCATGTTGGTCAAAGTTCTGTTAGTGCGCTCGACGAGACCATTTGTCTGTGGGTGATACGGGGTCGCGTGGTGAAACTGGCAAGCTCAGAGACGCAACAGCTCTTCGACTACGTCGGCCACGGTTCGGGGCCGCCGTTGTTGTACCCAGCACCGTCCACCAAAACTGTTACGATGGGGTGCGTTTATTTAACAGATGAATTAATGATACGGGGCCGCGCCGACACCGAGCCGCTACCAAGACACGCGCACTTCGTTCTCCTCTTCCTCTGTCCTTGCCGTAGCTTTTGCGTAACAATATTTATCTTGAGACGAGGCTTGATACAAAAAAAAAAGAAAGCGAAAATGAAAGTTAAGATGAAAGGAAATGAAACGCCGCCTTGAATATCCGGCACCAACTCGCCGTGATGTCAAAGATATTGACGGTCCCTGCTCGGACCCCAATTAATTTTTTTCTTCGATAAAGTTGGACTACACTGTATTCTAATGGAGCCAAATACAATATTTAACGATGTACTTCATCAAAACAGAAAATTGGGCTAGTTGGTTTATGTTGACAGTATTTAACTGGCGCAAAAGGACGGAGCGCTAGCATATATCAAAGAAACCTCTATATGCCAGAAAGGAATGAGAACATTAAATCGATGATCAAGACGGGATGACATGTACGAAGGCTCTGAAAAGCTGGCCAGAAACTTCTGGCCAGCTTCTGGCCAGAAGCCCGTGTTTAACGCCTTGCTCTAGTTCTGCTCGGTCTTTCTTGCATTACAATAAAATGTGGTGAACTAGTTAGCAAGCTTCGACAACTCTTACGGCGCCACCATGGCCGAAATACGAGAAAGTACGAGTACATTGAAAGTAATAAAGTCACACTGAGAAAGTTGAATAAAAGGACTGAATTGGGACTTATTGGTACCGATACCACTACGTCCGTACCCTAAACGCTTATGTGATACCATGCGCGCTTGTGTGATAAGAGGGAAAGGTGGGGGGAGGGGGAGGAGGGTCATTTCTTAGATTTTGTTGTGTGTGAGTTCATGTGCGCATATGTAAGCGTGTTTCCTTACGCTCTGAAGCCGTTACCGAGAGGCGCATTGCAGTGCGGTGACGAACGCAGGAGCACAAAATCGACATCATGTAATTTTGTGACCTCGTATAAACTGGCGTCAGTTGTGAAAAAAAAAACGAAGACAAAAAAATTATTAGGCAGAACTCAAAAGGCGGTTGATGACGACAACATTGTCTTTATTCGATTTTTTTTTCGAGTATGACACGTTCGGTTGGACTGCAATCCCGTGAGCTGTTACTCACGGTACTGCTGAAAGGCAGTGAACTGATATTGCAACCTGCACCTACCATTGCTACCCTTCGGCTGGATTAAATATTGTGCGGTCACAAGCCAGCCTGAAAACTAGCGGGAAAACCTGACTTCACAGCAGAGCTTGCATCGTCTTATAAAACCGAATGGCGGCTGGTTCAGCGGCTGGTTACGGGTGTTGCTGTCATAGGGGGTATATTGCCGTCCTGGCGAGAGGCGGGGGGGGGGGGGGGTTGTTTATTATTATTTCACTTTTTTGTTGCCATCCTGGCGCTTGCTGCTTCGCATGCGTGGCTTCCCCGCCTGTCACTGGCACGTAGAGCGTTTCGGAGAGCTCCGCAGCGTGACTGTCTTCGAAGAACTGACATATCCAGATGGTCAGACCTCGGTGTGCGCTGTTCCCAAGATTGTTTCCTGGAAGTGTGTCTGGCAGTTGCTCCGATGCCAGTGGCGGGGTGGGCAAGCTTCGCAAGAGCGAGCGCCCCTGTCCCTTATTATCTTATCTCTTTCTTCTTTTTTTTGTGGGTGTTGGCTCTGTTGGAGTCACCCTGCGAAAAGAAGAGAGCTTTCTACTTTTTACCACTGCCTTTCTTTTATGTACGCTCGCGCGGGTTATGAGTGATTGGGCGGTATCTAGAAGTTGGAACCAAGGCTATAGATGCTATCCACGTTTTGTAGCAGCCTTAAGTGTATAAAAAGCAAAGTATCAATTGTACATCACTCTATTGCCTTAGCTTACCTCATCATTTATTCCAGAGCTTCCTTTTTACCATTCGCTCGTTCATAATTTCTCTGTCGTCGCTGGGTATAGCGTTTACCATCCTCATTGCTGGGTTGAAAGAACGAGAATGCAGTGTGGGCTGCATTTTCCTTTGACAGTCAGAAGTCGAAGCTTCTTTTATTTACCTGTCGAAGCCGTTCAAATGAACAAATAAAGGAGGACAACAATGAGTCTCCCCATTTCAGGTTTTCATAAAGCTTTGGCAGATAAATTTGCGCTTAGTGCTGGGAGCACACACACAAAAAAAAAAGGCGTCGTCCACTAGGTAGCAAATAGCGAGGCTCGTGACGTAACATTACTTGAAATATCGCGCGTGACGCTAACTAGGAATTATAAAAGGCGTGCTCGCAAATACACGCCTGGACACCACGTGCGCACACACACACACAAACACACTTAAACAAACACATACACACACGCACATGAAAGGCGTGGTGTAATCTTCTCGAGATGTGCACTTCAATATACACACGCACTCTGTGCGTCCTAACACATAAATAATCGTTCCCTCACGCGCTCCTCTTTCATTGTCAACAATGGGACCCTTAGCGGCCCCGAAACGTCAACATACTATGTTCGTTTTCTTTCAACCTTGGGTGAGTGCTTGTTTTATTTCGAGCACACCCGAAGAAACGTACTCACGACTGCTTTGTGCATCTGTCATGCCTCTCTTCTACAAGTGTTAATAATGCCGCAACTCTCACGGAGAACTTCGCGCCTTTCCGACAATATCCCAACTCCGGGCCCTTCCAAGCCGCATTCTGCGTTCCAGATTCGGCATGTCATCGCATTTTTTTCGTGTGGCCAGAACAAAGAGCACAGGAGTGTCGGCTGGGAACTCACAGTGCGAACAGGAAGTTCTCGACGTTGACGGATTGCCGCACGCTCTTCCGGCTCCGCCCTCACTTGCACCTGTCGCACTCCTTTGTCCTCGGTTGGACCAACACAATGCCTGCTTGCTTGCTTTCTGCTGGCGCGCGAAAAGGCGACGTTCACGCCCATTCCCGCTACACGTGCATGAGCGAGTACCACCGAAGGTCCCCCGAAAAGAATTGGCTGCCACTGGCGGTAATGGCCTCCGCGCCCTTGTCGAGCAGTCTGCCTAATTTTCTCGCCGTTTGCTCTGTCGTCGCTCCCACTCTCTTCCGCTTGGCTGAACTGTTTCTTTTTATTTATTTCTTTTAGTGTTGCTCTTTTTTTTGTCAGCCTCATCTACCTTTTCTCGGTCTAGCTGGAAGCAGCTTGTCGAGAGGCCTTTTTTTCCGTGCTCTCGGCTCGGGGCACGAAATGGCACTGGTACATTCGCATTTCCGCATTTGCGGCAACTGCGAAACTCCTGAGTGCTTACCGGAGAACGATAAATCTTAACTTGGCCTTGAACTTATCGCCTCTCGAAAAACCTAAAGAGGCATCGGTGTGCGCTATCCTTTCACAAGCCGCGTATACGTGATTAAGACAATAATGTATCGTGATTTCTAGTTTATCACCTAATCAAATATTGACATGACATTTATGAGTTGTATTTTTTGCATTGAATGAAGGTGTAAACCCATAAAGAGAATACTGGTGATTACTGAGTGCCCTAAAGAAAAAGATTCCTACAATACTTGTTTCTACTTACCATGGCCCGCATACGTAAGAAAGATTTTACGCTAAAACTCCAAGAAAGCTCTTAGCCTTATCGAAGCCGGCATGCCAATGGCAAACACCACATATGATCGAAAAAATGTATGACTTCTTCTCCATTTTCAGTTTAGGTACCCAGGAGTCGGATGCATTATGGCGTCGTGATACCCTTGCAACATTTTTGTACGCTATTAACAGCGGAGCTGTTTAAGCCGGGCGTAATGTCTCTGCTGAATCCAAAAATGTGGGCCGATCCTGGCGGTAGTGCAGAAAGGGTCCAAGTGCAATGGCACATACCCCTGTGAACTAGCAAAGCTGAGCCTGGCTAAGTCTAGCTAAGCATGGTTGGGGCTACTTAAGCTAAGTCAGTCGTCGATAACCAATCGATAGCCAATCAATGGCTAATCCGGAAAATTCCGGGAAATGTAGGGGATAATTTAGTAGTGCTTAGCCTAGCTTAAATACGTGGCCAATACCTTGCGATAGCCAATCGATAGCCAATCAACAGCAAATCGATAATTGACAAATAATCAATACATTCCGGGAAATACTGGGGATGACTTCGTAGTGCTTAGCCTAGCGCAAATACGCGGCCAATACCTTGCGATAGCCAATTGATAGCCAATCAGTAGCTAGTTCATAATCGATGAATAATCAATACATTCCGGAAAATGCTGGGGTGACTTGGCAGTGCTTAGCCTAGCCCAAAAGCCAGAACTAGCTAGGTGCCCATCACCTCCGCTGCCTCTTCAGCATTGTGCCTCCAGTGCAAGCTTGACTAATTTTTCAATTGCATCTCAGCAGTGTCTGTTGAAGACATACCAAGTCAAAGGAAACACAACAAAATTTCTGCAATGACTTTTGTGTGGAATACATTGCCTCGTTCCGTTCCTGCGATTGTTGCGGCTGCCTAACGCCAGCACAACCAGAATAAGCGCGTGTAGCACTTTTCAAGCGAAGCTTGTATGGCCTTACAAGGTGATGGTGTAACGCTAAAACTCTACCTGTCGAAAAATCGCGTCTCGTTCACTTGGTATATACCAAAATTAGCATGGAAGGGTTCGAATGTATGGCTAACATGACTGATAGGTCGTAACATCAATAACATGACCTGAACGTCAGTTACGTCACGATTAACAATAATAAAATCACGTTTGGCGCATACCCGCATTGGATATATGCGGGTCTAGGGGAGAGAAAGGGTAGGAAAGGGGGTTGGCGCACGCTCCGCCAGGCTTCCATCGCTTCAGATCAGTTTTGGCGTCCGGATGTGAAGGCCTCGCCTGGTGCGTTCCACCGAGGAGCAGGCTGCGTTTGAGCAACGACGCTGCGAACTCGCTTGGGAAAGGGCTCGTCTTCGACGTGCCGATTTCGGCGTGAGGGCGCCACAATGCCATCTTGACAGCTATAGATCCGTGACCCTCCGCAGAAGCATTGCAGAAACTACAGCGCTTACCTTCATACTAACGTGCAACAGTCCAGAGAGGAGGTAGATAGAATCGTAGACAGGAGGTAAGGAGAGGAGGGTAGAACTGACGCAGCCACGAAACGAGTGAAACGTTCGCGAATTCTTAGGCAGATTTTGGGCTGCGGCAAAGCATACCCATAGGGCTTTCGAAGGGTGTGTTAACTACCTTAAATAGCTTCGCTCTTTTTGACTCTAACATATAACCAAAGAGAACTTATCCGTCTGATTTCGTAAATAAATACTTCCGGAGAGAACACTACCACGACTTGCGACATACGTTTTATAAAAAGGAAAAGCTGCGCACAAACTACGGCACCCAGAAACTTGGTTACTTAATAGCAGATTTCTTACACAAAAACTCAAATGCACTGTCAATTATCGAGAAAAGCACTTCTGTCCACGCCTTGAAAAAGTATGTAGGAGTTTCTCAGATTTGCATATATCTGGGAATGTTTTCTTTTTCTTCAGAAATAAGATTCACACTGAAGCACATCGTATTACGCATCCATTCAGCAAAATCAATTTACCGTTTCTAAGGAACGCGTCCATCGATTGTATACCCGTTCACATGCGCTTACGAGCATGCTGTAACACGCTTCGCTAGAAATGTCTTCGTGATGCAACGGCATTTCGCTTTCCTGTATGGGTTCAACCATTTTTGAGCCGATGGGGCTGTTGTATACCACGAATATTTTGTCGTTCACTGTAACGTTCGAAACGTTGCACTCTCGCGCAGTACAGAAAGAATTTCTGAAGCTATTAAAGCGAAGAGGTTTCTTGACCTCTTTCACCCGTTTTCGTAGTGGTGGGTGGTGGTCGGTCTTTAACCGCCGATGCAAAGGTGCAGCAGAGTTGAGGGCGCGCGTTCATGGCTGAATGCTCTTTGAGACGCACGGGATGTCGCGCCAGTGCTTTGGAGCGTCTGAAGGTTTAGGTGGCTGCGGTGGAGCACTCGGGAAGGGCAGCCCGCCTCTTCTACCGCCGCCCTCTCCACATGTCAATGACAATGAACGCAAGCCATTGAGAAACAGAATTATTGAAAAGAAACTAAACTCAAAAGGAGTTGCCAGCACTCCTTTCGTGCTTAGAGTACAGGATATCAAAACATTGGTTACGGTATCGTTAAAAGCTACATACAGGATGATTACGACGATTCCTGTAGCATAAAGCAAGCTGACGGAGCGGAGATGATAATCAGTTGTCAGTGGACCACAGTGTACTGTCAGTACCATCCTTTCTATAGCTTCTTGCATGCCAGCTGTGTGTACCTTTGTACATGAACGCGACCTAGTAGTCACAAGACATTGACGGCTCGCACGAAAATAAGCGGCGTATACAGTTCATGTTGGTGTCTGGCGCGGGTGTCTCGCTGAGCCAGTCTTTTCGACAAGTTGTAAAACAACGGGTGTCTGTTTCTTTCTCTTTCTGAGGAAGTTTTGATTTACTATTTATAGAAGTTAGGCCGTTTTCACCATCTTGAACAGTTTTTTATATTTTTTTTCTATGCAGGTGCATTGTAAAGCGCGTAGCAAAAACAACTGCTAACTACACTTTACGGAAGACGTGCTGCCTGTGCTGAGGTTTGGAGCCCGTGTGAAAGATTAATGAAGTGCAGACTAAGATAAAAATTTCGAACAATAATTGCGAATTAGCACTACGGAATCGCTGAGAAAAACTAACAAGGAGGACGGTACTGGGAATACCAGCGCTTACGTATAGGGAGGCAGCGCACTCAAGTCAAGTGTAAGTGCGTTACGACGGTCTCTGGAGTCGTTTGAGTCTCACGCCAGGAACTTCCGCGATCCCTGCGGAGTGGCGGCTGTCCGTACCCATTACAGCTCCAACTCGCTTTTGCTCGAAAGTTTCTGCAGGCCGAAGATAAAACTTTTTCCTGGCGCTCTCCGCGGTTGGATGCACGCCGATCCTATTCCTTTTTATTCTGCTGATTCCTCGTAAACGGCGCCTTCACCACGGTTAGAGCCAAATAATAGGACTGAGCGGGCAAACGACGCGCTGCTGATCAGTGGTCCGGACAGCCGTCTTTGAGAGCAGCGCACAACAGGCGTCATTAGGTGCGATCGATCTACAGCGAAGTAAGCGAAGCGTTTTGTCCTGCCTCATGCTAAGAGAACCCTATAGCATGCGCTTTACTCAATTTAATCCACGGATTAGATGCTCCGGCATGACTACATGACGGATCAGAAGGCAGCCCTGTGATGTTTTGTGACGACGGTTAGCGTTATTGCTGTTGAGTACAACCCTAACTTTCTTTAGAAGTCAGTGAAAAGCGTTTCTTGAAATTCCCTGAAGATAAAGAGGACTGGCAGCAGTTTAGGCGAGTAGTCTGTAAAGCTAGAGAAGTTAAAACTTTTCACTCCCGGGTACAAGCTCAAAAAAGCACCCAAGCATGTATTGTACGATGTGGTAAAAAACTTCCGTGACTGGGCCTCGGTAAAACAGATCTTCTGCTTTATTTGGTTGGGCAGTTGGCTCTGTCGACGTACTTATCTTGTGCAGCACCAATTTTCTCACTTTTGGAAAGCCCTCTGCTGTCCTTATTCTTAAACGCGTGTCTTGTACCCATCGCTGTTTGCGCTACATGGAGAAGGTTTCGCTTAGGTGGGAATGTACTTGACTGTTTGAAGCCGGTGATCCTTCTTTCCTTGCAAATGGCTTTGCAAATGGCTTTGCAAATGGCTTTGCAAATGGCTTTGCAAAGGCTTTGCAAATGGGAAATATCCAGAAAGAGAAACTCTTCTTTCTTGCTTAATTTCTTGCACTATCGGCATTTTCATTTTTTATGGGGTTTCGTGCAACTTATCTGGGCAACCCCGGGATATAAAACCGGCGCTATAAGCAAATCAAACACACATTATAGAACATTCGTTCAGTACTGGGGGGACGCAGTAATACAGCACGTTGAATGTGTGCAAGACATATGCTGCTTTCTATGCTTTTTACGTCCGTTTTCTTCTAAGGAAAGGATCAATGGCGTAAAACGAAATGCAAACTTATTCAACACTTACCAGCACTCACTACAGGACGTAAAGAGAAATATAATGCGAAGCAAACGTTTGTTAAAGAATGTTTGTCTGCAGTATTAGAGATTTTACCACTGAGAGATTATGAAATAGCTGCATACTTGATAAATGTCGGTGAGTAGCAGTGGCTTACATTTCCAAGTTAAGAATGACTACTTGTGTTGTTACAAAAAGTTTTGATAAAAATTTGGCCCTCTACGTCAATTCCACCTCGTGACATATTTGGAATTTGCAGAACACTCTTTTTCATCATAACTTTCAATGCTCGCCGCGTAATTTTCTGAGAAACACAGAATAGATGGTGAGAGCCAAGCTGTTTCGTTCGATGAGTTACAGCAGCATTATTCGGAAGTCGATAGCCCGCCATGTCAGTAATTCAGAGCGTGAACATCAAGACATAACAAAAATACAGACAAAAGACAAGAGAAGTGATGCACTTTGTTAGCCCAGCAAGAACGGCTTCGTCAGTTTCTGGTTCGTTATACGTTTCTCTTTGATCTTTCCTCCGCTTCTGCGTCGATCACTCAGGGTTTCTCCGAAACTCGCAAAGGCTTATCTAAGCACCACTGGCGAAAACCAGCACTGCTGTTATGCCTTACGTAATGAGCCATGTCCTTGCGTTACCATGGCGACAGGGCGCCATGGAATAACGAAAGGAAGGAAGGCACCGGGCAGTGAGACGACGCAAGCTGCGGTAAAAGACTCCGCGCTTTGTAACGGCTACCCTGCACTTACATTATAATAGCAAAGGAGTATCGGCAGTTCCTTTGATCGGGCTAACGCTTGTCTCCTAATCAACTGCAATTTATAGAGTTTCGTACAATTTCAAGTGGAGTATGTTCCTTTTGACCTGTGATTATTACAAGCGAAGCTTGTCTATGTCTAGCCTGAAGGTCCGTGTCGGTTCGCAGAAACTGTCATCATCAGCAAAGGCTCGAGCGTCGTCTTTTCCCCCAACTGGCTCCGTTGCCGCTCATCATTCCAGCGTAGAATTTCCCTTCCTTCGTCGTAATGTATGAGCCATTGCTTAAGGGGTATGAGCCATTCATTATCTTACGTGACGGACAGATTTAATTTCGAAGCAATTTAATTTTGAAGAATCGCAAGCGGCAATGGCGGGCGGATGCTGCTAACCACGCCGCTGAGCAAACTCGAGACATCGAACGCGTTGAGCGTTTGTGGTTCGACAGCAACTTGTCCCTCATCAGTGTGATCCGCTCCGACAAATAGCGACACAGTGCCTTGGAAGTGTTGATGTCGCACCGAGATGACCGAACCCTTTGCAGTATACCACAGCGATCACAAGACTACTCTGCTAACTTGCAAAAAATTGACCTGTGAAGTTGCCGATGTTCAATAAACATGTGGTTTCACTGCCAACTTGTTTTCATCGATGTCACCATTATACACACAATGCACATCTCGGTAATCACAAAGGCACATACCAGTAAACATAAAGCTTATGGCAAAGGGGACGGTTAACTATACAAAGGGAGAAGTTTCGCATATCATTCATCTTAACGGAGTGGAAGGGCCGACAATTTGTGATTATTATTACTATAATTAGCAATCAATCAATCAATCAATCAATCAATCAATCAATCAATCAATCAATCAATCAATCAATCAATCAATCAAGTGTTTATTGTAGTGCTCAGGAACAGCTATGGAGCCTTCGTGCTGGCGCACTTAAAATGTAATACGCGAGAGCGCGAGACAGAATGTGGAGATGGAGAGAGAGAGAGTAAAATTTTAATCCTGAGCTAGCGCATTTCGCGCCCTAGGTGGGCGGCCTCCTTATTCCATGTAGCCGCGGGCCATGGCAATCTCCCGTGCCCATTAGATCAGGCTGCGCTGTTTCTTCGGTTGCGGGTCTGTTAGCTTGGCCTCACAGTGCTCCTTGGTTAGTGTTTGGGTGTCTACGGTGCATGTTCTCGTACACATCCCCATTTATATGGCGTAGGGTGTTTGGACCATAACAGTACGTGCAGATATATGGGTGCTCAGTGGGGGAGATTCGGTGCAAAAAGATACCGTGGACGTACATCATCATCATCATCATCAGCAGCAGCCTATATTTATGTCCACTGCACGAAGAAGGCTTCTCCCTGTGGTCTCCAATTTCCCCTGTCTTGCGCTAGCTGATTCCAATTTGCGCCTGCAAGTTTCCCAACCCACCTAGTTTTCTGCCGTCCTCGACTGCGCTTCCCTTCTCTTGGTATCCATTCTGTAACTCTAATAGTCCACCGGTTATTCATCCTGCGCATTACATGGCCTGCCCAGCTCCATTTTTTCCAATTAATTTCAACTAGAATATCGGCTAACCCCGTTTGCTCTCTGATCCACACCGCTCTCTTCCTGTATTTTAACGTTAGGCCTAACATTTTTCGTTCCATCGCTCTTTGTGCGGGCCTTAACTTCTTCTCGAGCTTCTTTGTTAACTTCCAAGTTTCTGGACGTAGACATTGGTTTGCAATTTTGTGAGGGTTACGGCCTCTTCCCTAGTTAGGCTGGGATGAGGTGGCGGGTAAGTTCTTCTGTTTAGCATGTAGTGTTGCAGTGCTGTTGATCCGTCCTCCTTGGCGCGTCTTGTTAGAAAGCCCGATGAACGTGAGCTTGGGCAGAGGCGCCGGCTGCCTCATTCCCCAGCAGGGACTCGTGGCCCGGAGTCCAAACGATGCATACATCTGGTCGATGCTTCCTTGCCGTGGTTGTGATGATTTGTGGGGCTTGCCTGGAGATTCTCCCCCTTTTGAAAGTTTCGGCAAGCCGCTTGAGAATCAGTGAGTAATATTGTTCCCGCCACGCAGTTTGAGATTGCCAGGGCTATTGCTGTCTAGAGGTTGTTTCCAGAGTTTGTGCTGGTGTAAAGTTGTGAGCAAAAGTCTGGAGACCCCACGGCACCTACCCCAAATTTAATTTGTTCTAGCACAGCCACGCAAGTGGACTTAATCTAATGTATTACATGGATCGAAGTGGTAGAGCACGAAGGCTGGACCACTTGGTTTCAGCCTGGATTACTTAAGTAATATATATATATATATATATATATATATATATATATATATATATATATATATATATATATATATTGGCAGTTGTGGTCTCCAGACTTTTGCTCACGACTGTACGTGCCAGTTCGTGTCGTTCCATCCTCATCAATAGTATTGCATAGACAAACAAGTATAAACATAGACAAAAACAGCGATAGACAAAAATAGCAATAGCAATAGACAAACAGTCAGGCAATCATCTACAGTGTGTATGGCCACTTCCCTGTTCAAGTAAACGGCCGGTGTTATATACCGAACAGTTGACAAACCCCAGGATTTACTCTATGTAAAATAGTCTGCATTTAATATCAGGATCTATGTTGATGAACGCCGCAGAGCAGGGTTAAATCAAACTATGACAGGCGTGATTGAGGCAAAAGGCGTAGCGCAATCCAAACAGGACAAAAGAAGACACAGACTGCACAAACATTTGGCGCTAACTTTCAACAACCAAAGTTGCAGGTTGGGCTTGTTGGTATAGTATGATGGAGGCAAAATACGTAGCGCTCCCGACTTCATATGACAGGCCAGTTGGCTTGAGAGTTGATGGTCAAACGCTTCAAGCGAATCTATGTGAATGTTCTCTATAAAGAACCGCAAGACGCCAGTAAATATTCCTGATGTTTCCTGATGACGTTGCTCTCCATGCAGAGCTAGAGCTCGCGGGTTCAATACCAGCCCCGGCAGCCGCATTTTGATGAGAGTGGAATGACAAAACGCTAGTGTACTTGGATTTAGGTGCACGTTAAAGAACTGGTGGACACTGGCGCTACCAAATACGGAATTTTGCGCGCATTGCGAAACGGACTCGGAAATCGCAAAAGAGAACAATGAACCATAAATAAATATGGAAATTTCTGCGCACATACTCTGCGTACATGAATAAGTATCCATCAGTGCACACAATTCGAAAGCGTAACATCGGTGTTTACACATCGGTGCTGAATTCAGAAAGTATTCGTTTGTAAGTGCTTCTTGCTATTGTCCGCTCGCCTTCGCTAATGATGTGTCTAACATTACGATTGGCTGGCAATTGTGCTTAGGGACAGTCGAGCGTAAGTGCTTTTTTTATGAATACGGGGATAGAAGTGCTGCGTTAGTAAGAATATATCATATTGTGTGCCCCCCTCCGGTCAGATGACCAATATATTCTGACTTCATTTCTTCAGATAATGCAACTGAGAGTTGCGTCCAGTTCAGTACGTATAAAATTTTATTCTAAATTACGCTCAACTGCTCGCGGCGCTCTCGGTTTCGATTGTTCACAAGACGAGGACAAGATACACTATGATCATTATTATTTTGAAGTTCACCTTGCGATTCTATGACAAGCGACGGTAGCAGTTGCGCGCTTGCATGTTTGCAATTATTTGACTGATCTTTCCGTAGAATGAAGCTAAAGTCTAACCTGTACATTATATCAGTTCACCTTACCGTTTCCCTTAAAATCAATTAGCTCCAACTGCCACTCCCCTTCCCTAACAACAAGTAATTCGTCATGGTGATTGCATACGAGATAAGATTTCATCATGGAACAATGTAACAGTTGAAATTGAAGCCGAAGAAAGACGATAAAAGGACGGCTGAGAAAATATAAGGTTAGTTGTTATACAACGCATAGCTTTGCATCTACATGAGTTATTCGGACAAAGAAGGCGGCAGTTATGAAAGGAGACGAGAACCGCGGAAGAAAGGCTGTCGTGAAAGTCGGAGATGGCTGGTCTAAGTATACAATGCTAATTCGAGATGAGAACGGGCTGGCGTAAAGAGGGCGGGTGGCTTGTTGACACGCGCCTTTAATAACGCCTAACGACTACTTGGCATGCCACTGACCACTACGCACCACAGCGCAACTCCGCATGGCATTAAGGGTACACGTTTCTTACTCGGCGCTCAAAATGCTCGATGGCATAATAAACACATGACAGTGTTAGAAGCGCTGAAACAAACGACTGTAAGATGGTGTGCCCAACTAAGAACGTCAAGTTCTCGCAAACGTGAAGTTCGCGGCAAGAGTTTCGTGATTTTATTACTTGGCGCAAAGCGGAAGAATTGAGGCAGAGTTGAAGAAAAGAAATTCGGGATTTCTTATACTTGGTTACTCCGAAACTCAGTATCAGTTATCATACTAGTGCCAAAAAATTCCGGTATTAATTGGAATTTGCATAAGAGTTCATGTTCTGCACAATAAGAATGTCATGAACAAAGCGACATTTCATGTTTATGCCTTCGGTGATTTTAATGAAGTTGTCTATCGTAGGCAACTTAATAGGGTGTGGGCGCGAGCTACCAGTTGCGATATCGTCATGGTGAAACAGCGCCATAAAAACACAGACGCGCGTACGTCCTTGTATTCATCTCTCGTCAGGGTTTTTCTAGCGCTGTTTCAGCAAGAAGCTATCAAACGTGTTTATATTATCCATTATGAGTATTGCGGAGTATGCGTTCTTTCGGTGGCCCCTTGGACACAGATAGGATACCTTGATGCCTATTCTCTCTGTCTTTTTCTACACCTATTGCCTAATCGGTCTATTTCTTGGCTACTTCTGGGATATTCGAATATGCTTGAGTTTGGGAACAGGTATAGGAAGGGTTAACCCTTCCTTACAAAAGCCAACATTGCAAAAACAACCGGAAGGGTTAACTGTCCATGTTCTTTTTGTACTGTCTTGCATCTGTACCATGCAGCGCAACGTATCTTTCTTCAATAACCAAGAAGCGCCACTTCAGCTCTCTTCTGCTTCGCAGATTTCGCGAGACTCAACTTCCAGAAGGCCTAGTGCTACAGTTAGCATGTCTGGAAACACATAAAAATGTTTTATTTTGGCGATGTGCACTCATAAAAACTCTTTGATCGCGATATAGAGCACGAACGAGCCACTTAAGCCATTTCTGAAAAGAGAAAAAAAAGAAAACGTTTTTCAGTGTTTCCGCAACGATGCAAGGAATGGCTGCCAAAGTGTGTGGCTCCGGATTAACTTTGAGCAGTTCGGCTTCCCTAAGGGTACACCAGAAGCCGTGAATCAAGGGCAACGACAAAGTAATGTGCAATAGACGAGCTGGAAAACCTACGAGAAGCTTTCCTCGAGAGCAAATTTGCACAGTTAAGGACATTGAAGCTGTGTGTAAGGAAGCCATCATGCCCTCCTGGAGCCATAGGAATGTAATATTTATTTATGATGGTGTTCTGTGGAGCCGGGTATACCAGCGCATGCAGCCCTATGGCATCCATCGCATCCTCTGATTTTCATGAGACACACGTGAGACTACCCGCCGCGGTGGCTTAGCTAAGGCTATGGTGTTGGGTTGCTAAGCACGAGGTCGCGGGATCGAATCCCGGTCGCGCAGCGGCCGCATATCGATGGGGGGCGAAATGCAAAAACGCCGGTGTCCCGTGCTTGGGCGATACGTTCAAGATCTCGTGGTGGTCAAAATTAATCCAGCGTTCCCCACTACGGCGTGCCTCATAATAATATCGTGGTATTGGCACGTAAAACCCCAGAATTCATTCATTCACACGTGAGACCGTAAGTTTGAGAAATCATCCAATTCACGAGAGTTTTTTTTTTTCTGGGAATTCCATAATTCCCCGCGAGACACTCGCGTGACGAACCACAGACTTCCGCAAAAAACCTTGTGAGCCATCTTCTCGGAAAACCGCAGAAATCGCTCCACGAAACATTTCGCGAGAATATTTACAGATAATTATTTGCAATTACATGGACAATGGGGGAGCATTCACGCCATCGGTGGCTCCGCCCTCCCCGTTGGGCGCTGTTTCGGCATAGACTGCGCATGCGAGGCCCACGTGATGATGGCTAGGTCTCCAGAGATGAAAACGACTCACAGTCTGGTCGGTGGCGAGAACGACGCAGCCAAGTAGCCGCACCATCACATTCCACTCAATCGGCTCAGCATTCCGTCTTCAGCTGCTGGCTTGAACGTTGTGCTCACTAACTGTGGTGTTGCTGCTGAGAGGCTGTGTCCGTACACTCGTCCGAGCGGAACGGACAGTGCACGCCAAGCAAAAGCTCATCGTTTCACATGGCGCTGACAAACGGTGACAGTTTTCCGCTGGTCTCATCTTGTGCGCCTATCGAGGCGCGACGCCTGCAATGCCGCTGCCGGCGCTTCCCTTACAGCGTTGTTAGACGCCTGTTAGCATGACAAGGCTATTTCCCTTATACGCAGCAGTATAGTTATACGCTTGCGTGCTGCGTGCCGCCAACATTTAACCCCCGCGCATTGTTAGAACCAATGGCATCGATGAGGGGAATTATCACATTTTTCCGAGTACCACGGGGCTGTGTTGCCAAGGCCGGAAATCCGCCCAATACTTTGCAAACGATTCTCTATTTGCGCGCTGAGTAGTCCTTATACTCTCCGATATATCCAACTTATGTTCCAGTAAGCTGCTCTGGCTGTACCAACGCCGGCCTCCGGCTGCGTGTACGGCCGCTTGGAGGCTGCGCTCCTGGATGTTCCCTTGGTGAGACTCCTGGTCGACTACGCCGCAACACGTCTCCAGCGCACGAAATCTGTTGTCGAACTTCCCTATACGTCTTCGTAGAAAAACATAAATGCAGTAGAGGCAATTAAAGCGGTTACTGTTTCGGCGAGGTGACTTCCCAATACCTGCTGGGCGGATGTCAAAACATCGTGAGCCATATTCCACTCTGTAAAGGTGGATGACCGGCGAAGCTGTTTAGCACAGGACACAGAGGTGACACAGAAATTTGAACAAAGATACGAACACATTTATTGTCTTGATCGGTGATCATCGTGATGATAGGTAGGCACAGACATTCTCGTATAACCTCTGTTATTATTATATTAATTCCATCATATTCGCGTATAGTGCGGACTCCCGAGGAGCAACGCGCCCACGAAGAACGACGGCAGGAACAGAGACGAGAATACAATCGTCGCCGGCGGGCGGCAAACACCACCGATGAAAGTAGTGACAAAACGCCAAGCGCATACGGGACGTCGCTCTATACGTTGGCGCGTTGCTCCTCGTGAGTCCGGACTATACGGCACCTCCCCATTACGACGACATAAGAGAACTGAAATTCAAAATGGAGAACGGCAACTTGTCTTTCTGGTTTTTTATACAGATTCCCGTGGACGACAAGACCGCCGCTCTTAGGAGCCGGAGGAAAGCATACACGCGTGACGTTTGGACGGCACCGCTACCACGGGAGAGCGGAAGGAAATTAAACTATATACGCAAGCACTTGGAACCTCTGTTCTTACCCTGCTCCCAGGTGGGGCAAGGGTAGTTTAACGGCGCGTTACAGGAACCGCAGCCCACCATCGGGAGTCCACAGGGGTATGTGCCATTGCGCTTGGACCCTTTATGCACTATCACCAGGATCGGCCCAGATTTTTACTTATGCACATGAAAAATGCCTAGCCGTAAAAAAATAAAAATAAAGAAAAACATGGTTGGGGTGTAATCGCTCGTTAGCTCCTTAGCCACTACACTTCACATAGCTGAATCTTAAACTCGAATACGTTTGGGCACACGATGAAATCCCAGAATTGAAGTCCGTCCGCGCTAAAGGAACGCTTACTTGGCACGAATCTTGCGACTACAAAAATATTTCGAAATATTCATCCCCAAAGTTTGACAAGAATTGCAGTGGCGTTCATTGTTAGTTAATTAGGGCGATAATCAGCGGCCGTTTTAGAACTTCTGATGCCCACCGGTGCTTTGCCTGAAAATTAGCTTCTTTATTTCCCCTATGCAATCTTTATATGAATCGCTTGAACTATACGACGGAGCTCTCAGTCAAATTATGCAGAGTGTTGACCGAAGGTACAACGGTCTCCGTATGGTAATAGGGGCAAGCAGATAAAAAACGCTTACATCGCTGTTTTTCTCTTTTTTCCCCCAACGTATATGGCTGGTTCAACATTATCTAAGCTGTGTTTACATAGGACGAAGGCGTTCTAAGTGTTTGCTATACCTGGGTTTGCTGAAAGGATTTACTGCTAATCGCTGTAGAGATTCTGTTCCGGCAAGGAATCTTAAACGTGCTTTCACGTCTCCTCACGCGTAACACCGGGAGCTCTAATAGCAAAGCTGTTGACTCAGACGTGAAGTTTATTCCGTAGAACGCTTTTTCTTTTTTTTTTGTCTAGCGATGACAAAGCGTTCTTCCGCCGAGAGAGATGACTGGCGCACGTCCGGTACACTACCTGATCCCATATCTCGCAAGGAAGCCCGCAGTTAATCGCATCGTCTCACTAGACTGCCCGTTATATTTTCACGTCCTCCAGCCAAGGTTAACGACCAGGACCAGCGCGCGAGACGGGTGGCTTCGCGGGAAACCTTCACTGACAATGAAGAGAAAGCTGTTTGGAGGACTAAAACGCGCAGAAGATAAAGCGCTCCTAAAAGAAGGTCCCCGATTCAAATTTGCAAGAGTTTAAGCTCGGGAACAGACAGCCTAAGCATGTTATCTGCAAAAGAAGAAGAAGAAAAAAATATAGAGACAAAGTACACCACTGAGGGTTCGATTTCACAAACTTTCTGCGTTTTTCTTCTGCGTTAGGGTAAATGCGAAACCATCGCACGTGTAAGCTACGCCGATTCAGTATTTGTTCTAAGAAACCGAAAGTGCTGTCAAACTCGGCCGGACTACTTGGAACAGTAACACACGCACAGAGGTTCCGTCTCTAAGCGCAACTTTCGCTTCATCGACAAAGTTGTCTGCGAGTATACTACTGCAAACGCGGCGGTATATTCAGTGGTTCGCTTGACATGAAAGCGTCGACAGTTGCCTGGGTAGAAGAAGAACGTGTGTATCATTGTGAACGAAAAAAAAATTTAAAAAAGTGCTGTATTTTATTTGCAGGTCGTGTACTAAGCGCCTTGAGGTGGGAGCGTGTCTTCGTCGGCTATATTATTCTATGGTTTTGATGATGTGCTGCGGCAGTTACTTCTTTAGAACCTATCGGCGTAACAAAAACAAAAAACAACAACAAAAAAACAAAACAAAAACACACAAAACAATATATAAGAAATAGGAGGTTTCGGCGATTCTTTCGGCTCCGAACTCATTTACTGGGATAAAAATGTTCTGTCACATTCATGGAGACCACCATCTTGTTTGGTTGCCTGTTTTTAAATAATCTCGCTCTATCCCTAAGGGTGAACGGCCTATAATTCAATGGTTTTCATTTTCATTTTCATTTTATTTCCCATCTTACAGTACAGATGGAGGGGTTGTAGAAGAAAGCTGTGCCAGGACAGTTTGACGAGCGGTCCTGGCGCAGCTCTTTATATAGCCTTATAGAGTGCTTTAGGGGGGTGGCGGAGGTCCGTTTGGAAGAAATATATTGCACTTGAAATTAGGTATGATTGGCGTGACCAGCAAGCTCACACCTTTCCACAAGCTTCTGCGTTAAAGCCTTCTCGTTTTTCATCCTCGATGAGTCGTTTTTGAAGTCATGGTTGGGGTTTGGGGCAACCTACGAGACTTGCGCAAAAGAGTGAACGTTCTTTTTCTATAGATTTGCAGTGGTGATATGCGGGCTCTTTGCCGCTCTGAATTGTGTGAGCCAATATGCAAAACACACACACACACACACACACACACACACACACACACACACACACACACACACACACACACACACACACACACACACACACACACACACACACGCACACGCACACGCACGCACGCACGCACGCACGCACGCACGCACGCACACACACACACACACACACACACACACACACACACACACACACACACACACACACACACACACACACACGCACACACACACGCACACACACACACGCACACGCGCACACGCACACGCGCACGCGCACGCACGCACAAAACGAAAAAAAAAGAACTGTTGCATTGTCGTTACGACTCCGTAATTTATTGTGACGGCGTCGCTTGCCACCGACTACCTGAATCTAATTACATCCTACATTCTGAGCATGTGTCATGTTTAAGGCTCGTCATTGTCATGTGCGCCTCATTCATGCCATCGACGCTGTTTTCGCGACCACAATGGCGAAGAAAACGTCGCAACAACAAACTGTCATCTCCCCTATAACAACTTTAATACAATGCGCGCACATTAATGTCGTCTCCTATATTGTAATGCGTTGCAGGCTCCTAATCACACTGACATCCCGCTCTTTAAAGTCTGTGTGGAGCATAAAATCTTGCAGAAATTACCAAGCAATATTGTTGCCCCATAGTTGCGCGGTTTTTGACGTGTCCGGCTCCCAAAGGCACATAGTTCTCGCCATGTCAACACCACACAATTAAAATTAATGTTTGGCCTTCACAGTGGCAGTAATGCCAGACGGCTTCAGCTACCCTTTATATTTGAGCCACGCTATTTACGCTTTATAGACCATTGGAAACCATTCTGAAAAAAAAAACTATATCGTAATTTCAGTATATCTGAATTAGTTTTCTTTTTTTTCCGCTGTACTCTTTCTATTTAAATTAATGCATGAATCACACATAGGCTACCAGGACGCGCTTATTAACATACATGTCGACAGGCAATGAAAACCGACTTCAAAAGCTATTATAGTCGACAGCCTCTACAACGGACGCCTCTACAACGAAATGACATGTATAACCTCCATTGTGAGCTGTGCGGCGCGCGATCTTTACAACTAAGTGAACTGTATAACGAATTATATCGAAGGCCCCAAGCACTTTGTTATAAAGGCGTTTGCGTGCATGTCTATGAGCACTCTTCGGGTTTCAGGAGGATATGGGCGACAGCGAAAGCAGCTGTACAGCAGCAGAGGGAGCCCAGCAGACCTTCATAATCCTCCTCTCGGAGAGCCCTCGTCGACCTCCACGTATATTGTTCTTCAGCAATTTTTCCCCTGTGTAAAGGAGTCGGGAGAGTAAAGAAAAGCGAAGAATGTTGCTTCGCCCCACAAATCAGGTTCACGCCTCACCGTGCCTTCCGCTTGAGCGGAGCTAGAAGACTTGATGAGAAGGATTGCACTGCGCGAACCGTCTTCTCCGGATCCCACACGGGTGCTGCTGATAACAAGAATGCCTGGCCAGCTTCATCGTTGCTTCAGCCTGGCAATCTATTTGAGGGAGCTAGGAAATTTCCTTGAACCTACCCGTGACATTGACTCTCCGTTTTGCTGCTACTATGCCGTTATTACACCCGACTGAGTTCGGACTTCATTTCGTCGAGAAGAGCACGTATGGATCCAGCAGTCACTTTATTTGTTTTTCACACGTATCGGTGGTTCGCATTACGATATTGTCGATGCCCATTCCCACCTATATGGTCAGCTTATTGAAGGCTACCCAGTGCGCAGGAAAAAAATAAAAAGAAGTGAGGGAAAGGGGGGCCTGACGGTAGCCAGAAGACGACATTAAGGGCCTTGCAGACATTTTAGCTGTTTGCCCTCGGGGCTTCTGTTTTACGTCATTTATTATGAGGGCTCCTCGATGAGCAAGTTCTTCATCACGAGTCGTCATACTGACGTTTCGCGACGAGAGTTCTCAGAATGAACTAGTCGTAAGTGGGGCTGAATGTGCAGCAGCTCTGGGAGGCTCGAGGTCACAAAATGTCATTTTATAACGCGCCCCTTTTATTTCTTCGATGTTGAATGACTTGCGCTACATTTTCACGTTTCTCGCTCGAAAGAGAGTAGCCGGCGTCATATCTTGGTGAATATATCTCTTTATTCATTCATCTAAATATAAGAAATAAACAGAAAAGGAAAACGTGTCTTGCACAGCGCTTTTTGCACAAAACATTGTGGTCATTTACTGTGCACTATCCTTGAACGGATTGCCATGAAGATAGACGCGCACATCTCTTATCAAGCTAAGGTAGATGTACCGAAACAAGCGCTGAGCGTTGACTCTCGTGCTTGTCAAC
Organism: Dermacentor silvarum; assembly: GCF_013339745.2. NCBI lineage: Eukaryota > Metazoa > Arthropoda > Arachnida > Ixodida > Ixodidae > Dermacentor > Dermacentor silvarum. Next base: position 77,485,271 of record NC_051157.2, read on the forward strand.
CTAATCAAAGCAAAGCAGTGCCCTCGTTCCCGTCTTCCCTAATAGCCTTTAGTGAAAAATTCAGGCACACTCGGCCGCCGTGGCCGGGATTCGATCCCGCGACCTCGTGCTCAGCAGCCCAACACCATAGCCACTGAGCAACCACGGCGGGTGGACAAATGCGAAACGACGTCTCTCCGATGACGCCTCGGTCTCGTTCGCGTACTTGCGTGGGCGTCCAAAGGAGCCGGGCGCAGCTACTGACTTAGCAGTGAAAGGTTTACGGCGTACGCTGTGCGCGAAGGCAAGCTTTCTGGTTCTTTTTTCTTTCTTTCTCCCTCGCTGGCGCCACCACAGCCACGGTGATGATGATGATGATTTAATGGCTTCCCCTTTGAAACGATGCGGTGGCAAATGGTCACCTAGCGTTCACCTCTGCGGATGCGCGGAGGTGAGCGCCACCTGGTGGTGCTTCAAGAAACCCAGCGCCCACGCGGCGCGCGCCTCCCGTTGATCGGCTGTGACCACGTGACTTGTACCATATCTGGTTACGCCACCAGATTTCCCGCTTCATGAGCCATATAATGCTTTCGCTTTAGTAACAAATCGGCATGTATCCTGGTCAATAATTTAAGGAGTGTGAAACAATATCGAATGACCCGAGACATTGCTGACATTCATTAAATGACCACTGTCGCTGGTCACGCTATCATATTCCAATGAATTCTTGGGCACTACGTATTATGGGATAGAAAAAAAAACGTGCAGAAACCAATGACAGTGTTTGTAAATGTAAGGAAATAGCACAAAACGAACGAACGAACGAACGAACGAACGAACGAACGAACGAACGAACGAACGACCGAACGAACGAACGAACGAACGAACGAACGAACGAACGAACGACCGAACGAACGAACGAACGAACGAACGAACGAACGAACGAACGAACGAACGAACGAACGAACGAACGAACGAACGAACGAACGAACGAACGAACGAACGAACGAACGAACGAACGAACGAACGAACGAACGTTTTTCTTGCCGAGCACTGCACAAAGCTCTCACGCGACAGTCCCTTGCCTTCCCCTTTCTCCCCCTACTTCCCACCCCTCCTCACAACTTTTCTGCGGGAGAGCTCGCGCGCGACAGTCCCCCCTCGCTCCATGCACTTCCCCTGCCCCTCGCCCTCTTCACAACCAGGATACGCAAGGGCACGCACTCTTGCCATCGGCGCCTACGTATGGCATGTCTGATCCAGAAAATGGCCGAAAAAGGCAAAGAAAGCTGAGCGCTTTAAAAGCGCATCTAGATGTCCGCAGAGACCTACATTTCGGATATTTCTGGCTACCTTATTTTTCAAAATGCTACGCATCAGCAATGGCAGAAACATACGCCCACGCGTAAAGAAAGGGCTTGAGAAGTTTGTTGTTTAAACGTCACTTTCTCCACTCACCTTGACACAATTTATCCACGACTTCGTCGTAACGCCGTATTCACCAATACCTCCTACCTGTGCCGTCTTGGATGAATGTAGGGATGAATAACTTTATTGAGGTCCTTCGGTGCGCGCGATCAGCGCGCAGCGGGCCGCTCCCACGTCGGGACAGAGAGGCCTTGCCCCTCCGCCGCGTCGCGGTCTCAATGGACAGCCCATAAAGCCGTAATGTAATAACTGTAGTGCATTAGAAACTGTGGAACGAATTTTTTAATGTTTAGGTAACAGAAAATGAATGAATGATAACTTTATTTATAATCCGGCGAGTTATTCGGGGATTTGTGCGAATACCCCTGCCTAGGTGTCCGCCAGGAACCCTTGAGCTCTGGCGGCTTCCTCGGCCCGCTGGACGGCCCAGAGTTGGTCTTCGAGAGACGAGATAACTTGTTTCCACAGAATGAGATCTGCTTCCTAAGAATCAGTGGTCTAGGAAGAATACAAGGTACAATACCTTCTCATTGAAAGCAACGTCAAGCTTAAAATTTATTTTCATATTCCTTCAATACATTGGCTTAACTGACAAGCCCCAGCCTGTTTACATCAACACCATCACCTTTGTCTTCCTGTATATACCATGATCATACATTTTCTTATGTTTTTCACCCACCCTCCTCCTAGGGCCTATCTGTCCCCAATCCCTTTTCCTATGCAGAGTAGCATGTAGGCACCTGCATATACGTCGCAGAATTCTTATCATTTCCCCCACCCCAGTGCCGGGTAGCTCACGTCCTTCGTTAACCTCCCTACTTTCCCTCTTCGTTTATCTTTTCTCTCTCTCTCAGCATTTCAGTAAAGTGATCTCCCTCTCTCTCTCTCTCTTTGTCATCGTAAAAAGGTGCCTGTTACCGCAAGAAATATTGACATTTCCTGCTCGCCCTGCATTTGTGAGCGTGCGAGACAAACAGGGAGAGAGCGAGATACGTTTATTATACAAAAAGAGCTGCTCTGCAGCGGAAATAATTAATTAATTTTAATTAAGAAAAACACTAGCAAATATGTCGTAGCCAAGATGTTTTCTACCTTAGTTCTACCCATTCACTGACAGGCATAATGACAGGCACAATGAAAAGCTGATAGATTGGCGTGAATGTAAGGTAATACCCTATTCGTAAAAACAATGAAGCGTAGTCAAGCCTTTTATGCACAGTAGCTGCTTGTCCACGTAATGAACTACATGTTTGAGAGCGTCCGTACTCTTCTATGGAGCGTGTTTGTCTTCTTCGCCCCAGCAAGGCATGTAACGACACGCGAAAGCCCGGCAGGTCGGCAAAGACAGCTTCGCTTTAATATGAGAATGCTCCTTGCACCAGATGTTTCAGTTCGTGTTGTACAAATGTAAGTGCTTTTTTATTTTCAGCCAGGTGACGTAGAAAACCACGCAGAATATTTGAGAGCTGAGTGCATCCGCCCCTTCCATCGTGCACCTGGACGCCAAGGAGCTCAACCGCCAATATACAGGCAGGCTTTGGGGCAAGTGGAGACGGGCTGCCAGTGGTGCCGAGTGCTCTTTTCGTTGAGTGACTGACGCTTCTGCTCACCTTCCGGCTCGATTTTACGTGGCCCCCGGTACCCTTGCCACTCTCAAGCACTCTCTGGACTGACAGTCCCCTTCACTCGAACCACTGGCTCGTGCTAAAGGAATGGCGAACGGGTCGGGCGAAAGCAGGGATAACGTCAGACCGTCACTCGGCGAATTCACCGTTTCCGACCACATCTACTGAAATCCCAGACGCAGGGCGAAGAATCACGCCGACAGTCTGCAAACACGTCAGGCAATAAACTCTCTCCGGAGACGCGCGGTGAAGAGAGGCCTCGGAAGGCCAAGAAAAACAGGGGCGCCGGCTGGCTTCCCCGATTCCTTCCTTTCCTAATGTTTTCGTTTCTTTTCTTTCTGTCCCTCTTCATGAGCTTATGCTTGTTGGTGTTTTTATAACGAGTCTAGTTCCTTTTTTTTTATTCCTACTTCCTTGCCGCCATCAGACGTCGGTCGATGCCTGACACTCCTCTTGCCTAAATGTTAGACTTTTCGCTGCTTTGATTGTAAACCTATACCGCTCCCACTTCCTCATTTGGAACTAGTTTTTCCCCTTTTCTTTTGTGTGTGGATGGGTGCGACGACGCATATTTAGGCAGCTTGCCTGAGTTTGCGAGGTCGCCTGTCCTGGAATCTTCTATTTCACAGACGCGCATGTATCGACACGCGAATGAGTTGAATTTAAAGAGTTTGTTTGACATCTTGCGCGCCAAAAGTCAGCCCTTAAGCTGATATCGTTTCATTTTATTGCCGGCATCCTTTACGACCCTACCGGCGTTCGCTTGCATCTCATTTTAAGAATTGTTCATAAGAAAAAATACCTGCCAATCCCGATGCTAGACATTACCGAAGGTGGCCGGCCGATGACAAAGCTCAATTACGAGCGAGAAGTTTTACGGATTTGGTTTCTGGTATTCTAGCCTTTGCGGAACTCTTCCTTTATTATGATTTGACTGAAACAATGATTGCTGACAACAATCAGAAAGTTGAGCATTGATATCTTCGCTCCGATGCCTTGTAAAAAAGAAAAAAGGAAGAAAGAAAGAAAAGAGAAGACACTTGAGTAAAACCGCGCAATTTGTATTAGAAAAGCGTTAGAACTGTGGCTGCCCGAAGGTACTCTTTTTGGTTGAGCATGAATAGGTAATCAAAACAGGGAAAGTCGTGATACTTTTACTAAGCTTGCTGTGTCACTAGCTTACTAAGCTTTCTACGTTTCGTAAGTTCATGGTGGCAATTAAGGAAACGAATAAACGCTGCATTTAGAAAATTCACAAAGCTTTTCGTTCGTAAGCGCTGTTTGACATTGGGCGGTTGCCGTCGCCATGAATATATGTCTGACAGTGTGATTGGCTGATATGTGCTCTTACACGAACAGTTTTAGTGTAAAAACATTTTTTCTTGAGTGAAGCATTCTCCTCCGAGTCCAGCCACTTTATAGCGGGCGAGCCTACCTTTCGTGGGCCGATCCCGCTGACAGTGCAGCCTAAATTATGTGCCACAGGGGCGACTGAGTATATGCGCCCTATGGATGTGGCCCCTGGGGGAAATGCAGGTATGTGCCACTGAGTTACGGGTTTGCGGTTCAATCCTGTATCTTGTCCTTCCAGACATTCTGTCTTGCTTATTATACATATGGACACGATAGCCTACAATCTCCCGAAAGCCATTCGCTACACAACAGTTTCATTATTCATACGACCGTTATCTACAAATCATGAATGCTTCGCATTACGCAGAATTCCACTACAGTTGAGTCCCCGAAATTTTTTGGTCAATACGAGCCCATTTCTTTGAAAATTAGTTTTTTTTCTTGGTTCTTCAATCCAGCGTAAGACCAAATTCACGTCACCTTCCGGACACGCCATACCACTCGAGTTGAGAACGTTTTAATCCAAGGTCACACGCAGCACGTAAGTGACAGCTGCAGCATCAAACTTTCTGAGGGAACAGGGCCGAAATAGGGAGCTCTGCTCCAGATGGTGGCTCATTGATCGAAGGTCAGTTGTTGTACCGGCTCTTCGTCGGCGTTCACGGTGTGACCACTTATTTCCTTGCTGCAGCTGCCCCTCACGTTGCTACCATTTTTTTGTTCCTGAAACTTCTTGAGTAATAGCCGCCTAGCAGATTCACGCGCTCACCTTGTCGCCCCGTTCACCTTTTTTTTACATATTTTTCTCTCCCTCTCTCCTAACGCGTCAGCCATGGGCCTCTGTTATTGGCTCAATCAATCAAACCAGAAGTGGCAGCTTGTTCATCTCAAATAGTTGTAGGTCATGGCGTGCGCCGATAAGTGCACGTCGAAGTTACATCGCCTTCATCAGTCAAAGTCGTGAATGCGCAGGCCGCAGAATAGGGCGATTGTTGATCACCATGCGGAGTGTGCCTGGGAAAGCTGGTGAATGATGAAGCTGCTTCTTGATCTCAAAATGCCACATTTTAGCCAGTCCGCAATAGCCAGCCCGCAATAGCTGCTGCTCAGATTTGTTTGTGCAGATGAATTTGTTGCTTTGCTCAGCGACCTGGAGGCGCAGTAGGAATTAAACAGTATTAAATTGAACAATATGTGGTGCGAAGTGTCGTAGGAAACTATGACCATTCTTTCATTTAGCAACGTATAAATGTTTTGATTTTAGCGAATACCAGAAAAAGAAAGTGTATGTGCGCCTTGTTTCACTACAGAGAAGAGAAAACGCCTTGACGCCAAATTAATTGCTGGCCGAAAGATGGGAGGATATTGAAGAGTCATTGGACTGATATGCGTCAAAGTACGTTCGAAAATGTTGAGAAATGAATTAGCAAATCGACCTGGTTGACTTGCCTTGGCGTTAGTAGCAAACATATATAATTAATGTTCAGAAGGAACGACCAAATATTCTTTACGTGCTGTGTTGTTGACATCTCGTCTCTCAGTACCCACGCTAGCTATGTGCGGGATAATTTTACACTTTGCACACACTTCGACATAGATTCTGACCGCAATATAGCATTCTGAGTAATTTCAGTCTTTAGAGCAAAAAATAAAATAAGAAACAGCATGCAAATATGAAAATGCGCGAGTGCGAGGCTTAAGAGCGAAACTTGCCACGGCGGCGTGTTGGTGCCATCCTCTGCAGTCAGATCACTTTGTTTACATGATATAAAAAGTTTTCGCCACCCCGAGGAAATCGCGCTTTCCTTGTAGGGAGAATCCAGAGGCAAATGGAGGTTTTCGAAGAAAGAAGAAGGAAAAAAATTTGCCGCGTATCTGCGTGCTTCGCTGCAAATGTCGTCGAAAGACGATAGTCTTCTGCCGGCCGTACTACATGAGTGCTGGTCTGATCCGCGGCCACCCGTGATGCTGTTCTCGTACCATTTCCGTCCTGGCATGAAGGTTTGTTTGAACAGATTTCATTTTACCGCATTATTTCATCAAGCGGCCATTTATGTTTTGCCCTGCCTCAGACAGCGCTTCCTTTATGTTGAATCGGCCGCATCTGGTTGGCATTGATAAAATTGAGGAGGCGCTGCGTGAGACATGGACGCCATCTGGCAATACATCGGGAAACATGAGCTTGTGCAGAGGGTTTCCTTCCTCCATGGCAGAGGGCGCTCGTCGGCGCGCAGTCGGGGAACGTCGTTCGTCGGCGCGCATAGCATGGCATTTTCAGCGCAGCTTAAGAAACTAGGGTCTTTAGAGTTACGTATCTATGTATTTTCTATTAAAGGAACACACCTCCTAATACTTACCTAGTGATGCTGCGCCTCAGATATGCGTAATATTTACTTTGTGATCGATAACGTTCACAAGTATGAACAGCCGTACCAGTTTAAGTAGTGTGGGCGGTAAGCAAGTGGTCCAACTTTGGCCGGGTGGCTGAATCGGGTGACAGACAGACAGACAGACAGACAGACAGACAGACCAAATTTTCAGCGTTTAAGTTCCCCAAGAAAGACTATCGTCTTTAAAAAAAGTTGTCGCAGTTTCACCTGAAAGGCGAAGCATCAATTGCGATAGAAAATTTGTAGAGAGCTATACGGAGTAATGATAGTAGCTTTATCAGCTGCATAAACTTGGACATGCAGCAGCACCGGCAACACGCAGAACTGTTGTCGACGCCATCGGCGTTTTGCCCGCGTTCGCTCAAAATGCGTGCAGCGTTGGTGACTGTTGCCGGAGCCTCTGATATAAATAGGCACTTGGTGCCGCAGCTAAACGTCACCTCCCTTCCCTCCCCCTCCCCCCTCCCCCACGGCCTTTCGCGCGTCGGAAGAAGGCGCGTTTGCTCTACATATATGGTGATTGTAAAGAAGGAAAGAGACGCCTACTTCTGCAGCCCTTAAGGAGCACGGCGCAGAACGCGCGTTTGTTCTCCGCCGTGCGTTCACTCCCCGTGAAAGCGCGCGTCCCTCGCGCCCTTTCACTCGCACATACAGCGTTCGGCACGCGGCGACGATTTCATCTCCATTGACGTCATACGGAACCTCACGGCGACGGCGACGGCGACGCCGACGGCAGAAATCTGCTTTTGAGTGTCCATATAATTGCTATCGCAATAAAAAAGAAACTGGGCAGTAGCAGTGAAGTTTCTGCGAACGAAGCCAAAAGGTAAAGCGAAGGTCGGCCATCCTTACTGCATGCCATCTTCAGCGTCGTTGCAGGCTGGTTATAAAGGATGGACATAATGAAGGATTTGTACGAGTAATCGAACTCAGTTGTAAATTTATCGGCATAAGCTTGTAAACAAAATTCTTTAGGCAACAGATATGCGCTGCGTCGTTACCATGAGACCATGAGACCAAGTTATCCATTCACCCAAGTTGCAGGTAAAACTGTTAGAGACCCTGCCCGACAGTCCGACAGCTCGATAGTCCCATAAAAGTGGGTGAAGTACTGTAAGAATGCTGATCACATTAAAACTGTGCTGCTTGTCCGCTAGCTCAATCGAAAGCGCGCTAACACGCGTGTCACCCAGCCCGGTGATTTCTTCAGCTTCTATAATCTCTCTCGTTGTTTGCAGGTTGTTTCTCCCCTTGGCATTGTACTGTTCAAACAATGTGCAGCCATTGGAGTAGTCATTGTTGTACATCTGGGGGTTCGAACCGCTGTAATTCATATGAACCTGCGCGTCGCCATAGGTTAGTTTTATCCTGTGGCATATTAATTCTGACCACCTGGGGTTCTTTGACGTGCACCCAATGCATGGTACACGAGAATTTGCTGCATTCCGCCCCCATCGGAATGCGGCCGCCATGGCCGGGATCGAACAGGTGACCTTGTGAAAATAAACAGGTGAACTTCAAATGTAGCAGTCGTTATATAACTACAAGAAGCTTTGCGTCTTTCTTCTCTGTTCATGGTGTTCAACGTCCCATAAGGGGGAAAATGATAAATGAAAAAGCAGGGAGGTTAACCGCGACTGGGTCCGGCTGAGTGCCTTTCAGGGAGAAGAAAATATTTACCGGAGAGAGAGTCAAGAGTTGATGTGCAGTGCAGTAGCCGACGTATTGGAACTCTCAGAGCTGCGTCACAGCCGATCGCTCAGTCCTGTTGACTTCAGAAATCACAGCAGCGCTTTTGAGGACTTCTGCAGCTGTGATATGCGAAACCATAATGTCAAGATCTTGTTCAGTGAGAATGATCTTCCGTGTAACTGGTTAAGCAACATAGAAGCGTGACAGATTGGGACTGCATAAGCATACCTAAAGAGAACAGGAGCACGACGTAAGGAAATGACAGACAACGGCTCTGCCCTGTAGTTTGTCTCTTTCTTTAATCTTGTCCTTTTGCACTGTTTTCTGCTCATGATTAGGACTAGCTAGTGACTTTAAATTGGGCTTGGGTCACAACGTAAATGTAAGGCGCAGGACAAAGTAACACACAGCGAGGACACACGTTGAAATGGGTCCTCGTCGTGTGTTGTTACTTTGTCCTGTGGCCTATATATTTTCTGTTACTCAAGCAACCGCGTTAAGCAACTCATTGGTTAGGGGAGTCGCCGTAGTGGGTGGCCACTAGTCAATTTCAACTACCTCGGTTCCCGTAACCTGAACGTGAAGCACAATATATACGTGAGCGTTTTTGTATTCCACCCCTTTCGGAACACAACCACATCTTTCTAGAATCGAACACGCGATTTTGTGCTCCACAGCACATCGCGATCAATACTGAGCTATACCTGGGGAGGCGCCTCCGTGTTTTTATCGATACAAATCTCTGTATATATTGATTTCTTGTACATCGTGGACCATATACTTCCCAGCCCCACTCTCGTATATTTTTAAAACAAGCCTGCATCTGTATTGCATTAAATTGCTATGCCGTTCAACAAACTCCCGGAAAAAAAAAGAAAGGTGCTGAAACTGTGATTTTAGCTGCTCAGAGATAAAAGAGAACATATTATGGTTGAGGGGCGTTTGGAATTGGGCTTGCTGGTTTCTTACCGCTAGTGGGGGAATAGCGCAGGAGGAAGGAGAAGACCAAGTAAGGCATGAAGAAGACTACTCACCCTATACTGTGCAAGTACGTGCCTCATTTTGTCTTCGTCGTATTCCTGCGCTGTTGCTCCTCAGGGTTGTGGATGAAATTAAACAAGCTGTGATTAGATATTACACTCTTGAAAAAGTAACTGACCTTTACAGCAACAAGTAGGCTGAATTCCTCCCTTTTGGGGCCTAACATTAAACACGCTGTTTTCTATTCTTTTCTAGGTTCCAATTATGTGCAAGATTAAAACCGTTTGCGACGTATGACAAGCCGTTTGGCCAAGCCCTATTCTATACATGAGCTGCAAGAACTAGGTCAGAACGTAGCACCACAAATTCCCTAAGCATAGGACAGCATACTTGGAATGTGATGATAGTGACGTTGACGCCAAAACTTGCTATCATCATTGCAGCATTGACGCTAAAACTTGCTATCGCTGTCAATGCTTTGGCCTTCGGGTGAAGCTGCCACTTTATTTTCTTTTATCGTTAATTACTACAGTGAATAAAATTGTGGATGCACCGGAACTATTTACAGTATTGTGAGCACCAGATGGTTATAAGAGATAAGATGACAATTATTTATATATACAAAGAAAATTAAACGTCATACAATGTAACAGTCTTCATCACACAAGAAAGCTAGAAAGGTGAAGCTAAAGTTCAAATGAAAAGTGTGTACCAATCAGGATGATATTGCTTTTGATCGTAAATATGCTTCAGGCGCATAATCATCTTACTGACGTGTACCCTTGAGGAAACTTTTCTTTCTGCATTTCGGTCTTGCATACGAGTTTTCAATAGGCTATTCAGGCCTATCAGTAAAAAAAAATCAAATGGTACGTCGTAACAGAGTACACGATAAGGGATACTGTGAAAAATTAGAATGAATTCTTTCCTCACACTTCTATGTAGAACATCCCTGAACAAAATGGCTTATTTACAGTTCATAAAGGAGTGTGTGTTCAATAGTTTCAGGTACGTTACAAAGACGATATTGTAGGCCAGCTCAACCACTGGAACAGCTGCCGCGGCCATATAGGCGTGACGTTGCATAAGAGATCACGTGAACAGAGCTGCCGCGCTGGGCGCGTCGGCGGCGTCGGGAGTACAGGAGCGGAACTGAAAATTAATGTTTTTAATCACGCCGTGTGGAGTCTTAGCCGCGCTGTGGTACGCCGCGCAACTACGATAAATAATGAGGCATCGAAGGATTCCGAAAACTATAGGGTCGTTGCAAAGGGCTGTTGCATACACCCTTGCACGACGAAGTTCTCATAGCAGCATAACGAAAGTATTTTCGAACAACCACCGGAAGCTTCCGCTAAATGATGCTTGCATATGTACGGTTAAATGCTGATACCATGCCCCCTAAAGCACGCAGCACGGTGTAAATACGCATAATACTACACGTTCATTACGAAAAAAAAAAGAACAAAACTCGGTGCTCGAATGACCCATTGAGCGAAATGCAGCTCCACTAACGTGAAACCTGGTGAGGTGCGAAGCATGCAACGATTCACCGCTAATGGATTCATACTACCTAAAGCAATGGCTCATAACCCCGTAAACGCGGCCTCCCAATTACGACGACAGAAGAGAAGTGAAATTCTACGCTGGAATGATGAGCGGCAACGCAGCTAGCTGTGGAAGACGACGACGACGATCGCGGGAGCAGTGGCACGAGCGCGTGCCAAGCGCGAGCACGAGCCGCTTGCTTACCGTGACTACGACGACTACGACGATGACGACGACGACGATTACGACAGGAGACACCGATATAGTGAACTAGAATGAAACATTCTAGTACACTGTAGCCCGGGTGCATAAGGTGCTTCGCACCTAAAAAAGAAAGAAAGAAAGAAAAAAACAGCGGAGAATACGGGACAAGAGCGAACAGAACTGTACCTGTGTCAGCTCTTTATTTAGCCGCTTTCGTGGCTAATTTTCCGGCAAGAAGTTCAAGTTCAAGTTTATTCATCAACGATGTCAGTTTTACAGAGAAGTGCATACATAATTAGTACATACACAGGTGAATTGAATTTCATATCGACAGCGATATGCAATTCAAGGTGTTTCTGAAATATACCATGTTTTATGTATATTTTTAGGATAAAGAAGTTTAATTTTTCTTTCAAATTGCTTCTGAAAACTCTATTCTGCGGCTGTAAGTTGATTATCGAACATTCTGGCATTACTTTCACAACAAATGACTTTTTACAGGGAGCTAATTAACAATATCGACTAATTAAATTTTTTAATATTCAATTTATGTCTAGAGTTGAAACTGTGAAATTGAACAGCAGTGAAGTCATTCCTGCTTAGCAGAAATATCAAAACTAGCGGCACTTGCGTAATATCTATCTCCAAATTGAGGTACGAAAGATATATTGGCATTCCTCTTACCTTGTTTTGTTAAAATCTCCCTTTCAGAGTCCGGAATGTTACTTCAGTGCTAATGCATTTTTTACCACATCTTGGGAACAATTATCTCGAAAATGATGATACGATAGCAGATACGACTGAAACAGTACTGGGTTGAAATTTTGCGATTTCAACAAGTAAATAATAATAAAACTTTATCAGTGAATTATTTTAATTAGTTACCGGGAAACTAATTTGTCGTGAACGTAATGTGTGCCTCTTCATGTACTGCACATGAACAGGCCGAATTGCAGTATATTTCCCACGTCTTATAAACTCGTTCGCAACAACAAAAAGAAAGAAAACAGATAGAAAGAAGCGAGCAAGCACGCAGCCAGTACCCGCAACAGCGAAATAGAAACTTCGCACGCTGCCTTACGTAAGCAGACACATACGTGGTCGCTCGCGACGAGTCTGCGCAATCGCTGGATTGAGTCATCATCGGCATAGGTTGTACAGACAACATACAGCCATGAGCTTATTTCACATCTTATCCTCTTTCGATACAACTGCCTCTTTCGCGCAAGAGAGAGAGAGAGAGAGAGAGAGGAGAGAGAGAGAGAGAGGGAGGGAGAGTAAAACATCTTTATTAATAATATTTGAACGGAGAGAGGAGCGTGGAAGGAACCCTCAGTCCGGGGTCCCTAAGCTGCTTCCGGCGATGTTTCGAGCCGGTTGTATCATGGCTCGGAGGACCTCGGGAGGTCCGTCGCGGAGGGCATCGTGCCACAGCTCTGAATGCTGTTCGGCAGACCGCGTTGCGGCATAGGCACAAAGGGACCGTTTATTGTATATCGTGGAGAAACAGCGTCTGCAAAGCGTTCTCTGCATTCTTTGCCCGGGACAATACTTTGGTGTAGGGAACTTTTCTCACTTTGACAGCACTAATAGAAAGGTTCAGGAGGGCGCCTGTGCGCGGTTTTAATTGAATGTCGGCAGCCAAGCAACGCGGAACGCACCATATTATCCTTCCTAATATGTCACCCTGCGCGCTTCCGTTAGATGACGCCACCATATGTCGTCTAGCATCGCCAATAGTACATCGCATTACCAGGACGTGGTGTGCTTGCAATAGTTTACAAAATGCCAAGTTCCTCTACCACAAAAACGTTTTTCTTTACAAATTACACACTAAAACCTTGCCAGTTAGAACGTAGTTTCGGCAAAAGGATGTTTTCGTTTCATCTATTGACTGAGGCCACGATCTGAGACATGCTTCTCCCTTACTAAAGTTGCTATTTGAAATGTCTAATGCGCGCGTCACGTGCCATTTTCTTATATTCTTCCCTAGTGACAGCTAGGGATTCGAGGCGCTGTATTATACTGCACTGCCTTCGGAATCGGCCCATATTTTTTTTGTCAGAAGAACGTGCTGCCTCTAAAGTGGGCGAAGTCTGCCTACAATGCTATCACATTAAAAAGCTTACCTCATCTCTCCCGCACAATAAATATGTTTTTGTCTCTATTTTCGTTCATATGTTCTTCAACACTAGGATAAGATCCCGCTCAGCCTACTTGACAACAAATATTCAGCTTCTCCCTTCTTTTATTTCTTATTTCCCACGTACTGAAACAGCTTCCTATCAAAAACGCATTCTGCCGACGTGCGGCTATTGTATGGCGGCTGTAAAACGTGACCGCGGGTCTTTGAAGCCATCGTTTTGGAAAGTGAAATATCTCTCTGAAAGCTAAGCTGGACGAACTGTGAGTGCGGGTATAGCCGGAAACAAGTACAAGAGAAGAGGCGAAGAAATCGCTGGTTACGATAGAAGAGCCGCTTCGAGGCTTTGGGAGGCTTTATAGAACAGAGGACGCGATGATGGTGTATGGATAGAATAAAAATGCACACATAAAGGAAAAAAAAAATAACGGACATCCAATATGTGGCCTGGATCGTGGCCAGAGAGATAGGCTCTCCCCCAGAAATGTTCCGAGGGAGGTTTCAGATTCTTAAAGAAGGTCCCATAAAGGGCACGGCCGATGATCGTGACTGTAAACGAAATGACCCGCAGAACCTCCCGAACTATGAACTAGGCCGCATGCACTGCAGGCCATGAACATCGAATGTAAATAAACTTTGCCCGACGTTCTCCTACGTTCTACGTGCATTTTTGTCTTCTTTCTTTTTTCCATGCACTGCGAAAAAAAGAAAAGAAAAGAACGATGCTACGAGCAGTTCTTGGCATGTTTACTTTCGACCTCTAAGCCTTCACTGTGACTGTATCAAGCCCGTGTGAACTTTGCCGTTAATGGTATAGTTACTGCACTGTTTGATCGAAAAATGCGCCGAGGCCACGCCAGTCGCACTGCACTAGAGTTGTTTGTGCCGCCTGTTTGAGGCCACTAGTTTGAATACCGAGATATTATAGCATGCTAAGCTATCTCGCAGGATCAAGTTTAATTATACGAGCCCGCCGATTGGCGATAGCATGATGGCCGGTTGATTCCGGCGTCATTCCGGGACAAATTAGAAAAAAAAATCAAGAGTGATAAAGAGTCTCGCATCACAAGAAGAACGTCCCCACGTTGCAGTTAATGTGACAACTCAGGCGTTTCAGTGCAGCATATTATCGCAGAATGTTATCACAAACAGCGTGACCGCTTGAACATTCTTGACAGACGTCCTGTCGCAACGAGCAATGTGCTTGGTGGACCTTGGTCATGCCCTGATAAGCAGAGGCGTGCCCTTCGCGATATTTTATTAGACGCTGATCTTGTGGACTGCCTATAAGTGACATTACGTGTTTTGTATTCTCCACATCGGGCTTCTTTTTTTAACAGGCTGATGTCGCGGCCGTGTTGCCCTTGTGTATCGTATACATCAAAAAACTTGTGCGAACAATTTCATTACACACTATGGTGGGTGATCGTCTTAAAGGTACTGAATTGTGCTTTTGGTGTTGATGTCCATAGCGGCATTCTTTGTGTGACTGTGTTCGTGTGTGTGTTCTATGTGATATTTTCTTCTTGATTTTTCTTTCTTATTCTTGTTTGAGTAACGAATTTCGAATTTTACAGCGAAGCTGTTAAGGGCTAGCTTCCCCAGGATCAAGTCCGCGTGTAGAAGAAAACTATCATCATCAGCATTGGCTTGAGCGTCGTCGTCTTCTTTCGCAGCTGGCTCGTTGCGCGTGCGCGCAACGCGCGTGCGCCGCTCGATCTGCGCCGCTCGATCTGCGATCGCCGCTCGATCTGCGCGTGCCGAGCACAGCGCGTGCTCGGCACGCGCAGATCGCGACCGTAGATCGAGCGGCGTTGACAACAATTTCTGCTCCATGTGCATGGTGGTTTGGCTCCATATGCGGTTTCCCACCAGCTGTGTCTTAGCACAGGTGTCAAAACGGATGACTAACATGACTGATAGGTCATGACATCACTAACATCACATGCTCGTCAGTTACGTCATGATTAACGATAATAAAATCATGTGAGCCAGGGATATGCGAGTATGAGCCAGGGACAAAAAAGAAAGAGAAATGTAGGAAGGAAGGAAGGAAGGAAGGAAGGAAGGAAGGAAGGAAGGCAAGGAAGGAAGGAAGGAAGAAAAGAAAGAACGAAAGAAAGAAGGAAGGTAAGAAAGAAATCACGTGTGGCTCATACCCGGTTGGATGTGTGGGGATGAGCCGCCGAGAGCAGGGGCGAGAGAGATCTCACAGGATCCTGACACTGCAGTGCAGTGTGCCGCGGTAATGAACGCTGTGGCTCATACGCTAGTCTATGACGATGGGGCAGGCTTGGCGCAGCAAACGCACTGCTTGGCCATGGCGCCGGACGAAAACAAGACACCAGTGTCCTTGGTGTTTGATGAACATGCCGAATACGATCAATATAGGTTATAATGATAATATATGAATTCACTATAGCAATATTCACTACAGCAGACCCACCATAGTCACAGCTTCGCTGGCTTCCATCTTCACAGTAGTGGAAGGGCTCTGAATTTTTTGGATAGCGCGCTCTAACTTAGCCTTCCTTCCCATATTTCAACAACAACAACAACAACAACAACAACAACAACAACAACAACAACAACAACAACAACAACAACAACAACAACAACAACAACAACAACAACAACAACAACAACAACAACAACAACAACAACAACAACAACAAGCGTTCCAGAACGGTAGCCCGTGAAGGACTTAGGATTAACAACCAGTGTTCCGAATGGAAAAATCAAGGCGATGACATATTTTTAACAGCGGAGCTGTTTATTAGGCTTTTCTTTCCCCGCATAGCGCTCGCAAAAGCTCGCCTAGCGATGACGTCAATGCCTCGCTTCACCTAGTGATAGCTAGTCGATAGCCAATCAATAGCTAATCGATAATCAATCAATAATCAATAAATTCCCTAAAATGCTGGGGATGACTTGGTAGTGCTTAACCTAGCCCAAATACGGGGTCAATACCTTGCGATAGCCAATTGATAGCCAATCAATAGCTAATCAATAATCGATGAATAATAAATAAATTCCGGAAAATGCTGGGGATGTCTTCGTAGTGATTAGCCTAGCCCACATACGTGACCAGCACCTTGCGATAGTCAATCGATAGCCTATCAATAGCTAATTGATAATCGATCAATAATCAATAAATTCCGGAAAAGCATAACACGCAAGGCCAGGAGCAGCTAGGTGTCGATCAGCTCCGCTGTTTCTTTTGTCTTGCGCCACTAGTGCAAGCTGTGCTAATTTTGTTTTCACGAATAACGAATAACCCGACAGCCAACGCATTCAAATTCAAGCAAAGAAGCTCGTTCTACTTGCGCAGCCACGCGTCACGAATGCAGCAGTATGTTTTTGAAGCTGAAAGTCTGCGTAAACGTTTTCAAAGTATAGAAAAAAGGGGGTGGATTGAAATCAAGAACCTTTACACGCAGAAAAACCATTTGCGAAGGAAGCCGTGCACGAAGCAGAATTTACAAGCGGTATTTTATAGTTCTGGACACACCTTTTATTCCCCTCCACCTGGTAAAACGCCCCCGAAACGCATAAAATGTTTTCTGGAGTCCAAAGTTTTCAAAGCGTGGTAGCAAAATCTAGCGGAGGTGTAAATATAAACAGCTCGACTCCACGTCGAAAAGTGACTGCCGGAGCCCATGTCGAGTTGTGTTGCGCTCGCAGATGTAGTTTCGCGAGAACGAAACATGGGGGGAGTTTGCTAAAGCGTTAGAAACGTCGTGGCGCCCTGCGTGATGGCAGAGCAGGAAAATCTTACCCAAGGACGCCGAACTTAACGGTATTCACTAAGCAGAGCAAACTAAAAATTTAAATTACTTTAGCTGTGTGTACGGAAACGGCACATAGAGTACCGAAACGGCACATAGAGTTATGAGGAACACCCTGGTCGAGGACTCCTGGTTAATTTTGACTAGCTGGCGTTTTTTAATCTGTACACAAAGCATGACATACGAGCCTTTTGCATTACGCGTCCATCGGAATGTCTCCACCGCGGTCTTGAAACGGACCGCAACATCGTGCTCACCAGAGCAATGCTACAGTTACATACTACGATCATCATCGTCATCATCATGATTATCATGATATGATGATCATCATCATCATCTTTGCAGACATCAAACAATCACAAAGAGTAGAAAGAGAGCTAGCTGACAAACTGCCATCTAGGAGGGGTACAACGCCTGCCGGCTCTAGAAGAGAAAAAAATTTGTCGCAGTTTCACCCGAATGGCGAAGCACCAATTGCGATAGCAAATTAGTAGAGAACTATACGGAGTAAGGATAGTAGTTTTATCAGCTGTATAAACTTGGACATGCAGCCCCGGCGCACATTTCCGCACTTATGCAAGAGCACCTACAGGAGCCTTTAGAAATCATCTGGATACCTGGTCACGACGGGATGCCGGGAAATGAAAGAGCTAATCAGCTCGCCTGCGAGACTCTGAACCAGGCGCCCGACATTCCGCAACCAGCCCAGACGACAAGGTGGGCTCCTCTGCTTCTGCGGCCTTATCAAGATGCAAGGCGAAAGTTTCCTAAGCTTAGCAAAGAGCTCACCCGTGATCAGGGTGTACTCATCCGTCAGGCCCAGAGTGAAACACTCCCTACGCCAGCTCGAATGCACCTCCTCCGCGGGCTATTACCTGAGGATCCCCCACCCTGCCGACACTGTGGCGAACACCCGAACACATCCCATATCCTCTGGTCCTGTGGACCGCCCCCACCTCCCCTGCCTGCCCCTACAAATATTTCCCTTAAACCCCATGCCGGGTGGCTGACAGAAGCCACCAGCACCGACGACCAACGGTACCTTGCGGCGTTTATCGGTGCTGCACTGAAGAATGCCGCAAGCGAGGCTCTGGACTGAGGGCTTTTTCACCACCCCACCCAACATGAAAATAAAGTGTTTCTCTCTCTGGACATGCAGCAGAACCAGCAACGCGCAGAACTGTTGTCGATGCCATCGGCGTTTTGCCCGCGTTCGCACCGAACGCGCGCGGCGTTGGTGACGGTTGCCGGTGCCTCGCGGGGTGGCTCGGAGGTTTTCGACGAGATCAGAATGGGACACTTGTCGAGGAGCGTCGGAAATCTCGCCCACCTTCTCGCCTCGCAACGTTTTATTGCGATAGCAATTATATGGGCACTCAAAAGCAGATTTCTGCCGTCGCCGTCGCCGTGAGGTTCCGTATGACGTCATTTGGAGAAGAAATCGTTGCCGGTGGTAAGTGGTTCTTGAGGGAAAGGGAAAGGTTGGCGCTATCTTCTGCAGCCCTTGAGGGAGCACGGCTCAGCCGCGCGCCGAACGCTGTATGTGCGAGTGAAAGGGCGCGAGGGGCGCGTCTTTCACGGGGAGTGAACGCACGGCGGAGAACAAACGCGCGTTCTGCGCCGTGCTCGCTTAAGGGCTGCAGAAGTAGGCGTCTCTTTTCTCCTTTACAATCACCATATATGTAGAGCAAACGTGCCTTCTTCCGAAGCGCGAGAGGCCGTGGGGGAGGGGGAGGGAAGGGAGGCGACGTTTAGCTGCGGCATGAAGTGCCTATTTATATCAGAGGCTCCGGCAACAGTCACCAACGCCGCACGCATTTTGAGCGAACGCGGGCAAAACGCCGATGGCGTCGACAACAGTTCTGCGTGTTGCCGATGCTGCTGCATGTCCAAGTTTATACAGCTGATAAAGCTAATATCATTACTCCGTATAGCTCTCTACAAGTTTGCTATCGCAATTGATGCTTCGCCTTTCAGGTGAAACTATGACAACTTTTTTATATAAATACGCATTTGGCGCCGCATCTAAACGTTTCCTCCCCTCCCTCCCTCCACCCGTCCCTCCCGTCCCCCCACGGCCTTTCGCGCGACGGAAGAAGTCGCGTTTGCTCTATTGCTCTATTGTTTGCTCGTTTGCTCTATTGTAAAGGAGGAAAGAGACGTTTAATTCTGCAGCCCTTCAGGGTGCACGGCGCAGAACGTTCGTTTGTTCTCCGCCGTGCGTTCGCTCCCCGTGAAAGCGTGCGTCCCTCGCGCCCTTTCACTCGCACATACATCGTCCGGCGCGCGGCGACACTTTCATAGCCGTTGACGTCATACGGAACCACAAGGCGATGGCGACGCCGATGGCAGAAATCTGCTTTGAGTGTCCATATAATTGCTATCGCAATAAAAAATCATGAGCCATTCCACTCTGTGAAAGTGGATGGCCAGCGAAGCTGTTTAGCGCATTACAGAGGTGACAGAATTTTGAACAAAGGTACGAACATATTTATTGTCCTGATCGGTGGTCATCGTCACGATACGCACGCACAATCGCGTATCAGCTATTTTATTAAATATGTCCGTCACGTAAGACGATGAATGTCTCATACACACTTAAGCAATGGCTCATACCTCCGTAAACGCGGCCTCCCCATTAGGACGACAGACTAGAAGTGAAATTCTACGCTGGAATGATGAACGGCAACCAAGCCAGCTGTGGAAGAAGACGATGACGAACGCGTGAGCAGAGGCACGAGCACGTTCGCGGCGAGGGGCGCCAACGAGCCAGCTGTGAACGAAGACGACGACCATCAGCCTTTGCTGATGATGATAGCATTCGCGTATCACCTCTGTTACTAAATCTGTCCGTCACGTAAGACAACGAAAGCCTTATATCTCCTTAAGCAATGGCTCATACCCCCGTTAACGCGGCCTCCACGTTACGACGACAGAAAAGTGAAATTCTACGCTTTAATGATGTGCGGCAAGCGAGCCACCTTTGCAACAAAACAACGACAACGACGAACGCGTGAGCAGTGGCACGAGCGCGTTCGCGCAGTTGGGCCGAGGGGCGCCAATGAGCCAGCTGTGGAACAAGACGACGACTAGGGAGCCTACATGCAAGCGCAACGCTTGCATGTAGGCTCCCTAACGACGACGCTCGAGCCTTTGCTGATGATGATAGTTTTTTTTCGCGCGGACCTAGCCACAGACAGCTTCGCTGTAAAAGGAGGAGTAGGGTGAGTGAAGGAGGAGGAGATAACAATAAAAAAAGGTGGAAAACAACAAAATCATAACATGTGCATGGGTGTCACGCACTCATCGCGGACGGAACTTAGCGTCCTACAAATAATCTTAAAATGAGCACACATTTAAAGCAATATGGCAGGCTGTAATCGGGAGTATAGATTTATCTCCTTCAAAACTGATTGAAGGCCTCTGTGTGCTTGATCACGTTTGGACGTACCTCCAGCGGTAAATAAAATGTCATCTATTGTCGCACGTAATAAGCCAAGTGGTATAAAAGTTACAAACAGGAGGGATAAGGTGTCTCAGAAAGGCTGGTCTACGTTTCGATAGGTGGACCATTCTTCGTCAAAGGCGGCCTTGTCGTCCTCGGCAGGTTAGCTTTAACAGGTTGGTAGGGTGACATCACGTGCTCTTGTCGGGGGCGGCTGGCTTTAAAGGAAGAGACTCAAGAGAAAACGAGCGCTGTCGTTTGACACCTCTAGGTATGGTTTGAGTGGTAGTCTCTGTAAAGTGCAGGTCCGCTGCGTACTGTATATAGGAGGGACATACAAATAATAAACGACTAAGTGTTTCTGCAGCACCGTAGGTCCGCACAGGAGCCACTGAGTTCCCGCCCTTGTGCAAGCGTTCATCCACCATGACATATCCTACACGAAGCTTCAGTAACGTAGCTCTTCGGCAGCGAAGTAAACCGCGCCCACGAACACGAGAATGAAATCATCTCGCAACTTAAACTCGCTCATCAGGGTGCTGTCCAAGCTGGAGGTGGCTCATCAGCAGACGAGCATCATCGAGTTAGCGGGAAACCACCGTACGGACGCCACAGTCATTTGTTCGAGAGGCCAGTCGGCCCACCTTTTCGTTGCCGACAATGTCCACGGGCGACGGTATCCACAGACAGATTCTCTCCGATATTTATTACGAACTCCACAGATGTACTGAGCCGCTGCAACGAGTAACTAAGCATTTGCATTGCAAACGCTGATGACAGAATTAATGTTATTAGACAATCGACCATTCACCAGACGAAGGTTTACGCCATATATGAATATACGCTTTAGTATGAGGTTCTTGGGAGCCGACTGCTTTTCTCTTGTGTGACTATTCTTGAAGTTGGCAATTATATTATGTAATCCCGTATTTTGTATTGTGTGTACATTATCGTGTAGTTGCCTGGTATATAGGTAAGGTGGGGCTGGTGAAGAGGCTGTTATGCAGCTTTTCTTCCCCAATCCCCTTCACTTAAGTAAGTAAATATACTTTTGTGGTGCCATATTATTACTCTGTACTTGGCCCATGCCAAGAGCGGGGCTAAAGAAACGAGCATTTCTATCTTTACGCGCTTTCCCTGAACTTTGGGTTGGTAATAAAATTTTGATTGAGCATGGTATAACAATTATTTAAATACAACGGGTCATGTATGTTGTGCAAATTTGAGGTTTTTGTATGAAGCTATGTAGTTTTGTGCTTCTACGTATTTTTACATTGATACGTTTAAGCGTCTCGTCTGCAGAACCCTCGATGTTTTTTTTTTTTTCATCATCTTATTTACTTACACGAGTAATTGTGGTGAAGATATCGACGCAAATGTTAAGGTGACATTGTTCGCAGATGATTGCATTATCTATTGCATTATTAAAAACATCTAAAGTTTTCCATAATAAAGCTAACATGAATCATCCAAAATTTACAATTGACTGCGCGAATACCTTTGCCTCTTACACACTGCCCGATTCTTCAGCTTTATTTTGGCCGCAGAGCGTTTGGAACAGGAAGTTAACCGGTCATGGCCTCTTTCAGTTTACATTGTTTAGCAGCAATGTTGCCATAATATAGTGACGTCACGTATAATTAATTGCGCGAATGAATAATGGCAGTGGCTTAGAGCGCGACCACTTCTTGAATTTCACGCTGCGCGCGTTTGGTTTCTGCTTTGTCAGCTGAGGGAACTAATGACCAGTCGGCCGCTCATCACTGGCGTTATTGTATCCGTTGTGCAACAAACTGACTCGCTTGTTTATATACGCTCGTATGAAGTGCTACTTTATTCTTATCGTGAAAGTACTCTTTCATAAACGGTCCAACGCTGGCGCTCTTTCGCTCTATGCCCGTTTGCGCGGGGGGACCTGAAATAAGAGAAGCTTTCGCTGTGTGCGTGTAGGGTAACACATAGGGTGCCGCTTACTTATTATCAAGGTGTCACGTAATTAATTCGCACAAGTTTACGCCTGGGGTGCCACACTCAACCACACTCGTGTGTAGTATGGTGATTATACTTGTGCTCACGTTTGAACAAAGTTTATCTGCGGCCACACTCACAAATCACCTGTCGCCTGTGTCTCTCCGGGACGGCGCCGCGCTTAGTACTAAAAATTCTAGGGAGTCAAATTATCGGATTCCCCAACCTCATTTGGTGCCCCGCACACGAGGGCGTGGAGGGCAACACAAGGGCGGACCGGCTAGCTCGCGCACTAAGCATTCGAGCTGTGGACCGACCCAGTGACGAGCTTCCCTCTGCACCGCGCGACATCCTCGAACACCAAAGACAGCAGCGGAGGCAATATAGACGCCCTCACCCAAAGTTAAACAGTCATCAGGCGAGGAATTGGCACCGAATTCAAACACACACATACCCAAACCTACATACACTTAGCCGTATTCACCAAACACGATACACTGACGAATGCCCGTGGTGCGGGGACACGCCAACGTTACCGCACATCACGTGGATATGCCTTAACAGACCGATGCATTTAAGCTCCACAAAACTAAAAACAGAAGATTTTAACAGGCAGTGGGAGGCGCGGCTGGCAGACGAGGATCAGGACAGCCAACTGGCTCTCCTGGACCAAGCCCAGCGAGTCGCTCGTGCCAGTGGAGCCCTGGACTAGGGGCCCCAACCACGGGACCTCAAATTTTGTTTTATTCATTAAAGTTTCTCTCTCTCTGTCACTGCACTGCAAGAATGCACAGGTGATGACCAGCAGCACACTTAACGTACATCACGGCACATAAAACTATGGCCAGCCCATATGCAGTTTACGAGAACAAACTTGCACGTGTGCTGGTCGTGGCTTGAGGAACAAATTTGCTTTACTGAAGAAGTTTCTGGCGGCCGCAAACCACAGAGGTGTAGCTGTAGCCACATCGCGCCAGCAGAAGAGAATGCGTTAGATATACTGACTGCGGCTGGAGGTGCACTCTGCCCACGGTAAGTGTAGTGTGACGGAATGAAAGTTCTCTGAAAGCCGTTGCACGGTGCCAAACAGTACGCGCGTATACATGCCGCTAGTGCGTTGAACGGGACCGCTACGTGCGACCATCAGCCCTGAGCATTCGTGACTTCCGCTGTGTTGTCTCCGCTGCCCCCTGTAGCGCCATCGGTTCGACGAGGGCGCATGATGAGCGCAATGGTCTCTTCGCCTTGCTCGCATGCCCTATACATGACATGCACCGCACACTCATATCGTCAAGGGACTCGTCAAAGCGGCGATGATACACCTCCGTGCGCCGTGATGCATAGGGTGCCTCAAAATCAGAGAGGCGCTGGCATCGAGGTACCCTAGCGACGCGTAGAGAACAAAACCCCCTCGTGGGGTTAAACTGGTACCGAGATTTGCGTCACGCCACCGAACACTCCTCTGTAAATGTTGCGCTTCAACCGATTGAAGCACTTTCTGGCGCGCTGCGAAGGTCTTCGCTTGCGAAGGGCGCCAACGGCATCAAACTGAACAACGAGCTAAGAAAGGCTATCAGTTTAATAGAAGTTGCGTACAGCACCAAACAAAGTGGTTTTTCTTGACTCGCCGGTTCTCGTCCGTGGCATGCATTTTTGTTGACATTACAACATGTTTTCACGAAGTATCTCCGTTTTAGCAGGAACAGAAAAAGAAAGCAAACAAGCACGCACAGAAAAAAAATAAGAACATGCTTTCCACGTTTCTGTATCGACAGCTGGCTTCAAGAGTACTTCACAAAAAAAAAAAAAAATGACACCCAGCAGACGTAAAAAATTTGCCAGCGTTCCCTCACGTCCTTTAGGATCTTTCAAAGCCCTTTGTTGTATATGCTTTCCCAGCTAGAACTAAAGGGAACTGGCGTGAACGGTGAAGTTTACGCGTTCGTTCTCGAGAGGAAAAATCGTTGTCTTGAATCTCTCTCTCCCTCAATGCCGTGCATTTCTTCTGTCGAGGCACGGGCGCCTGCCTCAGCAAAAGGTGCGTCATATTTTTCACGCGCCAGTCACTGTAATCAAGCGGAAGTAGGGGCGGAAACTCCAGTACTTTCCCCACGCTAGGACAAATTTGGCTGAGGCACGCTACATTTCCGGTCTGCTTCCTATATACAAAGTCACCCGCTAAGCTGACTCTAGGAAACGCAGTATTTTTTTCTGGCTGCGTGCGTCGCTTGTGCGAACGCGCGTCAGTCGGTGGCATTTGTACACAAATTTTGCTTTTCTATCCTCTGTGATGTTTCGTCGCAGTCAGCCATTTGTATCTTTCAGAAGGGGGCAGGGGAGTCCTTTCTTTGTCCTGTAGGTACTACATTTTGCAAGTATACATACTCAGCAATTGCCTACAACACAAAAGAGCCGAGCACTTCAACTCCTTAATTTACAATACTGGATCACCCGAGGAAAGGTATACGTGCAGCTCCTGTCCTTGGGTCTGTTTGCGCGTTCTGCTGCAGTGGACCGCCCATTGTGTGTCTATGTGTTTTCTTTTCCCTTGTCTCTCTGTAAAACTACAGCGCCATCATTATATTTAATAAAGGGAATCAATCAATCAATCAATATTATGTGATGCACAATTCCTAAGCAGCGGACTTTTACGGGAGAGAAAAGATATCGCCAGAACTGTGCGACCTTACAGATTCACAACCCAATACACAGTGAAACTATGTACGTCATTTTCTTTCGCCTAAATTTTCATTTCGGGGCGCGATCTGCAAGGTGCGCTACGATAGCGCCGGGAGCCCTGTCGCTGGACAGCTTTTACGAGTGTTGTAAACTGTGCGGAACCTATCTCTCTAGTGAACACAACTTGTGGAAGGAGTACCCAGCCATGGAAATCCACATTAAAAAAATTGTGGCAGGAACAATCTCACGATGAATGAACATGCTGCGCATCTAGCGGCGGCAGTGCCACGAAGTCTCCATGTGGCGCGTGTGTGTATATATTCAGACAACATTGTTAGAATATATACGACGCAGGTTCGATTCCACCCTGCACCTTAGGATTGTTTAATGATTCTTTTTTTTTTTGTCATTGAAGAGCGGCCCATACCCATTGCCACATATCCCGCGACCCAAGTTGGTCCGCCGACGGTTGGTTTGCCTCAGCACATCATCCCAGTGCAGTGACCATAGCCTACCAGTAACCCAAGTTGGAGGGAAAATGGTTATCTATAGATAGAAAGTCCCCTGAAAGTGCCCTGAAGTTCTCAGGAGTGTGCCCTATGGTATTATTGGTTTTACTCAGTTGTACTCAGCGCATTGAATGATGAACGAACACAAATTATCCCAATCTCCCGCTCTTCTCTGTACGGCTTCTCCGATCACGTAGGAAAGAAACTTTTTCTTTCTGCCTTTCCCCATGGCCGCCGACGCTTGCCGCGGTATAGCGTGAATGTCCCACGGCTACTTCTGCTACTTCTGCTTCGGCAATGAGCTTGAAATTGCACAATGACTCAATGAAAGCTGTTAAGCAAGCATTTCCAAACTCATAAACAATTACGATAGTCTCTGAGCTACGCGTCAGCAAAATTTCACTTCGAACTATCTGCACGTCCTGTAATACCGACATCTCGCTGCCTCGACCGGTTGGTTGCTTAGGCAACTTCCGTGGCACATTGAATTTTTTTTTTCATACACTAACAGCGTTTATAAATTGCTGAATGCCATTGAGTAGCATAATAAGAAAGTCATGTGTTTCGAAACCAAAGGGGTTTCTACAGCGTCTGAAGAATCAAATTGACAGCTTCGCGCAGATGGTGGTGTCAGCCTCACGCTGAGCTGACGGCAGCCACTGCTGAAGCCGCCAACAAATGCGCAGCACAGGAATCCCACGACATGAAGGAAAATATATCACGGCGCTATCCATGGAACCAATCACGCCACTTTTGCAGCAGTCATGTCGTAATGTGCACAACTTTTTCTAGCTGAGACACATAGTGGTCTGCGCCTGTGTTCGCCTGCCATGGTTAGTTGTTTTTACTATTTTTTTAACGTTATTTTTCTCCGCTTCCTAGCTTTTTCATTTTCTCGCGGTATGTTTGCAAATTACAGGGCGTAGAACAGCGTCTTCTTAGCCTCCTTTCTTCCATTTTCTTTTCTTTCTGTTTCCGGCTGAGGTTCCGGCAGAAACTTCCGATTGGATCACCGGAGTGCGTGGGCGGTTGAGAGCTGTGTTGCAATTATGTCTCTCAGAAACGGGGCCTTTTTGTACATTCGTTCCTGTCTAAATTGAGGGATGATGATAAATGGCAGCGTGAGATGCGATAGGAACACAATGTTATGGAGACATGGGTCCCCGCTTGATTTCAAGGCTGCAGCGGTTTCTTGTCGCCGATGTAATTCTCGGAGCGAACACCGAAATTTTGCAAGATGACGGGGATCGGGCAAAGTCAGGAAGACACCAGTTCTGGTCGACGTCAATCTCAACTCAAAATTATGATTGAATGCAAAACTGGCGAGAACTTTGCTCATCTCTTGTATTTCCCCCCCCCCGCTTGATGCTTGTCGTATTGCGTGCTTAGAATGCACGATATTCCCGCTTCTTTGTCTCTGTAATGATTGCACACTGTCCCAAGAAGAACAGGCTGTTCGGTAGTGGATGCGAGCATAATATTGTCCAAATTATCGTACACAAAGACGACTGCATCATCCAGACGATACAGCAAGTCTTTATTATGTAAGATGAAGCGGACTGCATGCTAAGGAATAGCGCATGATATATAACCGCCGCAGTGGCTCAGTGGCTAAGGCATTGCGCTGCTGAGCACGAGGTTGCGGGATTGAATCCCGGCCGCGGCTGCATCATTTTGATGGAGGCGAAATGCGAAAACGCCCATGTGCTTGCGTTGTAGTGCACGTTAACGAACCCCAGGTGACCAAAATTAATCCGGAGCCCTCCACTACGGCGTGCCTGATAATCAGAGCTGGTTTTGACACGTAAAATACCAGAAAGAAGAAGAAGAAGCGCATGATATTGAAACGCCTAATTGATTTTCTTAATTTGGGCTGCCCCATTCTTAGAGACAGTGTAAGTGCCAACGGATGTTCCGGCTTATGTAGCATAGAACTTGAGCCAAACGGCAATGCCGGAAAGCGTGCCTGTGTTCTTCATTTGCGAACACTAAACTGCTACATAAAACCTGTGAGTATAATCCGGCTCATAGGCATGCATCTCTAAAGCGCACATACATTTTCATGAAACCACGCACGATTCTCAGCGGCTTCTTTCATTTTCGCATATTTCTTATATTTCGCCTCGCCTTAGGCCTCTGGGTATGTGCCACTGAGACAGAAGTGGCCATAGAAGTCACAAGTGTGTTTACAAATTTTTTGCACTTCTCCCTGCTTGCACCAGTCCTCGGTGTTCTTCTTTCGACGAACATCAAACATCTTCGTCCTCGCGACATTCCCGTATCAACGTCTCACATTGTGCACCCGGTCAAGAAGCTTATGAAGGTGTAGTGCAAAACATAAACATTTGAAGCTAAACATTTCGACAGAATTATCTGTTGGTTGGGAAAATTGATTAAGACTTAGAGATTGACTCCAACTAAATAAGTAATTTACTAGCGCGACGTTTCGGTGCCACTCCCCGCCTTACGCTTTGTCCCCCTTCCTCTCCTTTCTTACGATGGACCTTTTAAAAGCCGCACACCGCCACCTCCGAAGAATACCCCCTGAAGAAGGAGCCGAATTGGTTTCGAAACGTCGGGCTAGTAAATTTTCTTATTTGGTTGGAGTCAATCTCTAAGTCTTAAAACATAAACATTACACGAGAATAAAGTTGGTGCTCTTTGCGGTGTGTAAGCAAAATATTGCATGAGTATAAACGTTGTATTACACTAAAATAAAGACAATTGTACTCACCGAATTAAGCTATATAGTAATTAATTACCGCGTCACGAACGTTTCGCTTCACATAGATCCAAATATGTGCTTCGATCCGCATAATTTGCATGCATCGTGTGTCTCTGCATAGAATTTCATTGAAACGTTTCTGGAAGTTCTCCTTCGATTGCACTTTCTTCTCGGGAAATCGCATATCTTAACAACACTTGAATGACAAACAGCCAGTGTGCATTGTCAGCGCGTGGCTATCATTATCAGCATTGAAAATGATGCTCCAGTGTTTTGCTAAGTATCCACATGTTGCGCATGGTAGTGCCATATATATTTATTCCTTCATGTCCTCATGAAAAAACTGTTGCAGCGCTGTATGCGTGTCACTCTCTCGTATCCCTGTCGTTTTTGCGCTGTGTTTTTGTAGCGTGAGCTCCAACGGCCGAGGTTGACCAGTTTCGCGTGGCTCCTGGAGAGCCGTACTGCGCATGTGCGAGGAGCAGTGACGTTACACGGCGCACAGCTGGCGCGCCGGTCGTTTGCCCAGCGTTTGCGCAGCGTTTGCGCAGGGAGTTTGCGCTGGGCGTTTGCCAGTGTGGTATAGCCACGGAGAAGGAGAGCGAAATTTCTGCTCAGCGGTGCAGAACAATGGAGAAGCTTAACTCATCGGATCCCGAAGTAGTTGCCTGGCAATTAGCGGTTGAGCGTAAGAAGAACGAACAGAAGAAGGATAAACGTGCTGCGGAGACATCGGAGCAAAGAGAGGAACGTCTAGCAAAGCGGCGTCGCCAGGAGGTTGAGTGACGTGCCCGACCATCTCAGCAGCAGCAACAACAAGACGCCGTCGATGACGTCAAGGCTCGCCGATTCACTGACTATACGGTGAAACTTAGCGAAAGCGCCAGTGCAACTCGGACATTCGAGATGGACTTTGTAAACAATCCGTTTGAATATGTGTGCGACGTGTGTGAAACACTGTGGCACATGAAAGACTTGACGCCGGTAAGTAGTGCGATGCGTGAAACGTTGAGTTTAGTGGCGCTGCCTGAGTGGGGTGAAACCGTGGCGCGGGTTTGTACAACGTGCAATAACTTTCTCGTTAAGCAGAAGAAATGACCAACACGCCGAAGCTTCCACGCTAAATCGTTTTAGGAAGGCTTCGCTTAACGCTGCTTCCAGAAAGTGCGTTGGATCCGCCGAATTTTCTTTTTTCTTTATTTGAGTCTGCATTCGGCCGCTGCCCATCGGCAGCTGGGTGCGTGCAATTGTACGAGTGAGGGGCGGTTGGTGTTTTGTATAAACTGTATCAATATACTGAGTTCTGGTACACCTGATCTCGGTCCTTTCCTGCTCTGCATTCCTTCGGACCAGGCTTATAGTTGTGTTAACAAAAGTCCTATGCGATCAACAACGTCCCGGTTCTAGTGCAAAGGTGGCAGAAGTGTTTTGTGGGTTTTTGTGAGGCTTTTAACCTGCTTGTCTTATGCGCAAGGAGACGGCGAGTGGCTGAATTTTGTCAGGATTGTTGCTTGTTCCTGTTTTTACCCGCCTTATTCTATCTTTTTACACTTCTACAACTGTCGTAGACCAAGCTGAGAAGGGCAATCAATGAGAAGTAAAAATAATATGTTTTTTTTTAGCATAACTTGGATCCTGATGAGCTTGAATAAGCTTACATTGCAAGGCTAAACAAAGACAGAGAAGAAAAACAACATGGCCAGCGCTGACTTCCAACTAATCTTATTCAGGGAAACAATACTTATATAGGACTATGCCATGAAAGCACAAGAATGAAAAGGTCAGAAGCACCACTTTCACCTAATCACACCACATGCATGGAGTCACCGTTACTTGCACGCCATATCAAATGTACCTGCCTTGTTCAAATATATCTAACTCGATCTTTATTGTTGAGGGCAATGGATGGCACGATTAGACGGATATTGCCCCATCGTGCCATCTTGACGGCCTCAATTATTTCTGTTCTGGTTCAAACGCTTACCTTACTGAGTTATATCTTGTTGATTGTATCGATCACGCAATTACACAGATATTACCACATCGTGCCATTTTGGCAGCCTCAATAACTTCTGCTTTGGTTCAAACGCCTACCTTACTAGGCCATATTTAGTTGATGTGAGCCGACGCGTTTGTCAGCGCGTACGAGGTGTTGAACTCCGGTGCCGACCGACAGAGCCACACGATATTTCAAAGTTACGTTAAGCGACAATAAGGCCTCGACGGTGGCCTCTGCGGTAAAGCGTAGACACTAGAAGCCCCGGTAACAGGAAGCACGTCATTATCTCAGACAGGGAAACAGGGATGCAACAGGTATGCCTGAACATTTGAGCAACTGTTGTACATGGTAGCCGTGTACATGTCCGCGCAGTAATTCAGCCCGTGAAATTATGAGCTTGCCGACGCTGTCTGTGCTAACGATGCAACAACCTTGAGAGAAAGTGCGCACTAATGCTGTCCGAAAGCAACATAGCACACTCCGCCCTGCTTTGTGAATATTAATAAGGTAAAAATAAAGAAAATGTAACAAGGATTCTTGTTCACTCCTAAATTGGTGCACATGGGTTGAACAGGCAATTCCCGCTCCGTGTCTGAAATATTCTTTACTGTACTCATTCCAGGAAATGTCGCATGCAGAGCACCTCGACGTTGTTATAATCACTGTAGCAATAAATTATGGTAATGAGGCGCCAGTGCGTGTGTATACATACTGTTTACGCGAGCGACGACGCCGCGAGCATCAGTGCTAAAACAGGAAGCAGCAAGCTAGTCTTATAGCCGTTATCATTTGCACCACACAGCGGAGCGACCACCTGAATACAGAGAACAAATAAAACGACATGGAATAGTAAAAGCTAATGACTAACTCTGTCAGTGAAATGAAAATTGCAAAAGGAAACCTTTTCTGACAATATTTGGACATTCTTGAAGTATATGTATATGCGCCGCAGGTGGTAATACTGTGAATAATGCGCCTCGCTTTACTTGACGCAATTTCTCGCAACAGTCGGGCATGGTCCATCTATCCTCAACAAACATTTGTTTGCGAAAGTCTTTAGAATGTCTTCAGTAGTGTTTAAATGTAAGAAAGAGTAATTCATTCACAGGCAAAGAAAGTCTGCCAGAGGTATAGTTTACTCTGGCCTACTACTCTACAGATCGGACAAGGGGCTTGGGAAGGAAAGGAGTGATGAGTGATGGTGATGAAGGCAAATTTATAGTATACACGTTGTCCTAGTTGAGGCATTTCTAAAGCCTTGTGCCTAGCACAATGGCTTGTGAGAATGCTATGGACGACCTTACAATATCACGGCTGCGCCCAGGCCAAGAACACAAAACGAAGTCATCGGATAGTTGTCTGCTGTCGGCGCGTGTAGTCGAAGAGACCAGCATCTGTACATATAGTTCTCGCGTGTATACCGGACAAACGGAAACACGCGTGCAAGTGTTTCTGGCACATGACAGTTTGCGCAATTTGACCCAGGGTCACTGCAACCTGCGAGGTGTGAATTATAACGCCTGGTGAACGCGACGCCAAGGCGAATTCGGTGCGCAATATACTTGTTTGGTTTAGTTAGCGCTTGTGATGACCCAGTATTGAAGTTCCGCGTGCGTCTATAGATCGAGTTTTCTCTGCGCTATACGGAGTATGGACGCCCACATGCTGCATGGAGAGATATGAAATGCACAGATGTCAACCGGGCGAGCTCCCGGTTTGGTACCTTTCACTGGGGGAGAGGAAGTATAGGTAGAGGAAAAGATGGAGAAAGTGAACACCGCGCCCACTACGGAGAGAGCAACAGGAGGGATGAAGAAAGAGCAGGGAGGTTCACGAGGATGAGCCCCGTTTACTACCCTGCACTGCGAAAGGGACGAAGAGGTAACAAGGTGAAAAGCTCACAGCATGCACGGATACATACGCACATATTATTAAGCATTTCTTCATCATCATGTTACCAGACCAGGCGAACTTTCGTCGAACTCTTGACTACTATAATTAGGCATTTATCCTTCAGTTAATAACAAGCGGTTTTGCCTCAACAAACACAGCAGTGCTTTTGTAGCTTTGCACGTAGAAAACGCTTGATACCAGGGTCCCCGGATCTTTTGTTCTGTAACGGGCCTATAATCTAATTGCCCTAAAGCTGTTTTAATGGCAAGCCTCTCATCTTTGTATGAAGGGCAGTCACGCAAGATGTGGTTTATGGTTTACCTTCCATGGTCACATCGCGCACGACGGGTTCTATAATTAAACTGTGGCCTTATATCTTTTTTTTCAGTAACGTCTATAGAAATTTTGCGAATAGCCTATTCAGAAGCTCAATGGCCACATATGGATATTTGAAAAACTACTGGTAAAAGAGTATTGTTTGAAAATCGCTTTTACTTTCTGTAGCCGAAGGACAAGTCTATTGTGTAAAAGCCTTAGATGCAAGTATTCAAATCAAAATAAATGAATCGACACGTACCGGCAAGAAGGCAGGGAACCTTGTAAGATTTCTATGAAAATGGTTCTTGCTATTGAAATTCATTCTTGCGAAGGTCGACCGGACGTTGATGACAGTTTGTGAACATTTAGAAACGACGGCAAAGAAGTGAAGGAACCGAGCTATTGTCGAGCTGTAGGCAAAACTATTGAAATGCATTGCTCGACATTTCCTGCGTCACTCATATTTCTTCTGAAAACATCCGTTTAGGCTTTTCGCAGCTTACCTGCCGTGGTATCTCGGTGGTTGTTACGTTGCGCTGCCGATGACGAAGTCGCGGTTTAGATCCCGACCGCGGCGGCCGCATTCCGGTGGGGGCTGAATGCAAACAAACACTCGTGAGCTGTGGATGGGGTGCACATTAAAGAACCCCTGGCGGTCAAAACGGGCCCAGGGCCCTCCTCTACGGCGTATCTCATAACCGACTGCGAAGTTTCTGGACAATAAACTCCACAATTTAATTTATTTTATGGCGGATCATATACGGGGCTTCAGCAGCGATTCATAAAACCGCGGCATGACGGTATCACAAGAATTAGAAATTTACAACTGTCACTCACGAGAACGTAACATACTGCAGACGATAAAACTGGTTAACAAAGGCGCACCTACGAACACAAAGTTTTGCGAGTGTCGCGTCCAGCTTCATTTGCTCGTTTTCCAGTGCTTTCCCCATTTCTGCCGGCGTTTTCTGAGTATTGCCCGCTGCTTCCGGTTGTTTGTTGCAAAAGAATGCGCAGCAAAACCAAGTACGCGCCGACTGAGCACAAGAAAGGGAGGAAAGAATAAGCAGGCGTTTATGCAAGTATGCATAAAACACTGCTGGAAAATAAAACACCGTTTTCTGCTATATACGTACGTTATGTAATGCAGAGTGAAACGAGAAGACACGCGAAAATGAGACAAAGTGCTTGGTGAAATAAGGAGCTTCACGAAAGGAGATATTTCCCCCAGCAAAGGCAGCTGGTCATCCAACTGGAGGAAGAATGTCGAGAGAGAAACAGAGACGAGAAAGAGGGAGAGAGAGGAATAAAAATACCAGATATTTCCTTTCAAAGAAAATCCAATGCGCTAGCCACACGAGCAGAAAAAAAAAAAGAAAGACATCGCTCACATTTCGCCAGCATTCAGCAGCATGAAACAACAGGAATGGACCGAGGCGCTTGAATAAAAGCCCACGAATACGCGATTTCACTGCCGAATCTTGCAGCGGGAAACGCCCAAGAAAACGGAAGAAGGGACCCTTTGTGCCGTATTCGGCGCACCAAGCCTTACCGTGGCGGCCGCCGTTCAGCCGGTTAGGAAGTTTGAGCACCTGCGTCTCAGTTCCCGCGGTCTCAGCCGGCTGGTAAGGTAAAACAGTGCTCTCTGCTGATGATCATACGAATTGCACAAGAGGGAACGGGCCACTGCCCGGCTGTATAAGAAAGGCAGAAAAAAAAATGGAGTCTGGAACATCTTGATAGCCTCGCAAACAATAGACGCAGACGTGGCCGGGCAGCACAGCTTCTTCCGGCCGACATGCCGGCTCGCTAGCCGCTGCATAATTGGTGAGGCCCTGCGCACTCCCGTGGGGCGGGGAGATCGAAAGGGGAGCTAAGGAACAGTCCAGCCTTGCTCGCGTGCAGAGTTACGTGCAATACGAGGGTAGCATAAGCATGGGTGAGCGGGAAGGAAGTTTCCGACGATCTCGAAATCTACTTCTGCTGATGCTACCGCTAGGAAGCGAGCACGTATACTTATTCTGGGCCCCTTGCATTTTCTGACCTGGTCGAGTGAATTCCCCGACGCAGAACTCATAGCCTTCGGTGAATACGGCCTTCGTGCGAAAAGCGAAATTGGATATTTGAGGCATTTCGAAGCACAAACCGCAGGTAATATAACGTATGTTCAACCTCAACAAGGGGTGGTAGGTTAAATATTATATAGGGCACTGGTCAGAAGCTTGCTGAAGTTAACTAACGACACTAGGAAAAGAGAAGTTGAGGTGAGAACGTTGCTACCTGGGTCGCAATCTCGCTATATAAGGTTTCTAAGTTACCCATTTTATCTTGAATACCGACCACTGAAAACATGACAGGATACGACGCATTACGCGAAATTCAAAACTGAACCAAAGTGATAATCTTCCTGCAAACAATTAGAAGTGCATGTTCTGTAAGAAACAGCCATACTGTCCCCGATTAACTGCGATAAAGCAAGCAAAGAAGCGAGTTCGGGGTATCAGGCTGCATGTTGTCCCTGTGTCTGTTCTGACGGGTATGGTTTCGTTTGCGCCTTTTTCTATAGTGGTGTTAGTAGCCTTGATGTTTATTGCGAATACATATTAAATACTATCGAATGGTATCCAGAGTCCACGTGTATGCCCTTCTATGACAGTCGCTTGTTATAGCGCTGCTTTCCTTAAAGGTTAGTGGTATCTCCGTTTCGAACTTTGCCCTAATATCATCACTGAATGCCAGTTCGTATACGTTGAGGCTCGAGGGATAACCCTTGTTGCGTCATATTTCCAATTCGTGCGACTTCTGCGAATTATTTGAAACGCCTACGGATCAGGCTCAGTGCACTCCTCGAAAATGCCGCAGAGTACCAGATATTTGCGCGAGGATCTGTGTGACTCGGCGCTGCCCCCAACAATTACCACTGACTTGCTTTGACGATCGTGATTCGTGCTCTTCGGGGTGGCGTACGCAGTTGTACTTACGTGGACGGGGTAAGGATGAAAGGCACGCGAGGGAAAGAGCAGCAGTGTACGTCGCGGACCTGAAAAGTAATTGTTTCCGGCAGCACGGACGCCTTTCGTTTCAGGTCCTTTCCTTCCTTCCCCCTTCTCAAAGTTTCCTTATCGTTGTCCGTAGTTTTTTTTCTTTCTATAGCACCGACATGCATTGATGGCTTGTATGGGCTTGTGTATGTTTAATGGACGTGGATCGTGAGAGCTGCCAGTGCAAATAAACATGATGAAAAAAAAAACAAAACAAAACAAAGAAAGCATCTGGTATCACGTGATATACAAAATAAACGCAGAAATTTCTGTCCAGTGCGATCGCTTTAAGTGCTTGCTGCTTTTATCATATCTCAACAACAAATGCATGTAACACCTGACCATATGTACGCTCTAAATCGAAGGAGTCTAGAGACCACGTTATGAGCAAACAATTTTCATTTTTTTTCTGCTACATCCGTGCAACGTGAAATTGTCTCAATGCATTATATTCGTCGTACAGGCGCACGTAAGCTTTCCCACTTTATTTCAGCCTTCATGCTTAGGCTGCAAAGAGAAATGATTATTAAAGCAAAGCTTTCTATGTCTCACTGATTTATCCGTGAGCGCTGAAAACGCACTGCAGGAAAGATAACTTACACAATGAAACTCTCTGCGGCTCTGCGCACGCAATAGAACAACGGCGCACGACATACGTATCGTAGAACACTACAGTTTACATTCGCAGTTGTATCGATAAGAACAATGGGAACTACAATGCCAGGCTACCCAGACGATTTGCATATATCTGCATTGCATTACGTGCGTGACGCAATGCATTCCCGGCCGTCACCATGGGTAGGTCGCGGGTGCAGCGCACGGTAGAAGAGGCTGCCGCACGCGAACGTAAGCGCGAGCGCGATCGTGCCCGTAAGGCCGATGCCGTGTGTCGGCAACCGCAGAGCTTCTGACCGTCTACCACAGCGATCACAAGGCAATACTGTGCAAGTGTACAGTCGTCCGTGAAAGTGTGAGTGTGTGCGTGTAATCAACGGCTACATGATCTAAAATAAAGGCTATGCGACTTAACGAAATGCGTCTTCATTCAACTTCAACGTTCACGAAATACAATCCTAAACAAGCAATAAACTCACATATACATCGCATCGGGTCGCTCAGCATTTCTTGGATTCATTGCGTGGTCGTTGGCTTTGACTTTGACTTTGATTCAGTTTGCATGGGAGAAAGCTTCGCGCTCAACCATCTTTCTTTAAGAAAGGGGCCTTGATTTTTTTTTCGTGGCACCTGTGATCCCCACACTTTTTGTTGCGACTGTACATCACAGTTTTATTCTGTACATGTATGTTATAAGTCCATTAACCCCGTTATAGGCCCATTTAGAGCCCCATCACAGTTCACTATTGAACACCTATTCCGTCCACAGCACCACACCATCAAAGAGTCAGCCATTTACTTTCCTTGGCACAGTATAGATGTTGTGTCATAAAAATCCAAATAGCCAGGAACGTGCACCTAAATAAATATACACGATCGTTTTTGCGTTCCTGCCCCAGCAGGAACGCCGCGGCCAATATCGAACCCGTGCTATCGAGCTCAGCAGTGCGAAGCCACAGCCACTGGGAAACCGCGGCGGGTCGACTGGACCATTCCCGCAAATGCAAAACATATAATAGAATGAAAAGAAAATGTAGTACGGTAAGCATAAGATTATCAAAACCTAAGTTATTCATCCCTAGATATCTTTTCTTTCATGCATTTGTTGTTCGGACGTGTTTCTGTGTTAGCATCTATCTACGAAAAAAAAAACAACAACAACAAAAAAACGATATCTTCGCAAGACAAGCATGACGGGATTCCTGCCCGTTACTTTGGATGTAACAACCAATACCGCAACTTATGCGCTCATGTATAAATTGCGACGAAGGCGAGCATATGGCTTAAGTACTTTATAGGATACTGAAATTCAAATTATGATAGGCACATGAGCAAAATGTAGATATATGGGACGTGTTATTTTTTATTTTCGATACAGCCAGTCTCATATCGAGACCATAGCAAGTGGGCATATGATTGCACATACAATGCACGTGTTATATAATGCATAACACATATGCACGTGTTCTCAGTCATACTACTCGAACGACCACCTTGCCTATCTTTCTGTTGCATGGTCCTATAAGAGCCTACGGTTCTTATTTCCCGCGTATCATCCAGTATGTTTACAAGTTTACAAAGTTTGCAAGAATAGACAAAGGATCTATTGCCGTCGATGGTTCAAGTTAAACCGAAATCCGAAAGGTGGCCCTGGGAAATGAGTAAAACAAAATGCTTGTGAACGGGGAGCCATTGAAAAACCTAATGGAAGAGTGTCTGCTTTGTTGGGCAGACTTACTTCGATTCTTGCAGATCTTCTTAGCGGCAGCTGTTCCACAACACGTTGGACGCTGAGTTAAAACAGCCATAGCGAATGTTATTAATTGTGTGTGTGTTATTAACACACACACACACACACACACACACACACACACACACACACACACACACACACACACACACACACACACACACACACACACACACACGCACACGCACACGCACACACACACACACACAAACACACACACAAACACACACACACACACACACACACACACACACACACACACACACACACACACGCACGCACGCACGCACGCACGCACGCACGCACGCACGCACGCACGCACGCACGCACGCACGCACGCACACACACACACACACACACACACACACACACACACACACACACACACACACACACGCACGCACGCACGCACACACGCGTGTGCGTGCACAGAAAAACAAAAACAATTCGAATACAGGAAACGCACTGAAATGTTGCCTGCATTTTACATCGACCAATTTAGCCTGGCAGAACACCATGACAACACACTTTAACATAACAGAAATAAAAAGCAGTCGATTACGAACAGCGTCGCGCTCGGAATCAGCAATATCGGAAAGTACACTTTGCATTCTCCGAATTCAAGGCACCGGGAAAGATTTCGCACGCAATCGAGTCTTCCTCATAAACATAAAAATAAAATGTTGGCCGTCTGCGATTTCTCGACTTTGTTCAGCACACAGAATAATTTCCTTAGCGCAAACAATGCTTAGTGTGCCTTCAATGTAAAACAATGAAGTTATGGGAACACGCTTCTATTTCCTTGCCTGCGGGAAAAGAACGTTCAGGGAAAGTTTATAAATGCCTCGGCTGGGCATTTCGCGGTTATTGGTTTTTCGTGGAGAAGCGTTCTTACGCCCCCCCCCCCCCCCCCCCCCCCCTCGTTACCGCATTCGCGCGTTCGCGCGTCTGCGTTCATTATTACTGCAACGCAGCCTGCAACTTATTTAGCAGATTTTCTTCCCTTATGGCTTCCGGAGCCCATTTGCGAAATTGAATGCTAACGTGTGTGCTATTCTGCAGCTGTACCGTCGTTATGTTTTTTTTTTGCTGCTGATATAACACAAAAATATAGAAGAAAAAGAAATAAAGAAAGACAAAAAGTAAGAGATAAAGGGGGCGAGTTTGGGTTAGCGTCCCAAATGGCCGCCGAAGAATTAGAATAACGCGGAGCAGCTGAAAGATGAAATCAGTCTATAGCGTTTGAATGAATGAATAAATCTGACTGGCACACATCCTGGCCCGTCGCGTGCTGTTTGAAAATAGCGCGAGCGTGAAAAGATATAACAGAGGGATGAGGAATTCGAAATTAGGCATAACATTGCCTAGTATTGACTTGGCAGCGGCTGCAGCAGCGGGACAGCACGGCTTACGCTGTGTCTCCTCTTCTATGCTTCGAAGGTTAGGCACTATGTCCGACTGAATTATTCACGACGCTTAATTACTGCTGTTGCTACTGCCCAAGTCTTTTTCTTCTCTGGCTTATTTGTTTTTGCTACAATCTCCCCTGAAGAGCAAAAAATGCTGAAAGATTTGAAACACGAAATTCGTGATATGCGCGCATCTCTGGAGAAAGAATTTAGGAAGGAATAATAGAGAGATTAAGAATACCCCGGATCATATGAAAAAATGTTTTAAGGAAATGTGTACCACCATGAAAGATATTCAGAAAGAAAACGCTGAAATCAAGGCCGAGAACGCCTGCCTCACTTCTGAGTGCGCACTACTGAATAAGCGTGTACTGGAAGCTGAGCTAAGGATTGTACAACTAGACCAATATTCCAAACATAAGAATCTGGAAATCAAAGGTGTTCCAGCTTCACAGGACGAAAACCTTTCTACCATTCTGAAAAAGTCGGAGAATTTGTAGGTGAGCCTATTGGTGAAAATGATGTTGAGATCTGTCGCAGAGTTCCGACGAGGGATTCTGGGCAGTCCAACATTGTGGTACAGCTCCGCAGCCGGTCAAAACGCGACGCAGTCCTCAACAAAACTCGAAAGACGCGACTGTCGGCCACTGATCTTGACTACACACAGTCTTGTGCTGTGTATGTCAATGAACACCTGTGCTCTGAATTGAAAAAAAAAAGGGGAAAAGAATTGACGTTTCGCTTGGACGGGGAACGGCAAGATTTTTGCTTCTAAAAGTGAATCCTCCCGGTCGTTGCAAATAATGCATGTCTCTGACCTAGAAAAAATTGACTAATCAAGGTTTCATGCCTACTAATGATGACGTCATGTCTGGAAGCGCTATGCACGCATCATATTTTGCACCATATGAAGTTGCCAGCCTGTATGGCAAAAATAAGAACTGCCTATCTTTTATCCCCCTTAATGCGCAGTCTGCCCGAAATAAAGAACAACAGGGCCGGAATTCACAAACACTTACGCTAGAATTTTTTGTAAGAAAGAATTTTAGTGATATCAATAGTGAAGGCGGCCAGCCAATGACAAAGCGAACTCAAGAAAGAAAAGCTTACTGAATCTGGCCCCTGATTATTGCCCTCATCGCTACGTTTGGCGTTGCTCCTGACATACTGATGGTGACAGAAACATGGTATAAATTCGAATCAGAAGTTCTTAAGTTGCCCGGCTACGCAACATTTTTAATGAATCGGTGTTGTCGAAGAGGCGGTGGCGTTATGTTAATGGCAAAAAGCACACTCCGTTGCAACATTGT
Organism: Dermacentor silvarum; assembly: GCF_013339745.2. Lineage (NCBI taxonomy): Eukaryota > Metazoa > Arthropoda > Arachnida > Ixodida > Ixodidae > Dermacentor > Dermacentor silvarum. The sequence continues at coordinate 77,526,063 of NC_051157.2, forward strand.
TGCATATTTTTCCCTTGTTACGTTGGATTATGAAGTGCTTACTGTTCAGTGCAATGATGTTTTCTGTGTCCTATATCGACCACCAGGAGCAAGCACGCAGAACTTTGTCTTTTATGGTAAAGGGCTTGTGCTGGATGAATGATAATGGTTACAAGTTAATTCTGGCAGGCGACCTAAACATTGATTTTTTAAAGGTTTCTACTTCTCGAGAAGAACATAGCAAGACAATCGAATGAAATGGTTTTGCAAATGTTATAAATAGTCCGACTCGTGTTTCAACAGATACATCGACATTAACTGACGTCTTCATAACCAATATCCACCTTTCTAACATTTTATCTGGTGTTGTGAGTGCTCATATAAGTGATCACCTTCCAATATTTCTTTTCATGACCCAGTGTTCATCTTCAACATGCAAACACCGTTTCCCACAAATGGTTCGTGATATCGATATGCAAAGCCTGACCAATTTTAGTGAGGCAATATCGCTCAGAACTCCTAGACCAACTTTGGGCCATCCAGCGAGCCATGGATGCCGTGCGGGAGCAACAGCTCCCAGTGGCCATCTAGGCGGCTCCAGGCCCGGGCCTCCCAATCGCCGGATTTCAAATAAAGTTATGTCACTCACTCAATATCGCTAATAGATTAGTCAGAACTGATGCGTACCAGTGATTCAGAAACTGCTTATGAATGCTTTTGCGTTAGGTTTAAGGATACCTATGATAAATGCTTCATATACGAAGTAGTTAAACCGACATGTAAAGGCCAAGAACCATGGATAAATAAAAACTGTATCCGTGAAATTCGTGCCAAATACCGCCTCTACAAAACCTTCATTGACACCAGGACTGCAAAAGCTTTGCATTAATTTAAGGCACAAACGAACAAAACAAATAGTCGTTTGCGCAGAGAGAAGAGACAGTATTTGCATAATTTGTTGAATAATGACGTAATAAAGAAATGACATCGTTTCTAATCAAACACGACCTGATCACTAGTATGCAGTATTGCTTTGTGAAAGGGCAGTCGACAGAAACTGCCTGACTTACTCAAAATGAAATTATACTGCAGTCGTTTGAACGGCAATTATGTACTCTGGGTATCTTCGTAGATTATTCGAAGGCGTTCGATTTCATAAATCATCCCACACTACTCAACAAACTAGAACATTATGGTTTTCGTGGAGTATTTCTTGAACTGAAACAATCGTATCTTCAACATCGTACGCAACAAGTGATCATATGTGAGATACGTGTCGAATTTAAAGCCAGTTCACGCGGGAGTGACACAAGGAAGTATCCTGGGGCCCCTGCTTTTTTGTGTTTATAATACTGACTTAGTTACTATTGATAAGAATGTAACATTTATTATGTACGCGGAGGAGACAGCTATTCTGGTTACCGCACCGAGTTCCACAGAGGCTAACGGTATCGCAAATGAGGCGCTAATAAAACTGTCCTCGTGGTCTGCCGCAAATTCATTTGGTATAAATAGTAAGAAAACAACAGCTGTTCTGTTCAGACCGAGAAATCGTAATGCAGCTACAGACTTAACATTACACAATTAATAATTATATTATTCTGATTGTGCCTACTGTTAACTGTCTTGGGGTTCTATTCGAACAACATATGTCGTAGAACATGCATGTGAACTTAGTCGCTGCTAAAATATCCCGTGTGAGCAGAATTTTGGGCAGGTTAAGATATCTTTTCCCTAAAAGCAAGCTTCTCCTATACAAGTCCTTGCTTCTCAGTCAAATGAACTATTGCCATCTTGTTTGGGGTACTACGACACTTTCCAATATCACCACATTACGCAGAATAATAATAAAAAAAGGCTGTCCGTAGTATTCTGGATGTTCCCCACCACACACATACGCGCCCACTTGTCAAGAAACTGAATTTACTTCCCATGCCTGATATTTATGAGCAAATACGAATTCACCGGTATAATTCACCGGTATTTGCTGCGAAGCAAGCAGATATGCGGCAATTTTTTTTACTCTCAGACGCTTCGGCTGGCGGACCAGCCCTCGTCAATGACCCCTGGTCATTGGTGGTCATTGACGAAGGCTGGCCCACCAGCCGAAACGTTCAACAGTAAAAAAGAACGTGTTTCTACGTACGTCGTTTTTATTCTTTTACGATATTCTTTGATAATATATATATATATATATATATATATATATATATATTATATCAAGACATTTAGAATGAGACACTGATGCCCGTATTGAAAAGCGTTAAAATTTGCATGCATAAACAAAACATATCTTGAATTTGAACTAATTTTCTAAGTCCACCGTAAGAGCGATACAATGTCGTGAGATCATGTACTTGTCCGTACACGTAACCATAGAACGCGGCTCATCCAAACAGACGGAAGTGCGAGCGCATTTGTATCGATCGCTTACTGGAAGGAAGCACAGTGGAACCCCCCAAAAAAAGTCGAATTTGCAGTCTTCCTTTTCGCGTCGCTGCTTGGCTCGGCTGTTACCTTTCACCAGTCGCGGCCTAGCAGGAGGCACTTGTTCTGTAATCGGCTTCTGGCTGCGCGGCGCCTCACCAGGCACTGTCTCGCGGAGATTGCGGGGCTCCTGCAGCCCCAGTGTTCGGTGTGTAAAAAAAGAAAATGGCTTTCGAATGGAGGAGACGACGCATTGCCTTTTCACGCCGAATTTAACTTCAGCTTCGCGGTGAAGGAAAGCGGCGTATACAGATCAGCGCATGACGATCGCTGCCGAGGGAGAAAGAAATGTTCTTACTTTGTGAAACCTCAATGTGAGATGCCGGTTGAGGGAAATAAATCCCCTAGACCGGAGTTTCCCTCTCGTTAGACGCAGTAGCATAGAGTTGGAGCCTCTCGTGTCCGCATTTGAGCAACAGTGAGCAGGGAAGAACGCTTCTTCTAACAGTCGTGGCTGCGCAGTGGCTATGGCGTCTGGTTTTTATTGCTCGAGGTCGTGGGTTCAATTCCCGGCAGTGACGGCCGCATTCGGGTGTGAAAAAACGCTTGTTGACCGGGATTTCGGTGCACGTGAAAACACGCAAATGATCAATACTAATTCGAAGTTCTCCATCGCAGAGTCTCTCATAGTAAGGTTCGAAACGATTTGTGTGGGACAGCGAACCCGTTATGCATATATGAACACTGTTACATGCGGCGTAGGGGAGTTGGTCCTTATGTTTAATCACGGAAAGAAAAGCGCGCGTCAATGATATTATTTGTACGCTTTTTTTTGCATGCATCATTTTTTGGGAGTCTTCAGAGTCATCTCAGATATATCCACGTTCTTTCACGGTTTTGTTTTAATCGTTCGTGTTACTTTAGTTCTCAGGAAAATTTTACACCGCAGAAATGGAACAACAACAAAATAGACAAGACAAAACGGAACGCTGACTATCAAGTCATGTTTAACGTTGGACTCTGCAGAATATACGCATAAGCCGTACTCCCAGAGGTAAAGGAGGACATAGAAAAACACATGTTCTTTTTTTGCGTCGAGTCTTGCAGAATACATTAAAGGTGCCTAGGAAAGAAATTAAAGTTCCTTTTGTGACAGGGCAATGGACGCAACACAGACGCATCTACATATATCCAAGTCCAGCTATTTATCTTGCCTCTATTATTTCTAGCGTCACTCTGCCGTGACTTCTGCACAGCGCAGTTGCTTCATCAAATCTCCGAGAGTGCAACCATTGTACCGTTTCTGGGCTGAGAAAGAGGATCCCACTACCCTAATTTTTTTAACTATGGATTTGGTGAATAATATTAAGGGGCGCACGTTTTGCTCCGTAATTGGATTCCTTCGGGTATTCATATTAAAAATTTCATATTCGAAGACGAAACAATAAAACCCCCGGTAATTTTATTACGAAGGCAAGAAGGTTTTTCTAGCACCAAAACTTTCTAGCACCAAAACATGAACACTTGATAAATTTTAAGGAACCTTTTGCCTGGAGCAGCTTACTTTATTCCCCATCCGAAACCTATTTTTGAGATAGGAAGCGTGACCTTCGAACGTTTCTCTCGAATATTGTCCGGATGAATTATCCGGATTAATTTCAATGTGTACTCGGCTAATTGGCTGCCCAGCTGGAACAGGTCTTTAGATTCGTTGTTAGTTCCCGTCCATAAAAACTGAATATGACGAAAATGACCATAAGCTTGAGGAACAGAAAGAAAAATCGAGTAGGGTGTATCAGAGTCGCAGTCGCAATGGGAAACGCGAAAGGCTTTGGGCGTGGTGTAGACGGTGTATAGCTCTAGGGTACAGAACTGAACCAAATACACAAGTTACATTTATTGGCGCATTAAAAAAGTTACATGCGTATCTTTTGTTACAGCTATATTGTTTTTCAAGCGAAGCTTGTATTGGCTCACAAGTTTCAGTGGCGTTGTAGTCACGCAAAAACTCATGTGTGGCGCATACCCGCATTGCATATGCAGGTATCAGCCAGGCACAAGAATGAAAGAAAGAAAGAAAGAAAGAAGAAAGAAAGAAAGAAGAAGGAAAAAAGGAATAAAGAAAGAAAGGATGAAAGAAAGAGAATGTGTGGGGAAATGTCCGCCGGGGCCGGATCACGTGACGCGCGCCACCAATCAGGGTCGTTTGCTGTGTCGCAGGAAGGGAAAGGACAGGAACGGGAGTTGGTGGGCGCGCCGCCGGGCTTCCCTCGCCTCAGATCAGTTTCAGGCGACTGCATGAGAAGGCCGCGCGTGGTGCGCTCCGCCGAGGAGCAGGCTGCGTTTGAGCAACGGCACCGCGAACGTGCTCTGGAAGGGGCTAGTCGTCGACGTGACGATTCTAGCGTGATGGTTTCCGAAGCCCAGGCGAAACGTCAGCGAAGAGACGGGGACTCCGAGCTGCGGGAGCGCGATGTCGAGGCCAAACGTCAGCGAAGAGCCGGCGACTCCGAGATGTGGGAGCACGATGTTGAGGCCAAACATCAGCGTCGTCTAGCCCTCCAGTAACCCGACAACGGTGATGCACGCCTCGGCAACGCTAGCGCCAACATCCCCGGTGCGACGGCCAGGTTTCAACGCGAGTTTCTCAACCGGAACTTCGGAGCCAGCTGTAGTGCGTGTGACCTTTTTGCGGTTCGACCACAACGTGGTATTCGTCAGTGCAATTCGTTCGGAGGAACACCGAAGGAATACACAAGTTTCGCTTACCCCCATTTCCTCGACATGGGATCGCGGTTACTGTTTTTTTTTCTTTTCTTCTTTTTCTTTCTTGTTTCGCACAACTTTTCCCCTTCCCCGGTATATTGTAGGCAACCAGATATATCGTCAGGTTAATCTACCTGTGTTTCCGTTGCTTATATATATATACATATATATATATATCTGTAGTGGCCATCTTGTTATTTTGCAATCGTGCTGACCCCCTATTGTAGTGGGCGCGCTTGTTTTACAGAGGGTGCTTGGGCACAAAGGTAAACAACATATTTAAAGATGGTTTTAAGACCTCTTTTAGACGTTTCACGTAAAATAAAGGAGAATGATATCTGAGAAACTTCTTTTCTGTGTCATATTTGTCATTATGGTGCGTAACACAAAGCGCGCCTGACCGACGAGTATTCCATATATTGCCAAACACTATAAAATATTATTTCAAAGACGAGGCAAAGTTCGCAAGATACACGCTTTATACAGCCTAGGTACATATAAGAGTACTTTAAATGTGCATTTTGCTCGGCCTATAATGGTCAGGTTGTTGCCAAGCAGCGAGTCGTCGCTCCTAAAGCCATACGAGCGTGCGAGCGTAGAGCACATTAAGCGTTGATGTTCATGATGCTGATTTCGCCGCTTTCATGACCCAATTTGGCCATTTAGTGCCTGTGATGGCTTTAGAAGAGGCAGCCGTGCTTTCATGTTCATGCTCTGCATGAACTCATGAAAGCACGGCTGCCTCTTCCAAGGCCATCACAGGCAGCGCCGTCAGAGGCACCGCCATCAGAGACACCACCGAAATGGTACCGGCCAGAGTGTCCCGGCATGACTAATGAAATGTTTTCGTATATGGTTAGTGTTTCCTGCTTCATTTTCGGGTTTTCGGGAAACCTTCAAGTTAACACTTCGCGGTACTCAGCCACAATGCGAGTTCCGGGAATGACCTTAGAGACGAAATGGCCAAATTAGGTCATGAACGCGGCGAAATCAGCATCACTCTCGCGCCCAATGCAAAAAAAAAAATAAAAAATAAAAAATAAATAAAACACGAAAAACAGGCACCTCGAAAAGCAATCGAGGCTTTCTATAGTTAGTCATTTAACACCCGTAAGTTCCTGAAGTACGACTATCACCCCGGACTAAGCTTTTGCTCCAAACAAAGTCATTCACTCACTCCGTCTCTTGATGAAATAAACGCATGTTACGAAACATCCATATTAAGGTGAAATGAGCCGTAACAAGAAGCAGTAATCTCCGAACGCAGACTGATTGCTTCCAGTGTTCAGTGCACATTATACGAGCATTTGGCGGTGGGCCCAAACTTCCAACGGAGAGAAAATTCCTCGCGGTCGTTACCAGAACCAGGGTTCAGTCATGCACGTAAGAAGGAGAGCTATAGCTCGTTTATAAGGCGCCGATAGTACGCGCTTCCGGCGGGAGCCAACTTCCGGTGCGGCGATCGAAGGGAACGTATCTTTTAATGCTTCACCTTCTCCCACAGTTCCCCTCCTGCAACCGACAAATTTCGTTGCGGAATCAATTGCTACAAGCTCTTTTGATTACTTTGTTGTTGCTTCATATGTCGCAATTTTTCAGAGCTTCTACTACAGCGAGATCGTCACAAGAAAAAAAGCAAATAGAGAGACAGATATAACAACTCTCTGAGCCACCGAAAAATGCCGCTGATGTGGCCGATCATTTGTTACCGAAATGATCATAAACCCCCTTTGAGCCGACATAGCGAGATAGCAGTTACCTCGTTCCAGATATAAAGAAAAGAGAGAGTATCTGTGGCTGCAACCCTGAAGGCGACTAAAAGAAATAAAAAAAAAGAAAGGAGACTCGTAACGTGCGCCATCAAAAGCGGCAACTTCGACTAAAGTGCCACGGGCAAAACTTTAGTCCGATCCTCATCTTTTTTATACATTTCATTAGCGTGCGCACTTCCTTATAACTCACCTCACAATAAGAATCGAACGGCGCTTAACCTCTGCTCTGTTTCACGGACTCATGTTTTTGTCTCGTGCCATTTTTCTAGTCATGTCATACAATTTTTTAACGGCTTGTAACGATGCTCCTGCACTCAAGAAATTAAGCCGAGATGTCTTACTCGAGAATTGCTACATGGAGATTGGCGCAGCGCAGCTACAGAATAAAATTTTTTTGTCTGAGTACGTCTTTTGTCGGAGACTTCTTTTCTTAGCCGCACGAATTTCAACCCTCCAAATGCGTTCTGGAACAGGAAACGCTTTGCATCTATAGCTCAAGCAGACGCCTTTCTTTTTTTTTTGTCTGTGAGATCGTTACGTGCGTTATCATCAAAGGCCTTATGGCCTTTGTAAAATGTTTCTAGATGTCGTAGATAAGAGTCATTGTTTCTTGTTCAATCATATAGTAGGAGAACGCGTCCAAGTGCATACTTTCGAATATGAAGTTTCCTTACACCATTTTTGAAGTACAGTGTATGTGTGGGGGCGAGGCGGCCCGACGAAAAAATAATGCCGATAACGGCAACGGTCGTCGTCAGCCTAACGCAATGGACCAACGGATGAGGAAAACTCACTTGCGAGCCCTTAGCTGCACACTGTCACTGGTACAAGAAGTGAGCTTCAGATAAATGAGACGTAGGAATTATTCGCATGAAATTAGGAAATTTCCCTCTCGAGAGCCATCACCTCACCGGCACCCAGGTCATGTTTATACTGGCTGTTTCAGGGTTTATCATTCCAATCAAAATGTAAATCCCTAAGTTAAGCATTTCCCACAATTGTGGGAGAATATATAATATATTCAGTATCGCGGAGTTTGTTGTACAGCTGCACCGCTTACTATCTCTGTAGTGTATTCGGGTTTCTGCGTAGAAAGTAATTAGCTTAGAGATAACAAGCAACGTTTGTCATCAGACATTCGTGAAACTGAAAGCAGTTTTAACTTGAAAGGTAGGTACGTCATTATACTGAGTGGCGTGGATGTGTCATAGGCTGACAAAATAGGAAAAAAAAAGCCCAATTGAACAATTTGGGACCGGACTGTAACAGACATACTGTAATAAAAAGACATGTTGTGATGGTACCGCGATTTTATAAAGCTCGGTATCGTTTTGTTCTTTGCATTCTATTTGTGTGTAACCCTGGTTACCAACAACAGTAGGGCGGGGCACCTCGCTGATAGATGGCAAGCGACCCTCCTCACCGAGTCACCCGAAGACCAGGAGTGGGCCGGCCAGCGGGTCAGGGCCATTGCCGGGGACCTCGGAAGATTCTCCTCCAGCGATGAACCCCTGGCAGCCTATAGACCCGGGCTCCAACAGCCATAACCGTTGGACGAATAAAGTTTATTCCTGTCCTATCCTATCCAAGACTTCCTGGCTGACGCTGAAAGTATATTCAACTCACTATTTACCAATTGCGAACTTATTTCTGAGTATAATAGCCAAAACGTTAGTATGCAATATCAAAGATCGTTTTGCATCCTATTATTTTTTTTTGTCACGAACGCTACGCCGAATCAATGACTTCAACAAACACGCACGGCCCTTTATTAGCGTCTTCCTGATTTTCTGCTTATTGCGGCTTTCTACAATGAAAATGTTTTTTTTTTCGTTGAATCCTTTAGACCACTCAGAGTAACGCACGTCTCGTATGACATGGCTGGCAGCACCAACTCAGCAGCACAGCAGCTCTTGGCGTTAAGTTCTCGCCGAAATGGGCGCCTGCATCCTTGATTTATCCTAAAGCAGTCTCCGCGGGGAGCCTACGCCTTCTGTTCCGAAGTGATAGGGAGAACGGAGTTCCCTAACCGTTCATTACACGGAGAAATTTCACTGCCGCACGTCGTCGTAACCTTCTCGCTAACTTCGGTGTCCCTTATTTTACGAACCCTCATTTCTGTCTAGTGAGCAAGCCTCTGTAATGAGCTGTTCCTCGTCTGCTCGCCCAGCCGGCTTCCAAGTCGAGACGGTGCCCACGCAAAGCCTACGTACGCGCATTCTTCTGTGGAGAAGGGCGCAAGAGCGTGGGTTGAAAGGGATTACGAATAAAGGCGCGCCGCAGTCCATGAAGTGCACAACTCTGGTGTCGTGTCGCACTACTGTTTTGCGGACGGACCCACGCGTTAGGTTGCAATTATTATCTCCCCGAGGAGTACATCTGCTTAAAATAAACTGCTGTATACGATCGTATGGGATTACATAGCATTCGAATGTGACGTATATAAGTGCTTGCATTCCAAGAGAAGTTGAATAGCGCTTGTTTGCGGTGTGTAATGGAGGAAAGGAAACTTAAGTAAAATAGGAATGTTTACAACAAGCTATAGAAGGCCTGCAGGAAAATGAGGCTACGATTCAACAGAAAATGCTTGAATTCCTTTGATAGCTCTCCGAGTTCACAAGGAATCGTTACGCTTCATAGCCGTAGATAGCGAGGAGAGGAAAGACCGGGAGGTTAATCAGATGAAAGTTTACGGTTCGCTACCATGCGATCTCATAGCCGTAAAACTGAAATGCAAATGAGGACGCCCCCACCCTGGTCGCGTAGCGGCTATTATGGTGTTGCGCTGCTATAGGTACAAGGTCGCGGGATCGAATCCCGGGCGCGGCGGCCGCATTTCGATGGGAGCGACATGCAAGAACACCTGTGTATACTGTTAATTGGGTGCACGTTAAAGAACCCCAGGTGGTCGAAATTAATACGCAGTCCCCCACTACGGCGTGCCGCATAATAATATCGTGGTTTTGGCACGTAAAACCTCTGAATTTAATTTTTAAATGAGGGCGCCTGTTGCACGTGGATACCACAAAGTATAATGGCATGAGGCTGTTGCCATTAATATGTTTTGTTCACCATGTTTACTTGTAAAACACTTACCTGAGAAATCCTTAAATATGCGCAAACCAAATGACGTCTCCTTTTAGCAAGGTGCTGTTTAAACTTGCCTTTGCCTAGTGTATACATGTAATATGACGCTGTTTTACGGCCATGGCTGAAAAGATAGTTGTGGGTGTAGTTATGTACATTTTAATGACTTACTAAACGGGGCGTGCTGCATCGGCCTGTGCTGTTCATTAATTGACGCGCAGAGAAGCATAGATCTGCTTCTAAAAGAGAGAAAATCACATAAAGTCATTTCATACAAACAATCAGTGATGCCTTTATCCTTTTGGACACTTCACTGTAAGGATAAACCATTGCTTGAATTGTGAAAACCATCGCTTTGTAGGTCGTAGTGCGCTTTTGGTTAAGCATCAGCACAAAGGCACAACAAGGCAAAATGAGTGGTCTCCCGTATTTACTCGTTGTAGCTGCCATGACATAGTAGCGGCGTTTTCGAAGGTTCGCTTTATTATTTCCTACAATTACAGACAAGGAATGAAGCGCATTTCGTTGCAACCGAATAAATGTGGTTGATAAAATGGGAACATATCCTCCTAAGGCCCCTTGTTCAATACATTTCACATTGTCTTCCACTTTTTTTTTAGAAATTCACTCAGAAGTAATTACACAATATATTATTTTGGGCATGAAGTACAGTGCATGTGTAACCGTAAAGAAGTGATTTACTCGAATTCTTGTCGTCCACTATCGAGACATTTGACACTAAATTGATCTCTACCTCTATGTCATCCCAGACGCCGAAAGAAACCTTGAGGTGTGTTTCAATATAATTGAGATTGCTCAAAAATACCGCACGTGGCAGCAGCATGGCAATGTTCTACATGCAGTTCCATCTTCATCCCTGCGTTTGTGCAATTGAATACAGTTTTTACCGTAGCGAAGATGAGGAGATGATGGAGATAGTGGAGACATGGGGACGCAGCTTTCGGCATCTAACCGAGGTATTTAAATTTTTAAAATTGTTTCTTCAAGCTCATAACATACCAGTAGAGAATAAAACCCACCTTGAAGAGCGAATATGTCCCATACTTATGTTGGGGTATCAGGAGGATATAAAGCTACAAACTCTCTTTCGCGTCTATTACTCATCGTTATAAGCTGCATTACTTTTACAGTACTCGCTGTACCACACTGATCTAAACTGTGTGTCTTTTAGCAGCTGTGGGGACAGACAGAATATGCAAGAATAAGACCCCTCCCGTGTTGTTGTCCTGCGTATCAAAGAGACAGCCGGGAAGACAGGACAACACATCCCCAAATCCCTCAACTATCGCGCACGTGTACGTTGTCTAGATAATATTTTGCTACTGTTCTTGAACTGAATAATGACATGCATTATTAGAAATACCATTATGTTTCCGAGAACCGACAGCAGATAGCGCTGGTCGGAATTCGCCCAGACGGACAAAGAAGGTGCATTGCGACTTACTAATCTGTAACTTTAAAGCGCAGAAACATCTTGTTACAATGTTAAAATGGTGTGAAATTTACCCACATCGCACGTAAAGGTGCCGGTATAGAGTGGTCACAGACTCATTTCGTTAGTTGTAAACAAAAACCGACCCTTTCTGCCTTTTCCATGTGCAGAGTAACGAACTGCTCTCAGCCTGGTTAACCTCACCGCCTTTACCTTATCACGTATCTCCTTCTAATTGCCGTGCATAGCTAAGTGGAGTAAACTGTTTCGTATACAATCTCTGCACATAACCTTAAGAATAGCTGTTGTAGTCAGTTAAAACAAACAGATGAAAGTCAGTGGTATTCTAAAGCATCTATAATTATTAGCGCGGTAATTATTACCATGTCATTATAATAACTAAATTTCAATATTTGCTAGAATTTTCAAATTTACATCTCAGCAATGCAATTCTCACTCTCTTAGAATTTGAATTGGGATTCGACTTGCCGTTTTAATAACATATATTATTAATAAAGTATTAATAAAACGTACTGACATGGAGAACTGATGCCTGTCTTGGGCTCTGCAAGAGCGACTCGATGTAACCCGTTCCCTTTATTCACGGCTCTGGTGGTGTTGCTACAGACGGGGACAGGTTGGCAGAAATGGCCGAGAGTTGCTCCGCCCGAGCTTCTCTTTCCGTGTCACGGAGACGTGTTACCATGATCTCATCAATTTAGCCTCTCGCAGAAATCTGAGCAGTAAGCGCGACACCCCCCTTGCGCTGTATTCGCGGTCGTTCCGAAGAGGCTAACTGGTGGGCACGCGTATGAGGAAATCGTCTTGGCTTTAATCTGCCCTGAAGCCTCTGTACGTGCTGGGAAATATCAGTTACGTAATCAGTTGCAGGTTGCGGTTGCGTGCAGGTTGCGTGACCTGCACTTGCACCATAGAGGGGAGCGCTCGATCCATTCGGATGCATCCTCATGGGCTGATTGTTGCACGGTAATGCTTAGCCTCTTGTAAATGGGCAAACTTCTTGCACGCCATTTGACGCTGCGTGACAAGCTCTCGGAGAGGAAAAGATGAAGTCGTGTGCTGTGGCGTGCTCGATGTAGACGGACGTACATGGTACCATCTGAGCAACTGAACACCGCAGATGCCTGTACTTGTTGGCTGGTTAATTTTTTACATGAATCGCGGCTCTTCAAGTGTTTACGCAGATTTCTCTAGCCAGAAATGAGCGGATTGCACATCGTCACTGATCCCCGCAGACAAACGGAAAAGGGATTGGATCCTCGCACATAGAGAAAGATTGCTCAGACGCCTCCGTTACAACGTAAATATAAGCGGGTCTTTTCGGGTACAGATGTGTGCAGAAGAGCCCGTACGTGGTTACTCAGGTAAGAAGACCGTCACAGAACGCAACGCGATCGATTCACGAAGAAATAGATGTGAGGTAGCTCATTCTGACAGGGTTTGCGTGAACTTGTTTCTCCACACACGCGAGGAACCGTGTATGTACATATATGCGCTCGCACACGCACACACACAGCACAGGTGTCAAAACAGATGATGGATGACCCATTGTTATACCCCTCGCCACCGCCGATGCCTTTTTCACAAGTGTCGCGATACTCGGCGGCGGCACGTTTCACCAGTCGTTGTGCCCCTTTGTCTCGTGACGTAGAGATCGCGCTACAGCTGTTATCAGCAGTTGCCCTTTGGACTCGCTATGGGACGGACGCTCGTTTAACCACATCTTCGAGCATCCTGACGTCAGGATCCTGACGATGCAGCGCAGTGTGCCGCGGTTATGAACGCTGTGGCTCATACGCTATAGTCTATGACGATGGGGCAGACTTGGCGCAGCAAACGCGCTACTTGGCCATCGTGCCGGGCGAAAACAAAACGCCGGTGTCCTTGCTCTTTGACGAACATGCCGAAGACGCTCAGTATAATCAATAATGATAATATATAAATTCACTACAGCAATATTCACTACATCAGACCCACCATAGTGACAGCTTCGCTGGCTTGCATCTTCACAGTAGTGCAAGGGCTCTCAATCTTTTTTACGCCAACACCAACAATGCTGACACGAGTGAGGCAATACAAGCTTCGCTTGAAAAGAGGAAAAGAGGGAGACAAAGAGAGAATCAGCGCTGCGCGCACACAGCAGGACGCACAGCAGTGCTAGAATCGGTCATTGAGGCCGATGTTCCTCAAAAAAAAAAAAAAAAATGTCGCAGTTTCACCCGAAACGCGAAGCATCAATTGCGATAGCAAATTAGTAGAGAGCTATACGGAGTAAGGATAGTAGTTTTATCAGCTGTATAAACTTGAACATGCAGCAGCACCAGCAACGCGGAGAACTGTTGTCGACGCCGTCTGTTGGCGGTGCCTCTGTGGACGGCTCGGAGGTTTTCTACGAGATCAGAACGGGACACTCGTCGAGCAGAGTCCAAAGTGTTTACCACCTTCTCGCTTCGCAACGTTTTTATATATAAATACACATTTGGTGCCGCAGCTAAACGTCGCCTCCCCTTCTTCCCGTCCACCCACGGCCTCTCGCGCGACTGAAGAAGTCGCGTTTGCTCTCTCTCTCTCTCTCTCTCTCTCTCTCTCTATATATATATATATATATATATATATATATATATATATATATATATATATATATATATATATATATATATATAGTATGGTGGTTGTAAAGGAGGAAAGGGACGCTTAATTCTGCAGCCCTTCAGGGAGCACGGCGCAGAACGCGCGTTTGGTCTCCGCCGTGCGTTCGCTTCCCGTGATAGCGCGCGTCCCTCGCGCGCTTTCACTCGCACATAAAGCATACGGTGCGCGGCGAGGATTTCATCGCCGTTTGACGTCATACGGAACCTCACAGCGACGGCGACGGCGACAGCGACGGCGACGCCGACGGCAGAAATCTGCTTTGAATGTCCATATAATTGCTATCGCAATAAAACAGCAGTGACAAATGAATAGCTTTCTGCGCCATCTACGGGTGTGGCCAGGGTCCAAGAATTCTTGTTTCGGAAAACATTCTGCTGGAGTCCAGTCAGCGTAGAGTGGCCTGTAAAGTTGTGCCTGGGACACCATATTGAGAGCAAGTGCACAACATGTGTTCCATGGTTTCAAAAGAACGTACATTGGTGTATCGGCCAGCCATTCCAAGATTGAAAAAAATAAGCGTTCGTAAATGCTACACCAAACCATAGGCAGTAGAGCGCGTTGCATTCTTGTGGGAGAGACTAGTTGGCACTGGGGGCCGGGACAAAAGGTTCAGTGCTCGTAGGTGGCAAATAGATATGCTTGGAGAGATCCTGAAAGCCTGTGTTGTTGTGCAAGCCATCAAATGAACTTCTATGGCAGCGTCAGTCCTAGCCAGTGGAACTGAAATAGTTAGAGTGCCTTCGTGGACAAATTGGGTGTCCTTTTCAGCGAGGTCGTTACCGACAATGCCAGAATCACCCGGCTGCCATTGAAAGAGGACATTGTACCCTTTTTCCGGAGCGTGATGCTTACTTTCCCTTATTTCAGATATCATCGGCCTATATGTACCGTTACATAGAGCAGATTTGACGCTCTGAAGAGCTACGTTTCAGTCACAAGGCACGACCCATTTCTCTGCTTGTTGGTCAATGACATAGTCGACAGCTGGACCGAGGGCCGCATGTTCGGCCGCCGTAGATGTCGTTATGTTGGACACATTGAATTTCATTGTGACCCGTTTCGATGGAATGACAACAGCGGTCGCTGAGCTCGTATGCGAGGTCGAACTATCATATGCACGTGGTCTTCGTATCTTTCATACAATAAGAGCAGCAGCATCTGCATCAAAGCCACTGAAGAATGATTGGGTTTCTTGGTAATTCCTGGAACAGACGGGTGCATTTAAATCTGCTGAAGACAAGAAAGGGGGCGATGAATGTCTCGCCGGTGGTGTATAAGCTGATGGAATGCGTTGGTGAGCGTTGATGGTGAGCGTTGATCAGCCGCGAATAAATAGTTCGAGGTTGTTGTGCCGGCAGGGAAGCAAAGTGATTGTCGGGAATCCTTGAAAGATGGCGAATGCGCAACCTGAGCGAGTGGACTGCTACGTGAGCTGGAAGCAGATTATCTCTAACGATGGTGATTTTTGCTGATGTTAAAGCACATTGAAGTAAACCCAAACACGTGCGTTGCGTTTGACCTTGTGTGCTTCCAAGAGCGCGAACGTTGCTATTGCATGTGCTTGATAAAGCTAGCAGACTGTAACGGAAGAGTCCCAAACCCAGTGCTTTGTACAGCTGCAACATAGAGCGTACGGGTGCCACCTAAAGTTTTCCCATAAAAAAATTGCAACCATCTGAGCAATACCAGAAATCTTTTTCAAACAAACGCAGTGGAGACTCCATGAGCGGTTAATGACGACGCGAGGAAGCGGTGCGTTTAACATAAGACACAGCTTGGCCGTTGAAAGAAACCGGATATGAGGATGCAGACTTCCTTGTAAATACGACTAAAACGCACTTTTCAATGGGCACATTAAGGCCTTGTGCTCGGAGATTATACACCGTGAGGATTGCCGCCAGGTGGAGCCTTGCCCGCACCTAAGGTCGAGTGACCGCAGAGGTCCAGATCCGAACGTCATCGGCGTACTTGTATGCATAGGTGAGCTGTCCGCGGTAAGCATTCAGCAAGTCCTAAGATGGCGAGGATGGACAATATGGATTATGGGGTACAACACTGCCCCCTGCGGGACTCCTTGGTGGATGTAGTGTACCGAAGTTGGGCCATCCTCAGTTTCCAGGGAACAATGCCTCTCAGTTAAATAGTCACGTATCCATCTATAAATGCGACCTGCAAGCCCCGCGGCCTCCGTGCGCTAAGAATAGTTTAATGGGCAACGTTGTTGTATGCACCTTTGACATTCAGAAAAAGCGCTACTGATAGGTGAGTCAGCATTCGTGCTCTTGGAAACAGGTAACAAGATCGATGAAGTTGTCAGTGAAAGGGCGCCTTCACCGAGAGCCTGCCATGGCGTGAGAACATATGTTGAAGCGTTCGAGATGCCATACCAGGTGAGTAAGAATAATCATTTCTATCACTTTGCCTAGGCAGCTAGGAAGTGTGATCGCATAATAGGACGATAAGTCGAGCGGTGACTTACCATATTTTAGCACTGGGATCCAGCGCTTTAGTTTCCATCGTTGAGGAACAACACCGTCGTGCCAAGATTGATTGTAGTAACTCAGCAGCTCACCACGTGCCACTTGTGCCAGGTGGCATATGGCCGTGTACGTGATGCCATCTGGTCCCAGTGACAACAAACGCCTACAGGTCACCAGTGCAGTGTCAAGTTCCTTGGATGAAAAATGCACGTTCATTTTGGTAACTATGCCTCAGCGACAACTCTAAGAGCTACATGATGGTGAGCATAGCACTTGTAGCTCGTGCGCCGAAATCTTCCGAAGCATTAAGTTCCGAGTAAAGTTTGCGTAGTGCAAAAGCAGAGAAGAGATGCCTTTGACGTGGGCATAAACGAAGACCCCTCACTGTCCGACATAGTTGCAACAGCGGTTTCCGAAGGTCGAGCGACTGGCAGAATGATTTTCAGCGCTGGTCTTGCAGTTTATCCATGTGACGCTGAAATTTCTCTTGTATACGTCGTGCAGCCCTGGGTTCCAGGATGCACTTCGCGTGCCAATACTTTCTTTCCACCTGACGATGAGCCACACGCAGCCTTTCCAATTCTGTATCAAAGTCTGTTCCGCTTGATGCCATTGTGGGCGAGCACATAAAACTTTTCATTGCCTCTGCAATTGTACTTTCTAAATTGCGCGAAAGGTCTCTACATGCGTCGTCGTTATGTGTCTTATACTGTGACCAACCAACTGTAGGCCATACAGCGAACTAGGATCCGTCAACTCTATGGTATATGGTTGCTTCTGTGCGTTTCTATGCATGTGCCTGTAAACCACTGTACAAGAATGAAGCGCCGCGACACCAAAGTCCAGTTAAGGCCGCTGCTATATTTCAAACCTGGCAGATATGTACGGCTGCCGTCATTCACAAAGCACAAATCATGATTTGAGGGAAACGTAAGTTTCCTGCCTTTAGAACCAGTTTTGATGATGCCCCCACAGGTGGTGATGGGCGTTGAAGTCACCTCTAATTACCGAAGGACCAGTGATTCTTGTGAGTATGTTTTCAACCCATTTGCAGTCAAAGCCACCTGCTGGATTTACGTAGGCACCGATAAGTGAGGAGAACACATTGTTCTGCTTTACATGGAAGCAGACGTACTGGTTGTCCTCATGAGGCTCTGCAGCATGTGCGACGAGTGTAAAATCTGTACGAATGCAGACGACGACTCCCGAATGTGGACGACACAAACGATTCATTTCCGCACAGTCTGATCAAAGCTGATGCGTTTTTTCCCCAAAATAACAGTATGAATAGACGATTTGTGAAAGCAAATTGGTGGAACTCTTATATATGGTATTTCAGCCCTCTGGCATTCTACTAGAAGATCGCAACCTTTCTGACATCAGTGCGAAAAGAGGGCAGTGGGCAAGCAAAGGCGTTTGCTGAATGCTTGCGAGCACTGGATTAAGAGCATCCAGCAATAGCAGAGCACTGTGGGCTGACGGAGACTGCAGTTTACTCAAGAGCATGCGAATGATATCCGTAAGAGGCCGAAGAACCGCTAATACTTGCCGATCTTCTTCAGGCAATTTTTCAGGAACCGAAGTTGTGTCTATTCTACCGAAACGTGCTGTCTCTCTTGAAGTCGTTGTGTCTTGACTCTAGCTTTGGCTGTACAGCTCATGCTTCAGTATATACTCTCCGCTGCGTCCTTGTCCTCAGAGTCTGACTCCAATGCACGTGGCGTAGGAGGTAGAGGAGGAGGTGTACTCTTCACAGAGGTATCGGCCTTCTTTGAAGTCCAACGGCGTTGGGAGAGTCTCTTTCTAACGGCAGCAACAGATTCCCGAAGAGACGATTGAATAGTATCTCGACATCTGCTTCAAAACTGACCTTTCCTTCAATATCTCGGGGCAATATTTCGACGGACGGTAGCGTCATGGGAACCAAAGCAATTGGCACGTTTGAGAACCATTGCTTCCGCAATGGTTCTCAATTGCGGTGTGGCAATTGCATTATTGGAATGCTCTTGGGATAAATGGTATTACGGTGTGTCTAAAGGGGACCACCTTGACGTGAGAGGGATGAGATTCATCTTGAATATTATATTCCCACAGCGGGATGTGCCGAGGCGAGACACGGGAATTATGGTATCGCCATCAAAATCTGGCTTCAAAAGAATCAGCACGTCGTGCGCTGGAGATGGAGGCGTCTACAATGCAAGTGACACCAGTAGTAGAACCACAGTCCAGAGGGATATACGAGCGGATTTTCATGCCTCCAACTTTCGTAAGTTTGCCCAAAGTGCACAGCGCAGTCTCATGCGAAACGTCAATAGCCAGGATATTCTTTCGGAGGTAAACTCTGACGTCCATGACATCATTTGGCGCCACCACTTCAAGGAGCACCGAGACAGAGTGTCTGTTGAGTTGTCTCAGGTTGTCAGTAGCTAGCTCTGGTAATGTATCGAAATGTATCGATAGAAATGTATCGGCTCCGGTATTTCGATTTGGTCGTATACAGTCGACGAGCTTGAAGACAGTTAGGCCCTAGTGTTTCTTCGCTTCACCTTGGGGCTGCGCACAAGCTCATAGTCGTCATCGGAAATGCTTCTCGCTGCTGAGTGAGTAGACACTAGTGTCCTCGCCATCCGCGTCGTTCCGGAGGCCACTACGCTTCCTGGAGGCAGCCTGCCGCTGACGCCGCCATCTTTGGCGGAGGCGCGGGCTTGTCTACTTGCGTCGGCGTCAGAAACTAGGCAGAGATCGACTGGTATAGACATAAATTAAAAGAAAATAGCGAAGCCGTAGTCAAAAGCATTCTGAAGCACAGACACTCCATTGAACTTGAATATCAGCCTAAATCTCCTCGGACAACCTCCCTTGAGTTCAGCTCTCACCGTAATGCGTCTGCAGCGCCATGGAATAGGATTCACGACCTCGCGCTGTGCAAGAGAATGTCATCGCTACTGAGCTGCCGCGGCGGGCAAGCACAGCTGAAGAAGGAAGTAAGAAAGACAAACGCGAGAAAGCCCGGCGTGAAGGCAGACGTGTATACGTACGTCCCGGGTCCAAAGCAGCGTGATATATGCGTGCCCGGAGCCGGCACCCACAGCTCTGTCAGTCTCTCACAGCGCTCTTATCAGCCCCCGCTCAGGCTCCGCTCTTTGCAGGATAAGCGAAGTCAATAGCTTCTTCGAGAAGAGGCCAGCTCCCCGACGCTGGAATAACTTGGCTTCTGGTTCCTTCGGAGAGAACAGGCTGATGGTTGTATATGGAAGGCGGGAGGCGGCCGCGAATGGAGTATATGGCGTATCTCCTCGAACACGAATACGCTGCTCGAAACGAGTTGCTTTGAGTCGGAGCAAGGAATCCAGATTGGACTTTTTCACTACGCCCAGCATCATCTTCTTCCCTCTTTTCCAATTCCAGCAAGTATCAGTCCTCAAAGTACTTTCATGTCTGGTATTTTTTGTTATTCGATCGAATATTTTAGATAGCAGCTTTTTTTTTTGCTCTGCCTTATCTTTTCCATCCCAGATCAGAAAATACGTTTACTTACATGCGAGAAAAGTAGTAACTCACTCGAAGTGCCTCAATATGGTAGAGAATGGATAGTAATATTGAGAAATAAGGCTCTATCATTCACTGCGCCAGCAGTGATAAAATTCACCAAGCATCGAAAGGAAATAAATCTCGTAAGGGCCTTCGAGTGCATCGCCATATTGAGGACGCAAGATGATCGAGGAACGGTTTTTTTTTGCCCATCATGTTTGGTGTCATATGTTCACACAGGGTTTCTACTGAAGGTCGTGACATAATGTTCTCGCAGTGTTTGCCTAACATCTTCTTGAGCACGTGAAGAACCATTGAGCAAAGACCATCGGCCATGTTGGGCGATGTCAGCTGCTTAAAATTAGGGACGAAATTCACGAAGTTCTTGTTTTAATTGTTGAGTTTTACGTGCCGAAAGCACGATTTGATTATGAGGCACGCCGTAGTGGCGGACATCCGGATGAAGTTTGACCCACTGGGGTTCTTTAACGTTTGCCCAAATGCACAGTACACGAGTGTTCTTGCACTTCAGCCCTCTCAAGCGGAACCACAGAGCAAGTTCTAAGTGACCGTTTTTTTTCAGTAGAAAGGCTGGATCTGGAAGATATTTTTGTGACACCTGGCTTCTATTCAGAAAGCGGTCCTTAAAAAGAGGTGGAAAAGACTCAAGTAGGTAAAGGTTTGATAGATATTTCTTTTTTGTGCAGCACATCTCCCGGAATCAGCGACATTGCTCCCTTCTGCCAGCTGTTGAACATCACCGCAGTTTACCAGCATAACTCAATGGCCAGCATTAAAACAATGGTATTTCAAAAGATCGGCCGAGTTTCAACGACTTTCAGTTAGCACCGTCGTGGGGATGTTCTGTTCTAATACCATACGGCTTTGACCGAACTTATTCGTAGCTTTCCTGCTGCGGTATAGCGCGCGTTACACCTCTCTGTGTTTCAATTCGGAACAAAACGAGGTTCTACGGTATTTTTTCATTTATCTTTAGGCCATTAAGTTAGCGCGGTGCCTGACGGTGCTGATGACATTAGAAGTTCCAACCGACGAACTCTTACAGCACAAAGATTTCCCCACGTATTTTCTTCAAACGAGTAGAGGAAGCCAAAGAATCCTTTCTCAGCTCCTTGCCAAAGTGGCAAGGAGCTGAGAAAGGACAAATCCGAGAGAGCCGTAAAGCATTATCGACCACCTGACCCTGCTATGCGTACGCACCTCATATTCTGCGCGAGAACCATCATGAAACGACACACACGCTAGGCTAGCAGTGAACAAGCAAAGGCGACAGTAAGGAATAACAGTGGGGGGAACTAAGAACGATCTTCATGTCCGTCTTTGTAAAACTGTACGCTCTTACTGACCAGCTGTGGGCAAATAACAAGAGCCTCAGTTCGGAGGATTCCAGATGAAGATTTCCTTGTTGATAGACAGTTATCCAATTGTTACCCGAGCAGTGGGAGGCCGTGCTGACTAGCTCGGACCCTCGTGACCAGTAACAACTGGTGCGGCGGGCCCGGGAGACAGCAAGAGCCGCACGAGCCCTGGACTGAGGGCCCCTCCCAATACTAGCAGGAAGATGTCTGCTTGTTTTTTTTCTTAATAAATGTTTTTATCCTCCTCCTGCAATCGATATCTTCATCTTCCTCTTATCCATTTGTCTTGCTTGTAGAGCTTCAAAATTTTTCAGTATACGAACAGCGAATATAACGTCATTTTAGGGACACTAAATTGTCCTAACGTTTATAAATTATCTTAACCATAGGGACGGGTATTAGCGAAACACAGCAACGCATCGAATATATTTTAAGAAATACACCAGTAGTGACTGCGTTCTCACGCGGTCTCCAAAATAAGGTTTTTGGCAAGAATACTACATCTTCAATCACGTCAAGTGAGTTAATGTGAATTCTTTATATAATTTAAGGAGCCGTAAAGTATGCAGTTGTATTTTTTATTTATAGCTTGTCTGAGACGAAACCTCAGTCTTAGTTGATTTCAACGGCAAAGTAAGTATAATTTTGCAACTTTGCAACAAGTTTGTGTGTTTTTTTGAACGTTTTTATAGGAAACATAAGGCGTGACAGTCTCTTTCATCACTTATTACTTGCGAGCGCAGGACACACAGCTAGCACGGCAGCCAGTTTGAATTGAAGCGAGCGCTTACCGCTTTGATAAGAACTCTGGATTTCGCGTCGGCACATTTCTTGCAATTAGGTGTTGGTCAGATGCAAAATTAAAGTTGGAATTGTCATTTGTGTTCAGCGTGCAGAACAGTGTAGTGGTGGAGCGCGATTTTTATTTTGTGACAAACGTTGCACGTACCCAACATTCTAATTCTAAGATTGCTGAACAATGTTCTGAATAGGAATTCAGAAGCAACAGTTAGCATCTTATTGTACTATAATCACAATATCTTGAACCCAGCAAGAATTAGCGAAAAACTGTGTTATATCTGTATTAACTACGTCTCCAACGGTGGCCTGATATTGTAGTGTATTTTTAATTTCAATAAACAGATTGGATCCATTCGGCTAAATGGGTTCGCCCCACTATGTTTGGCACGCTGGGCCTTTGGTGTATATTTTCACACTGCGCTGCAATTAAGATCCAATTAAGACGGTGCGAGTGGAATGACCCTTCCGTGTTTTTCCACACAAAGTTCAATACGAAAATTTTAACGCACCTCCAGCTTCCTTCCACAGCCCACGCGAAGGCTGTTTGCCGTTCTTCAACCTCCACAGAGCAAACAAGTGCACATCAGCGCGGCATGGCTTCTTAAAATACTAAACTGCAATGGTCCTGTTTTACTGAAGTGTATGGCCTCTTTTATTGAGTGTATGGCGAGTTAAGTGTATAAACTTCGTAGCATTCACGTTTTTTGCTTATACCTTGATTAGGCTATATTTATAAATCAGCCGACGTTTTGTTTAACTTCGTTGAATTTGTGTTCTGAGTTTCCCTCTCTTTCATCAGCATTTTCATCGCCATATGTTAAATAAACCATTCGTTCTCATGACTTCTTTTAGGTCGGCCTTCCTTTTTTTTGACATTAAAGTGAGCCATCGTTGTGTCGTTACTAATGCGGCTAAAGTATCTCCGCTTCTCATCTTTAATGTTGCCTACGATGTCTGCGATTTTCCCGCTTCTTCGAATGCGGCCGTTCCGCAGTTCATATTTCCTTGCCACTTCGAACCACTCCTCCGCTGTTCTCATTGAACCGTTCATATTTGGGCCGACTAAACCAGGAATCAATTGCGGTGGAGGTTGTCCGGCGAGTTCGACGAGTTTGTTTGGTGCTTCAAATATTTACGTAGAGTTATTGCGGTGGTGCTGTGGTGACATTTAACGAGGCGTCATCCCAATTTAATCGGGCACTTATCATAGACCTTATGTAAGAGCAAAAGGGTCACGTGAAACCGAGTGACATCACTGGTCTTTCACAGCATGCGACGCAACAGTCAACATCAATTCCCTTTTATTTCCTCCTTTCCACGCTGTATTTTTTCGTCGTCGGTGATTTCTAGCGGTTATCCCTAGCACTCCACCGATGGGTTCTTTACTCTCGCCGCACAAAAAGCTTCCATAGAGTTGAGCCGACGCACGCATGCTCGTATAATCGCGAGGCCTTTCGAAACAACAACATCGTCAAGCCAAAGAGGGTGCCGACGTCTTCCCGAGATCCCCTGCGGGAATTCCCTTCCTTTATCCACTCGCCAGTAAGCTCAAAGACTCCTATGACTGGCCTAGCTGTAGAGACTCTCTTCCTAAGCCATGATTTATTCCCTCGAAGGGTCACTCGATACACGTTCTCATTGCCGTCCCTTCTGGGAAACGACGCTCGATGGCCATCCCATTTCTCTGTGGTGCTCTTTTTATTTTAGATCTTCCACTTTCTCTTTCTTTCACCGCGGTAGTCACAACACTGAGGAATACGTAGACTGCTAAACAAGAGATGTGCAGAAGGGGACCAATAGGGTGGTCCGTCTTCGGGAAGCAGTGGCTCGGCTTGCCGTTTTTCAACACAGCCACTGAGACTATATAGTCGATCGACCGGACACGAGGCACTTTCCATTCGTAGTCAACAGAGTATCCAGCACTGCGCTGCAACGGCCTCTTTTGAAGGGTACACCGACTTGGCCCTCCTTTCTTCGTGGGCTGATATTTTCTCTCTCTATTTAAGCTGAACATATTCCAATGCTTCCGATGGATTTGGCATGTCTCTTGCATATACACTAGCCGAGAAACGGCGTTTGTTTTCGTCGAGTCGTTCTTTCTTAAATTTTTTGTCCCGGTACACGCGTTTCACACGCCCATTCCTATTACATCGCAGTTAGTTTACTATTTAGGATTTAGGCGCGAGGAAATAGTGATTTCATGTACCTGTTCGTAGCAGCGCGTCTTTCCCTAACACGTGATGTCGAAGAAGATAAAGTTGAAGGGGTCTGTCTACCGGCGTCATTCGTTTTCTATTCGCTCTTAGAACCATTTTTTTTTCTTCTGCCCGTTTTTTTTTCTTCATTTGGCGCTGAAAATGAAACGCAATTCTTCTGCCTCCTGATTCTCCGCCGATACGCCGGACCGAGTTGCATAATTTCACTGGGAATTGTCCAACCAACGAAATCGGCGCTATATATGGCTGCGCGATGGTCGAGAGAAAGAACCAGAAAGTACTTTTTTCTACCACAGATTGAGTGATGGGGCATACACATATTTATCACCGCTTCTGTTAACCACTCCTAGGGCTTTGATAGTGGTCATGGTAATATTATCTGTTGTTTACGTCAGCTTTCATGTCTTATAGAAAACGTTCGAGAATGCCCACAGCCCATACAGTGACCGGCAACATGACTTGAGGAAATTGTTTTACTGATGTTGTTGTAGTGCGAATACTAAAGTTCATACGCCTGTCTGACTAACATAGGTGTTTACCACTTCTTGATTTTTTCCCCACAGCCTTCTATCATTACGTTTCCCTGCATATTTGAAAGACGTATTTTATTATTCGTCACTGTCTAGAAAAGTACAGCGATTGGTATATTGTGCTCAATATATTTAAAAACGGATATTGTCCGGATCTGTACAGTATACAATCAAGTAAAAAAAGAAGGCGATACTTCAATCTCCGACAAAGGTCCTTGCACACAATAAATTTAAACAATATGACTCATAACTTAGCATTATACTCGGGCTGAAAGTGCAAAACTGCTCCAGCCACGATATCGTGTATGGTGTTCAATACATGGGAGTGCGGTCAGATTTCGCTCCACGGTGTCTAAACGACCCAGTTGATAACCATGTTTGGTGGCACTCAAGGTGAGGATTCATGAGTGTCCACCTCTGCTTGAAAAAATGGAACCCAAGACGGCGCCAAGCTTTACTACCTAAGCTGAAGACGAAATGAACTTCAGTAGCCAGCGACCTGACGGGTAACTACTGCTGACGAGAGGTACTGTCACACGAGTGCTCGACAGAAAACGTAACTATGGATCACCTACTCAAAAGAAAATCGTTTATTTCGAGTTTTTCACCGCCTTCGCTGAAGTTAGCCTGCCCTGGTAAACACAATGATGTGAGTTCCCATTCGTAAATTTTTTTTCTGTAAGTTTTGCAGCTTCAGTTTGTTACACACAAGGCCGACCCGCGCGCAAGTAAGTAGGGTATATGCAAACGGCGCATGCAGGCCTGCATTCTAACAAGTAGATTTGAAGTTACATCAGTTATCAGTTGAAGTATTGCTGCTAAAAACAAAAGCGTAAAATTATGCAGTCAAGCATTCAGAATAATTTGGCTGCGTGAAATTTGGCGGCGTTCTGGACGAAGGATAGGTGCGCAGGTTAGCCGCGTATAGCGGTGAGGCCTGAATATATTCGGGTGTGTCTGGGTATGTTTGGGTAAGTTTAATATGGTAAGTTGGGCAAGTTTAATGTCCTTTCGCATTGTGCAGTGACCATGCGTCGCTTCATTGCTTTGTGTTCTAATCCAAACACGGATTAATGTCTCGGACATCCGTCCAACACTCAGAGACAATAGGATTACGGAGCGTGCGCCGACCCGAGCTCTGGGGATTACTGTCTAACCCAGACTACTGTTGACAGAAAAAAGAAAAAAAAAGAACTGCCCGAAGCTAACACACAATGGAATTAACGCGTCAACAGAAAATCTTACGAACAGTGGTATAGGCTGTAGAGCTGAAGGCAATTTATCAGGCCATGCGTGCCCCGAGCCAAAGGCCTGTGATCGATATTAGAGTTACCAGGAAGGCTTTCTCCAAGCAGCCTCAAAAATGTTTCAATAAGGAAAGCACACAGCTCGCAGTTATTTACTTACAGTAACATATATTTAGGCTCCTAGATAGCTTGCAATCTTAATAAAAATTTAAGTAACAGCGAGGTCGCACTGCTTTCCATGCAGATACGTGCGTTTACTGTCATCTGGCGCACGCGTTCTCATTGTTCTGCCTCACTGTTCTGTAGGTAAAACTTAACAATCAGCGTTTCAACCATTCTCGTATGCATCACGATGATGATATGATGATGCATATATCCCGACACTGATGATAAGCGAATGCAGTCTCCCAAGGAGCAGAACATTGACAAAAAGTTTTCTGCAATGTCGTCTTGTTGTTGTACCTACATTACAGTATATAGCTTTTGGGCGATACATAGCTTACACGGTACATTTCTCACATGCAATGCGCATTTCATGCGAAAGTCACACGCATGCCACGCGGCATTATTTGCCATGTGCCGTGCGCAGAAAATTGTGCGCAGCGTGGAGCCCGAAAACAAATGACTTGTTACAGGTTTTTTCTTAGTTCTGTGTGCGGACCCATTCAAAGCATTCTAAACGTTTTCGTTTACCATTTTCCATTTTCTCTGCGAGTCCACGAGTCCACATTTTAAGTAGACTGCAGGTGTACCACGTGGCTAACGTGGTAGTGACTTTTACCGAACGAGTATCAATATTCCAGCAACAAAACATTGAAAACAAACTGAACTAGGCTTAGTCATGTCCTCTACGCTGCGGTAAGAAACTAGTTTATGAAATGTCCAGTAATACCTCAGGTGCGCCTACTGGTTATTCAGCACAAAAAGGCTTACTCCATGCTAACATAAAAGTAACTACAACGAATTCATTTATTCTTTTGGCAGTGCAAACGATTGACACAGTTTGCAGAGACTTATGCAGTACGCAGACACAATTTGTAATAGCGCCTCAGGAACAAAGGACTAATGTTTCTATGCTATTTTGCATAGCGTTCACAGAATGGGTTATGAGTATAATTTTTTAAGCCACACAGCTGGCTTTGTAGCACCTTGTATAATCTGGCAATATAACAAGTAAAATCACATTTACACAACACTTGCCGCTGGCGACGTCGGCTGACTAAATATCCTTGTCTGGGCTTGAATGTGTTAGAGAATGTAAGCTTTCAGGCAACAGAATTACGAACGCGTACGCTTTTCGAGCAAAGCGACGCCCTGCTCGCCGGCTCCCGAGCGAGCATGCGCACCATATATCAGCATTATCGTAAAGCTGCGTGCGTGAAAGGCCAGCGGGGCATGTGTAACATTTAAGCCTACTCACAGACATTTAAGCCGAATTTAAACAGCACGCACACTGTTTTCTAAACGGTAAACTAAAGAAAGAGAGATAGAGAAGACTGCATTGCTCGTGATTCCAGCGTCTCTTACACAGGCCGACTTTCTCAAAGCTGATATTCGTAGTAACTAAATGATCTATTGCGCTCTATATATAACACTGAAGCTATATGTGAAAAGTAAGCATCCTGCTAATCTCTGTGGCTGCGAAGCGGCGAAGGCTCTGCTAGACCACCTACAGAGGCCAAGTGCAGGGTCAACAAGTAATGAGTTTTAACGCTATGGCGTTAAGGGCCCCGTGTCGCAGTAAATTCGGTGTCGGCGTAAGCATCGGCGTCTGGCGGAAATAATGCCAAACCACATCATCATAAACCACCCCGACCGGGCGGGCCCTTCACATGGCGCAAGGCGTTAGTGAACAAAAATGGAATTTTTCAAAGTAAAATTCGTTTATGGTTGTGATGGTGATGGTTATGGTTGTCCATAACCATCACAAAACAATTATGGTTGCTTAAGCTGCAGTTGTCAGGAAGCGTGAGAAGCAGCCAGAGATCTTTGAATGCTATCGCGTTCCACTCTTAAAGGCGAAGCTTAAGCGCCCTCCAATTCTGATCGTGTTTCGCTGTACTTTGGTTCTAGGCAACATTGCGGGGAATGTTGAAAACCGAGCATTTCTAAATTTTGATCGGACCGCATGTCGCAGAAAATACGGTGTCGGTGTCGGCTCAACGGCGTCCAATAAGGCTATAACGTTCTAATCTTAAAGGCGAAGCTTAAGCGTGCTCCAAGTTTTTTTTTGTCAGTTCTGTAACTTCCATTGGGGAACTAAAGTTGACTTATTTGTTTTGAGGTTTTATTGTAATGGAAGTATTCCAGCGGGGCGATAAGTATACTTTAAGAGCCAATGCCGTGCATTTATAAGCTTCAGTCCTTGTTGAGATATTTAGTGAACAAAAACTATTGTTTTTTCCTTTTCTATATAGCTATTCCAAAAGATGGCGCACAAAACTAATAAACTGTAAACACAGGAGCACTGTTTACTCTTGGTGAACACCTTTTTGAGTAAAAGAAAGGTAATACACCAGCATGTGCTCGGAATTGCATTTTTATTGATGACGAAGCGGTGACGAGCTCAGCAGCAATTCGGATTAAGGGAAAGAAAGCAGATATATACAGCCAAGTTTGCTTAGCTGTGCCAGAGCGCTTATTATATATATATATATATATATATATATATATATATATAATGAACGAGAAAAAAGGCAACCGAGGGGATCGATTTCTATTAATCATATCATAAAAGTTCCAACAAACAAAGACACCAAGGACAACATATAGGGGAAATTACTTGTACTCGCTTATTTAATGAACGAAATTATGGATTAATGGAAATGAAAGCGGATGAAAAAACAAGTTGCCGCAGGGGGAGAACGATCCCATGTCTTCGCATTACGCGTGCGATACCTCTTACCAATTGAGCTACCGCGGCGCTGTCTAACAATCCCGGGGTTAGTTCCTGGAGTAAAACATAAATACCTGAGAAAGTGGATGGCAAGACGGTGCCGCGGTAGCTCAACTGGTAAGAACATCGCACGCGTAATGCGAAGACGTGGAATCGTGTCCCACCTGCGGCAAGTAGTTTTATCGTCCACTGTCATTTCCATTATTCTATCATGTATTTTATTCAATCAGTAAGTACAAGTAATTTCCCATATTTTGTCCTTGGTGTCTGTTGGTTGGCTTAGTATAATATATATATATATAATGGGACTTCGGTGCCGTAATGACATGAAGGAACCGTGAACAAAAGAGTTTCAACCACTGCATCAGCTCACGGCTATCGATTTGTGTCGCTGCTCGTTCCTTCTGAAATAACCCGCGAACATGTAGCTCATTGAGATCGATATGCTGATAAGCATTTCATAATGATGTGCTTTTTTCCAGATACACATAAAAGCATTTTGAGGCTCTCTAATAATGACATCTTCCTTGACTCTGCGTTTTTATTTTAATTTATTAAATGTATGTAAGGATAATTTGGCGCTTCTCTGCTCCGACGTGCATTGAAGAGATAAGCACTATTGGGATGAAAAACCATAGCAACGCAAAAGGATTAAAAAAAAAAACAAGTTCCCGAGGGCAGTTCACAAGTCATGACACAAGAACTACCAGTTGACAAGCTAGAACACAATTGCAATGTTATCTGCGTAGAAAAGAAAAGAAAATGCACCACGAAAAATATGTCTTGCACCCCAATATAAGAACGTACAATGAAGAATACCCTACTTGGCCTAATATTAAACAGAAATCAGCTCATAGATTTGCTGCTGCAACTTGCCCACGTCCCTCTGGGCCGTCCTCACGAGTATTGCAGTAAGGCGCTTACTTTGGCCAGTTGGCTGATATTCATTATTGTGGTGAAGCAACAAAACAAGAGACACCGACCAAAATAAAAGCTAACAAATAATAAAAACTGAGTAAAAGACGTTTCGGCTTCGCTACAGAAGCCTTGTTCACAATGGGGTGAAGGAAAATTCGTTGCAGCTTATGTACTCTTGAGCACGTGACGCAAACAGCGTGTGTACGACTGGGGGAGGGTTCCCTCACTTCGACTGAGCGTGTGACGTGTTTTGTAGCGTTAGCTACACTGGCCTAGCCAAGCCCGTTTCGCGCGGCACATCAAGAGCCGTGCTGCGCATGCGCAAGGATCAGTGATGTCACACGGCTTGCGCACCGGAGCCACCGGAGCCGGCACCTCTCGCGCACTCCGCCGCTGCCGCGCGCGACTCACCGCCGCCGGTCTGCGCATTCCAGAGGAGTGACGTCGTAGCCGTGGTAGACGCACTGGCGCCGGCGCGCGCTCGCTGTGGAGTCGCCGTCTGACACTGCGCTGGAGCCGCTGCGCTTCTGACTGGCGTTTGCCAGTGTGGTATAGCCCCGGAGAAGGAGAGCGCAAATGCTGCTCAACAGCGCAGAAGAACGGAGAAGCTTGACTCATCGGATCCCGAAGTAGTTGCCTGGCAATTAGCGGTTGAGCGTAGGAGACAACCAGGAAAGCTAAGAATAATCAGCTGAACCTTTGCTAACGCTACGTATATCCTGGCATAGCCGAGCTAAGCCACTGCAACATTTTTTTGTGTCTCCAACGACTCTAGACAGAGACGTGATTTCAAGTTTCTTTCTTGGCCGATAATTCTTACTTTTCCCAGTCAATCTTGTGGCCTGTTGCATCCGTATGTTCGGCAAGGGCATTCGAAACTATTCGTTTCTTCTCGACATCGTTCTGATGCTGCCGCATTCATGTTTCATCCCGACCAGACGGGCTTCCGTCGAACCCTCGATTTTATTATTGTGGTAGTAGAAAGATGGACGACGACACAAAGAAAAAGAGGCATACAAGGGAACGTGATGTCTTATATAAATTGGCTATCGTGGCCTATACACCAACTACTTGTACAAACTGCACTTGATGCACTCGCCGAAATGCAGTGAGTGCAATGAGTACCCTGACTTAACTAATATTTCATGCGTCTGTCGGTGCTATGTAGCCTCCAGGAATATTTTATAGCCTGCTTTAAATTTACGCTCAGGGGCGCTATAACGTAAAATGATTCCAAACTGTTTTGATTCCAAACTCCTGACGTCAAATTTACGTAACCACCGACGCAAGCACGGGGCGGTGACCCGCAGCGTTGTCTAAACAACTCTCCTCGTTTATAGGAGGTCACCTTTGTTTGCTTTGAAAACCAATAACATTGTCTACACTCAGCGTTTTTTTTTTATCTAATTGGCTGACAAGAGGAGAAGAGCACCCTCTAGTGGATAGGGTTTCGATGGGGCCGTGCCAGCACAGTGAAATAGATAACCGGGTGGTGCCGGCTTCTCCGATTGGTCCGCTTCGCCTTACTTAGCTTGCGGTGGCTGGTCGAAATCGCGGTGGCGTGCAATGGAAGGATAAGAATGCCGCTAAAACGCATCCTCAGCAAGGAAGAGTTGGCAGAGGGATGTCGCATGCATGCCGAAAGGGCTCGATAACGTTTTACTGCCACGCAAAAAGGTTTATCATGCGCAAATAAATACATGCTCGCCGGTAGGTGCGAGCAGCGAGGGCCTGAGCGATCGGCGGGCAGCCATCTTCTATTCCTTTCGGAACGGGGCAGTCTGTGGCTATTCAGAAAAACTGTCAGTTTTGTTCATGCATATTAATGCATTTTTTTCGCGTACACGCCACTTTGACGTGCTGAGTTTTCGCGGTTTTGTGAGGTCGCGTGACAGACAGGCGAAGTGGGCGTAGCCACAAAACATTGGACCAATAGCAGAGGGCTAATGGTGAAAAGGCGTCGAATCAGGAATGATTATTTTTCTTTTGTGCGTTTTAATCATGCATAATCAGTGTGTACACGTTATATCAGATGGGGAGCTATCGCAGTTTTCGTGACGTCGCGTGACAGACAGGCGAAGTTGGGAGTGGCCCGAAAATGTTTTGACCAATCGCGGAGGCTGATTGCAGAAAATGGAATCAAAACAATTTGGAATCATTTTAAGTTACAGCGCCCTAGTGCTCGTAATGCTTTGTGTGCAAGACTCTCCTAGTCTTCCTCAAAGTCATTGGCCTGGACCACGCGCTCTGGGTGTATACTTGTTATTGTGGATGTGTGTGCATGTTCTGTGCGCGTGCATAGGTAAGAATGCGTCATTTCATAGGCCATCCTCGTATTTAAAGTAGCATGCTATGGCCCGTACGTGCCAATAAAACTTCTCCAGCTGCCATTAAAGGTTGTTTATCTCTCTATTATTTGAGGGCACATTGAGGAAAAACACGATGCGCGGAGCTACGAACAGCTCATAGAATGCGGAATATCTGGCCTGTGGTATCACTGGGTTCAATACCCCGGAATGGCATGACAAAACAGCAATTAGAACACAGAACTTTCTAGCACAGAAAAAAACAAAAAGCCTACGTGCACACACAGCAGTAGGTGAAGTTCAATTATAGTATACAGAAAGACGAAACATTCGATATTTTCGGTAACTGCCTGCGAGAAAATGACGTAGCTAGAAGACAAAAAACGCACCTTACTTCACTATTGCAAGGTAGAATTTCGGAAGCTAATGCTGTCTCCCGGTTGCCAGAGGATAGTTTCATAATGGTAGCCACTCATTGTGAATCTATTGAAGAACTTTTCTTGATATTTAAGTTCCTTATAATTCGTCTATGATGGGGCTCTCGTGGGCAATCGACATCTCTCGTAACACTTCTTGTGCTTGTATACATACAGCCTAGCCTAAACACGCTGCGCTCCCCCGATTTTATCTAGTTTATGTATTTAATCAAAAATTTGGAAAAAATTCGTCTCTCGAAAGATTTTAGCTGAATGATGTAGGCGAACGCGCACTGACGCAACGTACATGGACGACATATTGTTAAAAATTAGAAACAAGTAAAACGTAGAACACGAAAGTTTCGGCAGTTTCGAAAACGGGTAATTTGTTTTACCCACACACCCTGCGAAAGAACGAACACGTAGTAGACAACAGCCGTTCGAAACATCCTTCATCCTGTCGTAGCGTTTCTATTCAGTGCCGTACGCTGCCTTTTGTTCGCCTGTGCTCTCCTCCGTTTTCTAGGAGCTACTGGATGCTGGAAGAAGGCCTGTATGTTACGACGGCGCCATGAAGCAATCATTCTAAGAAATTGCAACGTGTGTAACTAGAGTTGGCTGTATTAGTCCAATAAAACTTTCGTAGTGTAAATTTATTTTCCCATTCTTTAATTCATTTCCTCCTATTTCTTTTTTTTCCTTTGATTTATTGATAAAGACGGTCGATCGTGCACTCACGGAGGCTTCATTTATCGATTGACCGAAAGGCCGGCAAATTGGTGCGAATTCATAGCTTTACCTGTGCAGCGTGACCGGACATAGAGAAAACAAGACAGACATGTAAAATAGACAGGACATAAGCTGTACTCACAACGAATATTTTCTTGTACTCACATTAAATTTGTTTTCTGTTAATAGCAGAACATACTAAAGTAAGTACATGCAATAGTAAATCAACGACAAGGTACGGCATAGCTGAGAAAAAAAAAAGCCGTTGATAACTTTAATCTAACTTACTCACTTGCCATTTACGGAATGGGACTTCTTTGGCTGCGAGCGTCACAGAAGCCTCACTTAACATTTTTTCTCGTAATTGGTTCTTATGAAAGACTTCAATTATTTCTTTTTTGTTTCTTTGTTATGATGATATGTTAGGATGAGTGCGTAATTTTGGTACTGGGCTACAATCACATGTGCGACAATGAACGGCCAGATGAGGTAATTCAGAATATGAGAGGGAATGATGGATTCATTCGCAAGCAGATTTTGATGCATCACCCACTCTGTCCAACGCATACCTTGCCACAAGATAGGAAAATCACCTACCCTACACATTGTTCGCAACAATCATGCTTCTTCACGTGTTTTGTTTTAGGGTGAAGTTGTTACGTTTTTTTTAGCCTACTTAGATTCTTTGACTTACAAGGGGGCAAGTGTTTCCCAACTTCTGCACAGCTTATGTCCTGTCTATTTTCATCATCTCTTTTCACTTGTCTGTGTTCCGTCGCAATTTCAAGGGTTTATCAGCATCGGATTACGTACACCTTTTTTTTCATTGTGAAGTTTATAAGTGGGATTGCCACGTAACATTTACCAGTCAGGATTTTCATTGTATGTTTCGAAAGCCCCTGCTATGTCTGCTTAGTACTCTTCAGCAGCGACATTCAGCACTTTAATGATTTGTGCTTAACGGTGACGCTACCCTGCTTAGCAGTTCGAGTAGAAGTACGTAGAGGTACGCACCTGCCACGGTTGATAGAAAAAGAAAATTTAGTGCCTAAGCTTCAGGCTTTTGTAACGCGCACTTTTTTGCGACAATATAACTAGACAGGCGTGCCCTTTAACCCAGTGCTTAAGTTACTGCTAGCGCAGTCACTTTCGCGACAGACCATTTCTCTCAGTGGCGCCATCACTCCCGCTGCCTGGCTGTCACAGTGCGTTAAGGAGTAAAGCGAACTCGTAGCGCGAAAAGCACGGGACGCGAGTCGCTAGCCGAGTTCGTTTAGGGAGTCACAACCTGCCACGTTCCTTTTAAGAGTGCGATGTCAGAAAAGGTGCGGTGGAAAAGACATGGAAGATCTGGCACCGTTACCAGCGACACAAGCTTTCGGACGGCATATTAGTGAGACAAAAAAAAAAGTTGAGTGAAGACGAACACAACACACCAAAGCGAACACGAGAGTGCTCTGCTGCGGAGATTTCTTTGGGGAGCGGCAACAACGAAAGAACATAGCGTCTGTTGCACGCGGATCTCGGTCGAGCGTTCAAGTATGATTACCTTCGAAGAATGCGCTTGCAGCATGTCCCTGTTTGCAATAGTAGTGTAAGTGGACGGAGCGAAAGAAAATCGAAGGCGGTAACCTCGTTCTAGTTTTGTGCGTTGGTTTTTCGTTGTATCTTCGTTGCATCCGCTTACAGTAGAGGTAGAGAAGCTGCGCAACGTGGAAGTCGAGATCCTCACTATAGAGTATGACATTTAAGAAGGACGTTGAGGTACACGAGGAGAAAATCGCCGTAGCGAGTTACCGTTCAAGAACGCTGCATTTGAAAGAGATTAGTCTAACTGAATGATCATGGAGATATGGCTGGAGATGATCGCTAAGGTTTACGAACTCCTAAGGCGCAAGACCTAAAGTTATCAGTTCTCTTGCGATTGCAGCGGTAAAGTGCAGATTGAGAATACGACGAAACTAGCATCCGAACGAAATGTACCATTCGAAAGAAATTCTATTACATTGCTACTTCTAGTTGAAGTTCTATATATACATTCCTATATGGCCCAACTTGGTCGTTCACTGCGACCGGGGTGGGGAGGAGGGGGGGGGGGGGGGCACAGTTCTATCCCTCACAGGCACATAAAAAAATATGTGTTCGCCAAAAAAAGGCAGGTGGTATAAGTATACGTGGACCGGGCGTGTGTTTGCGAAGCATTGATCATTGTCTGGTTTCCGCACAGTCGTCCCAGGTACTGTTACCAGCCTTCAAGCATTTATTTCGACACCAGTACTTTACGTTGGAGGTGACCTCTCTGGGGCACAGGAAGTTTACGGAATACCTTGACGCGAGACATTCCTCAATACGAAGGAACGGACACATCTGATTACGGTATTAATCACCCATAGCAGACACTATCCCAGTCTCGCCTCCGGATAAAGTAGCCAGTGCGGTCATGGACTCTTCAACCGCAGTGGCGAAAAACAAGGCTTCCTTGTGCGCAGGAAACATCAACTTCAGGACAGCTGAACAAGATGTCGCCGACGCAGAGGCACACAGCTTGACACAGGCAGTCACTGGCTCCCAACCCTATAAGGATTATGTATACCAGTTTCGTTGGCCTCCACGATGTCCTCATCCTGTTGCACCGTGTTAGCATGTGCGTCATATATAAATCAACTAGCTCAAACAAATATTTCCATAGAAAGCCCATACTTAGTGACTCCGGGGTGTTTGTAAACAGGCCAGGCAGGCCTTCTGATTGTTTAGGCGCTTTCGCCCCGATAATGCTGGATGGATGGCCGAGAGAACGAAGAGCTTATTTGGTGAAAACCGAAGACGGCAGCCCATCCGACTAGGAGATGATTTCGCGGGTAACCAGGGCCCCACCTTTCACTGCGCTTTGATTGACGTTGAAGATTAAAATCGCATCAAGAAGAAGCTGCTGGCAGCGGCCTGTGATGAACGTCGTTTCTGGCGGACTGAGCATGATGTCTCGTAAAGGATGGCCGGGGTCGTGGTTTTTGTTTAGACGGTTACCACGGAGTTTTCTGAGGCTCCATATTACACCCTTGCTAATCATGCTTTTGATATCTCACACCAACACAGCGTCTTGTGCGGCGAAGTTTCTTCTGTTTCCTTTTTTCTTCTTACGGAGCCCAAGTTCAGACACAGTGTAAAGGAGAACGTCCAGAAAGTGAACTGAAAGGCCTCGTCAGACTTAGGATGTAATTAATTTTTATATGCCTCGACAGGAAAATTACTATCCAGTATGCTAAGTAGCGAAAACCCATAACACCGAAGTGTTTCTAAATAATCGGCTTTGAGACACATCTGAAGCTTAAGGCAAGACAGCTAGTACTCGTATGTGGTGACACTTGAGCCTCGGGGGACATCCAGCTACGTTACTGCATTTGGGGCAGATTTTTCATCGTGACACGGCATCATTACGCGTCGTCGCTACGTTGTGAAGGCTTTCTTTATGACAGGCCTCACGCAACACCCGATTTCGCTTTCTTTCGACTAACATGCTTGAGTGACTGGCCTCAGGAAAATAATGGTGAAACGACGAGGGTAGTGCTTGGCTGGTTATCTGCTCTGTCTTCCACGAATAACAGTTGTGAACTGCTTTATAGGTTCTATGAAAATATTAAGACTGCCTTTGATACTGTGAGAGTTGTCGAAAACAGACTATACCGGCATAAGATCCTAACGTGAATTTTGCAATTCATTATGCAGTGACAAATAACTTCATGTCCTTGTGGGTTCATAGTTGGCAAAATTAAGAAACAGGGTCGCCTACCCAACTGCTGGTGCTGAAAAAATATAAGTAATACAAGAGACACGCCTGTATGTATCAGAACATTCAGTACACGAATAGAATGACAGAGTTGAATACATTGAGCGATATTTCGGTTTTTTATTGGCCGATGTGTACAGGGTCTGGAGATAACAATAAAAATGATGCAGATCCAACGCACACCTTGGAATCTATGTGAGGCGAAGCTTTCGTGAAGCGGTTAATAAAATGCAATACATTTGCCCATTTCATTCTTACGTAGTTGGTGTAAAGGAAAGTGGCACGTCTGCATGCGCTTTCACGAACTCATCCTACGTAATGTGACACACGCAGTGATCCGAACTAGTAGGCTCTGGCACGATAAAAGTATACATGCTGTTCTGACCTAATGGGTCGATGCACTGATATTAGATGCCACAATCAGCACAAAATTCAATTTTTATTTTTAAATACGAGCTATCGGGCAAGACAGCAACATCACTTAGCAGCATCCAGCAGCCACGGTCAGGAAAATTCGGAATGGTTCGCGAAGAAACCTTCGCTTGAAAATCTCGCATAAAAATTTCCCCCTCAACACAACTCTGCTGTCACTTCCAGTCTTCACTGCACCTCACTGCACCATTGCGGTCACGCGTACATACACTCAAAACGTAAGCAGAAATAAAATGCGTAACATCGACTCGTTTGCGATCCAGTGCTTTCAACTTTGTGAAGACTGCTCGACGCAGCTGCCTTCTCTGCGGCAAAAGCGGAAGTTCTACATCAACTGCTTTGATTTCTCCTGCGCAGCTTGGTCGGAGCGTACAAACACATCATGTTGCTTCCAGGCGAACGAGCTAGCAGTAGATTTGAGCTTTCGAGCACAGTTTGTAGCGGCCATTTTGAGGACCTATGGACTGCTTTATGCGTTTTGCGCTGTTAGCCGCTGGGCCATGTTCCTTTTTTCGTATATTTAGGCTATTCAACGCCGTAGCGCGTGGTTCACTGTTGCGAAGCTTCGGCTACATTTCCGTCCATACGTGCCGCGTCGACGTGGCGAACGCTGCCCGGTTTGGTCGCTCGTTATGCGAACTGTGGCTAGCGAAGCCCGAACCACCAGCCGCAGATTCCACGGCCGTTTTTATTTGTGTGTAGCAGGTTGTTCAAGCTCGAGCTCCAGCCTTGCTTGCCGCGGGCACGTCGACCGTTTCTGAGGGCTCCTAGCACACGACCGCTCTCAAAACAACTGACGTTGCCAGATGGTACAGTTTGGGCGCTGCATTTGCTTCCCCGGGGGTTGTTTACAGCTGAAAGATTTTGTCTGTTGGCTACTTCAATAGTTGCAAGAGGCAGACGGCGTGGCCTGCCAGGAGTGTTCCTTTCATTGCTGGGTTTCGTCTTGTTTTTACTTGTTTACATTCTTTATGAGTTATCGCCCAGAAACGTTCGCTGCTTTGTTTCTTCCGGGACGTGTTTATGTCACTGCTTGTGTAAGGGCCAGCAGTGGTCTCTAGACACCGTAGTAAATAAATTCTTCGTAGTGCTTCTTTTCTTCGGCTAGGTGTGTTTATACACACGTGCGTTCAGGAGTTTGTGGTACTTGTTGGACACTAGAGTGAAGCCATAAATGCTTCCAAGGTTTTCGAGAACGCTTGCGCCAGAGGAAAGAATAAAAATATCCAGCGCATCTTTATCATCCTTTCTCAGCAGTGCCTTTTCCGCTGCGTGCCTTTTTCTGTGTAAGCCTGTCTTTTCCCACCTTCTTTGTAGAGGCTAACTGTAAGGTGTTTCTGGTTGTTTGGCTGGTTAAGGTGTTTGCTAAAGGCAGGATTTAAGGTGTTTCTGTTTTTCGTCGGTGCTTGAGAGTTCCAAAGGCCGCAGGCTGCGTACGCAATCCTAAAAGGAGTGGGTTTGCTGTTGGTTTATAGTTGGTACGTGGTAAGGTTGAACGAAAGCAGTGCAAGCTGAAGGGATGAAAAAGCAAGAAAGTCTGACTTTATTTCTTTCTCCGTGCGTGTGCGGTTTCTGTTGCAACTGACTAGATAGTTTAAGCAGACAACTTGACAGCTGGCTTTTTCACAATGTGCGACTTTATGCGGTGAAGTGCGCTTCCGTGATTACCCGAGAATTTCGCAGATGGCAGCAAATAACTTACAAATCTTGCTATGAAAACCTTGATAATAGTTAAGCGTCGTTGTTGATACGAAATAGGGACACAACAACTGGAACCAGACCTGGGTTCTGTCGACTGAGATTGGCGCAAAGTTCACTGCATGATAAAACATCGTTTTCTTTTTTCTTAAATCATCTAATACCTCGAGAAACAGCCTCGTGGGAGAAGACGAAAGCAGTAATAGGGCACACGTTGTGGTTCTTAAGAGAAATCGCTGTCCAACTTTAACGGAAAAGTAAAGCTGCAACGAATGGCCTCGGCGGCCGCATTTCGATGGGGGTGAAATGCAGAAAACACCCATGTGATTAGATTTAGGTGCACGTTAAAGAACCCCAGGTGGTACAAATTAATCCGGAGCCCCCCACTACGCCGTGCCTCATAATCAGATGGTGGTTTCGGCATGTAAAACCCCATAATTAAAAAAAAAGCTGCAAAGAACGGTTTGCCGTTAGGTGCAAGGCCAGCACAAAAAATGAAAGATAAAAAAAGGTAATTTATGCATCCGGTTGAGGAGGAGGATACTGTTGGCTGCAGGCAGATCTAGTCTTCCTGGAATTGCCCGCACCGCGCCAGCGCCGCCTTCCAGCAGAGTTTCAGAAAGTAAATCTATAGGTACGTCGTTTAGTGCATCCCTCATTTTCAAAGAGCATCGCGTGATCGGAAAACAGGGCTATGCGGTCAGTGATGCGGAAAACAACACAAGCCGCAGCTTGTGACAAGTCACCCAGTGCATGACGCCGTGCCAGCCCGCCCACCCTCACGACAGACACAAACGCCCCGAAATGAGTCTGCTAAGCGTTACCAATCACAATCTGAGTACACGTCGCCTAAGAACTTCAGTGGGATTAGGGAAACTTCCCGCCTGAATGTGAGTGTCCTCGCGGTAATATATTGTCTACATTAGCATGAGAGGCGTCTCGACATTCAAGCGCCTCAAACGAAGAATTGTGTTCTGTAACGAGTCGAGGGCGCTGCAAGAAGTAATGTTCTTGTTCATGTTGCTAGTTGACGCTATATGTGAATACGCAGGACGTGAATCAACGTTTGTCGCTAGATCTCTCTGAGGCAGGTGTCATCGTGACTTCGTCGTACCATTTTAGTCGTGTTAATGTTATTTTGCTTTGCTCCAACGATTTTCTACTTTTGAGCTTCTTTTCTTTTCCTTTCTTTTTTCTAGAATTTAACGCGTACACGCTATAGAAGGATGAGCATAACGAAGACAACGAGAATGAAGAGTTCATTCCAACAATATACTCATATTGTTGACGTATTGCCACCCTGACTTGCACATCTCGCCCCTTACTTTTATTTTAATGAACACAATATCAGCTTGCATTTTTATTATGTTACAAAAAAAGCGAGTAGCAAGGAAAGACTACGTCTAGGATAGCTCCTTATAGACGAACCTTGCGCACGTGACAGCTTGGCGTAATGACGTGCGATGATTTTCAGCAGGAATTCATAGATGTTATCGTATATTCACGTTCGTGTGGAGAATGTTTCACACCATGAGCGATATGCCAAAACGTAAAACAGTGGCGTTTTACATTCGAAGTTGCAGAGAACGAGGCTTATAGAGCTTTTCATTCCGAGTGGTGCCTTCAGAATTGAATACGTTTGCGATGTCCGTGGAAGGAACGTAACCTTGGTGAAAAGCGTTCTTAAAGCGTGCCTTCAGCACACTCAGCAATGCTAATGGGTATTTGTTTTCGGAGATCTTAAATTCCATCAGATTTCACTGTAGCTTGTGAAGGTAAGACGTCTGCATGCGACGCCTAAAGAGGGTTGGCGATAATTTTATAACTATATCGTGCCCTTTTGCCTTAACAGAATTAGCAGGACACGTTCAGGCTGTTTTTTTAGGGTATGCAATTTTATTATGGCGCGTAGCGTACCATCAAGGTATACAAATGTCGTGGGCGCATAGTGTGCTAACCCTCCAGATGGGTTAGTAGCAAACTATTTACATTCATAACCAGTATTTGTCGCTTCACTTTCCAGCTTTCAATTTGATTTTGGGCTGCTGCTTCGTCGACCAATGACTTTCAACTACAAGGTAGGTGTCAATTGTCAGTCCCGTCGAATAAATGCTTTCAGCTTCATAGGCACTATAATATTCATTCAGAATTTCCCGCTAAGCGCGCCAAATTACCCACTCGCCCGAGCCGCGCGAAGCCCGCGGCAAGCGGTACAGTCACGGAGGTGGAATTACATGCAGTGCTTGGTAGCTCTCGGCAAGAAGGGTTAAGGCGGCAATGCGGCGCATATGTTTTCTGCACACACTGCAGACACACAGAGTTCGCTGAGAAATTCCGCTGACTCACGGATGCGTAAAAATGAATGACCCCATAAAAAGCGTGAGCCTGCCGTTTACCCCTAAAATGAATGTGCTGCAGTCCAGCCCTGCACTGCACGCGACGCTAACCTGCTTACACGCGTAGCCACTGCATGCTCAGCAGAAGTGAGAGATGAGTTCTCACAGAACTGCGAGCGTCTGCGGCATTAACACTCCACCGAGATAATTGCAAAAGCTATTTGTCTCTCTTTCTATATTCTTAGGCACTACACATATTACGTATCTACCCCCAGGGTAGCTGAATCAACACGGACCATCTGCTGATAAGCGCGAGATCAAGTGTTCAACAGCCGGCCACGGCGACTGACTTATGTGGGATGGAACGTATAAGTAGTTCACGTACTCAAGCTCCCGTGCATGGTTATGCAACTTTGTTGGT
Source organism: Dermacentor silvarum (assembly GCF_013339745.2). Taxonomy (NCBI): domain Eukaryota; kingdom Metazoa; phylum Arthropoda; class Arachnida; order Ixodida; family Ixodidae; genus Dermacentor; species Dermacentor silvarum. The sequence goes on from NC_051157.2 coordinate 77,568,340, forward strand.
TATGTATCTAGGTTAGCCAGTGTAGACCAGCTGGTGCTAGCGTGAAAGGTAAGCGGACTTGAAGATGATAGAAAGAGATACGAGGGGGGGTAAACCCAATAAAATAAGAGAAACGGTTCATGATTGTGATGTGGCGCGCGACACTTCTCAAGGTCTATCACTAAATCCCCTTGTCATCAAAAAGCGCAACAACGCATTCAACGCCTTCTTTTCAGAGGACGCTCTTGACCAGTGTCCGATGACTCTGGTTTTCGACAAATGGCGATTGTTCCGTCTGTCTAATGCGGCTGCAAGTTCAATCCTAGGCGGGTTGAAACGAGGACAATCAAAAAGAACATGGGCTATTGTGTCTTCGCAGCCACAGTTGTCGCATATGGGTCGTTGGTCATTCCGGTGCGGAATGAAAAGTCTTTGTGAAGGCCACGCTGAGCCAAAGGCGGCACAAAAGCGTTTCTTTAGCTCGCCATATCCCTGGTGGAAGACGGAGCTGTAGATGCGGATTCAAACTATGGAGACGAGTGTTTGCGAATTACACCGAGTTTCATTGTGACAATGTCAGCTAGCATGCTAGCGAGCGAAGCCTTGTAGCTGCGTTGGTGCACGACAGTGGTTTTGCTACGCAACATATACTATCATGGTCCGATTAGTCGTCCTCATCCGCATGGTCATTACCACAGATGATGTAATGGCCTGGTAGCCATTGTTATGCGATGTTGTGTCCTTTGTCGATTGCATGGTGATGGAGTAGTTTTACGTCAGCGACTAAACCTCCTTAGCCTTACGTCAGCGATTAGGCCTCCTATGATAAAAACGATGACATGAGACACTGGAGAGCTGCCACCTCAAGTGAGAGAAGATGGATCATTCCTGTGATGGTTGTTGAATTACCAACTCCACAGCAGCACGGAGCGGAGGGCGGTGAGTTCTGCAGTCGTCGATCGATGATGTCAAATGAGACATCTTGCATTTGATGGCGATGGGTCTCGCGTGAATAAACACTGTACCTGCTGAGCTTGCTGAGGAAACAGAACCATCCGTGTACACGTGAAGGCGTCCGCTTTGTTTCTCATGCAGGAATAGTGGTGTGGCTCGTTGCAGGACTAAAGATGACTACTCGGTTTTCTTTTTGATGCCAGGAATGGTAATTTAAGGAGGGCCTGGAGGCAGTGTAGGCAGCACATTGCTAAACATGGTCTTGCTGCAGGCGTGAAGTCCGACGGTAGAGTTGCATAATGAGCACCAGTATTACCGCTCAATCCAGAACGTGACTAGCCGTATGAAGGAAGGCGAGGTAGTGTGAGGGAAGCCAGGCGAAGCATCTGTAGTGCATCCCCAAAGCATATTCGGCCAAAATTTCAAAGGTTACTTGGGTCATTAAGCCTGCCAAATCAAATAGTGCAATCAGTATTACTAAATATGATAAGCAGGCGAGGAACCGGAGCTTCTTCATCTGAAATATTTTGTTTTTGCTGCTTCGAGTGATTGTTGTGTATTGTGACAGAATGTTCGCACGTGGTAGCTGGTTAGCTGGTTTTGTTAACCATACAGTACGCTCCTACACATAATGTGCGAAGAATATTATGAGGTATCAATCTAGATTTCTACATCTAATGCGTTCATCAGCGCTCCCCTGCCATGGTGGCTTAGCGGCAATGACATTGCGCTGCTAGTTCCAGAAGATGCGGCATCTAATCCCGGCCGCTTGTGATTCTTCGAAATTAAATTGCTTCAAAACAAAATCTGTCCGTCACGTAAGACAACGAATGGTTCATACTCCCTTAAGCAATGGCTCATACCCCCGTAAACGCGGCCTCCCCATTACGACGACAGGAGAGAAGGGAAATTATACGCTGGGATGATGAGCGGCAACGCAGCCAACTGTAGAAGAAGAAGACGACGACGAACGCGGGAGCAGTGGCACGAGCGCGTGCCGGGCACGAGCTCGAGCGCAACCCGAGGGACACCAACGAGCCAGCTGTGGAAGAAGAGGACGACTGGCCAGCTAATGCTGATGATGGTAGTTTTCCACGTACACCAACCCTGACACAAGTGAGCCAATAAAGCTATGCTTAAAATGATTTCATGTCGTTATTATTAATCTTACTGTTCTGTTCTACCTGTTATTCCACAAGCCGCACTGGTTTTAAATTAAATATTTTTGTCATTGCTCTGCTTTGAGTGTTGTTGAGTGTATACAGTTTCGCATTACTTTCTTATGAAAGAGAAATTTGCCATTTACCATAAAGTAGCACGAAGATAAAAGAAAACTCACATAGGTTTTTGAGAAAGAGAGCTTTGAAATTAAGAAAAATCTGTCGCCCGAGAATCAAAGTCGAGATCAAAACGCCTTTCCGGGGCGTTCGCTCCAACAGCTGCACTAAAGAGGCGGCTAGCAGAGCCAGGCAGAATTAAACGATATAGTTGGAAGCACAGGGACACCTAATATGGCAAATCTAATCATTGCTTATTCTTTGAACACAATTTCAAATCACATTCGTGATGGCTGTTTTCCTTCACATTTAAGCCGCTTGTGCCTTCACCGTTTCTTCTTTTAGATTTGGATACAGACCGTAGTGTTGCGTTCACTTAGCTCTAGATCAACCGAAATGGCTACTTCATCCTTTCAATTGCATGAGTGTCGTCTTAAGATGAAAACTTCGGCGAGTTAGTTGATGCTAATTATGAAGGTATTATAACGAAGACATAGAAAGGCTCACCTAAAGGTAGTGCAAGTTATGTTTCTGTCGTGTTTTGTTTTTAATGCATTATACGGCTACTCAGACCGGGGTCGATCAGGGGGTCGTTTTTTGGTCAGCCTCAAAATGACCACTCAAGCATGCTCAGAGCCACTAAAAAGTGCCTAATAGATAAAATATACTGCATGAGGCAGGCTATGAGCAAGTTTCCCGTTCCAATGGATAGATTGATTGTGCGGAAACAAAAGTGGCACGGCCGAGGAAATTTAGCGTTGCGCCCAGGCCGCTCAGTAAAGCGGAGCGCCACAAACGGCATCAGGCTAGTCTTATCGATGAGCACAAGTTTCGCAAGTTTGCGGTTATTCCCGTTAAGAAGTATCAACCTTTTTTTTTATTTTCCATAGTAACGTGCTGTATGCGTTGTCGTCATTATGGTGACCTTGAAAGGCGGTTGTCACGCTGGAACTGATGATACCTTTTTACAATTGAAAAGTTCAAATTCTCAAACACGTCGAAAAAAAATCATTACGCACTCCGGCTGCCTGGTTGTTGATAACGAAACAACAGATCTATTCGGGGACCACGTTTGGGAGGCTGACGGTTCACCTGACACTGACACTGGACATGTCCTCTAGTTGCCCAACCGAGACGCAGTCGCTTATAAGGCCTGAAAATACTAACATGGGCGTATCGAAGTTCGAAAAGTAAGCCGAGGAACATTCGTAATGCGCCGCATTAAAATTTCGTTCTTGGACCATAAATCACCTTTCGGGGCATGTGTGGCAGTCGACAGAAGGATGGAAAACGGGCGGCGTGCACAAAGTGTTCGACGAGAGGTGGGTCGGTTTGAAGAGGTTTTAAAGGAACATAAGATCGTCTGTAGATAAGATGGATGTTGCAGATGGTAATAGCTGTGATCATCCGTAGTTTTTATGTTTTCTGCAGGGACTCCGTTGTCACATGTCTTCTAAACTAGAGCCATTTTCTTGCATGGTCTAAATGCGGTGACAGATACAACACGAGTTTTGCTACATGCCAAAAGTATACGAAGTGGGTTAGGCTTCGCGACGGTATGCAGAAAGTATAATTGTAAAAGCGCACATAATTACGCACGAGTAACCGAGTAACACTTAGGAATAGAAAAATAACATTCGCAATCAGTAGCTGCTCTGCCTCATGTTTAGGTCTAATTACACAATGCTTTGCATGACAGCGCATTAAAGAGGGCACACAACTCTGTTATTGATGACGTCATACGGCTGATGAGTTACTTAGCGCAATTTTCACCTAAGTATCGGAAACTGCATTGTTGCCTCTGAAGCGCTGGGCCTGTCGCCTATACATCTTTTGGGCATTTAGGAAACAGTACATTCGATAACTCGGAAACTACTGATGTTTTAAGCGGAAGATCAGGACATAGGCGCAGCGCCACTGCAAGTGACAGCACGGCTTAGCGCGGGCCGCTGTGGTACTGAGTCAGCACTAATTAGTTTAAATAAGCTTGACTTGAAGGGACAAGTGAAAGTATAGCGGTGCAGCGCTTTACTTCAATGCCTTACGCCTGTTGTAAGATTTTTCTTGAAGCCGCCTAGCATTTATCATTCCTGCTGTCGCTATTACAAAAGAAAAAAAAAACGACAAGAAAAGAGAGATTGCACGTGACTTTTGTTTAATATAGGTGATGCTGCCGCGAGTGGCAAGTTATCTGCCACGAGGTACCCTCACATGAAGGTTTTCTGAAGTGAACGGTGTTGTGACGTCGCTTGACCCTTTGTATACTTTTGGAGGTCTTATAATTTTCTTTAGCGATAATCATTTTGACATAATTAATAGCCCTTGATAGGCGCACGGATTCCAGAAGCTATCGATAGATTTGATGAGGGTTCTCACGAACTTAGCATTCTCGCATGTCGGGTTAAATAAAATTTGTAGCTCACCTTCTCAACCAAATTTATTTGTTCGTTCCAGTCGCGCTCACCATTCTTTTCATCACACATTCAATGTTATACTGTTTCATGTATGTAGCCTAAAGATGTTCAGTGACCAGAAGGAGACCAGCTGGTGCTTAGAATTACCATTGCGTTCTGTATCTTTGAACTGCAACGAAACTTTGAACCATGTAAGAAGAATAGTTTCAGGTAGTGTAGAGATAAAGCAGCCTCTGCGAAATTTCACGTTTGAAGTACGAGTGAATGTGCCTCGAAAAACTCGCAAAAGTAGACGTCTTTGATACATAAACGTAAAACAAAACAAAATAAAACGAATCAAAACGCCGCCATTAGCGCTCAAAGGAAGTGACGAATGACGACTCGATCGCTCTACGGCATGACCTGCGATATTAGGCGTCGACCTAGATGCATGTAAAAATTTCAGAGGCGACGCGCTGGGATTTACGTCATATCCACTAACCACCAGCAGCACGAGTCGTCTGCTTAGGTGCTATTGAAAGGCTGCAAACGAGAAAACTAGACAGTCTCCGACCCTGAGTATTTGCAAAGATTGCTTCCCTAGTATTTACTACTTACTTAATAACCACCATTGCAAAAGGAAGATGTCGTTGCAGGTGGCCTTTAAAACGCAAGAGACATCTGGTTTCCTAGGTTACGGAGATTACTTCCAGGCTTGCGAGGATCAGTAGAGGAAGCGACATGGCTTGCAGAAGTCTCGTCAGGCGTGCACTTTCCTCGGGACCAAAGGCGCATATTTCTCGGTACGCAAAAACACGTTGTAAAGCTGAAAGAACTCGATTTACAAACAAGATGTCTGACCTCAGTGGAAGCCGAAATACAATATAGCGACCTTGCGCCCACGCATTTTGCTGGTCCCTTGCTCGCTTTCGTTGTCCTTAATTACATCTTGGCATACGTGAGGCAAGAACGTGACGGTGATGAAAAGCTGCCACACTGCGCTGTAAATCCTGCTGCAAATTAAAAAAGAGAGAGAGAAAAAAAAAGCTGGTGACAATAGGAAGCCTAGCCGTAAACTAAAATCTCATCCTCCAAGTATGAAGCCACGTGGTGAAGCTTGAAGCTTTCTTCAATATGATCAGCAGTTCGCGATGTTTCCGGGTTTAGTTTATGCGGATCTTTCTCTCTCGTGCAAAAGAAAAGCGTTGACAAACCTAAAGGAAACTAATCGATTCACACAACCACGCGAAGTGCGGCTGAAATTCCGTACGAGAGCAGTAAAAAGGGTATCGACGTCAGGCAACCCAGTACGCGTAACTGCGGATAAAATGTTCTCAATGCGACTATGATAGGGCAGTTTCAGGAGAAATGGAATTTCCACTCTGAGAGCAAATTTTTTTTTATTTCATATTCCGGGAAGAGTTCCCTGCGTTTTTGTGAGGTTGCATGCCTCAGCTTGCAGAGTTATTGTGACTGCCACAGGGGAAATCACGGATGGGGTTTATCCAATGTGTGATCAGATAGTGCGCTGGCGATCGCATGAGGAGCAGCGATCGCATGAGGATCGCGTCAGCGGAAAAAAAAAAGGACGAGGGCAGGACAGGAGGGACTGCACTGTGCATTCCTGTCGCAATCTCTTTCGAACTTGTAGGCCTTACAGAAGCCTGAAGAAGAGGGAGGTGACGTAATGTGGTCTTCACTTTAGCACGTGCTGACCCAAACCACTTTTTATTGTTTTCATATTAGAGTGTCGGAATGTCGGTGTTGCCCGCAAGGCTTATCCTTTAGTAGGACATGCAACTGCCAGTGCACTGAAATACTCCTAAAAGTGTGAGAAATGACACACAGCTATAGATAATTGTTTCTAATTAACTATGTACAGAACCTCCTCATTTCACATGTCTCGTCGACAAAGGATTGAGCGAGAATTTGACAGCGAAAGCTGTATATGGCTACGCGAAACGAAAAACCGTTTGCCACATGTTTCGAAAAAGATCTTCATTGGCTGCGCCGTCAGTTACGTCGTTCTCTACGTCGCACCCAGGCGCGCGTGCCATTGGCAGCGCCGTTAGTGACGTCGTTCTCTGTGTCGCATCCAAGCACGCGTGCCAAGTGCCGCTCGAGAAACTCCCGCCGAAAGCGGGCGTTGGCCCCGGCGAACGCGTTCCCGCCATTTCCACGTTGACGCTGCTCTACCCGCAACGCCGCCTCCTCGGCTCGCCGTTGTCGCATGCGTTCGATATCTGGAGTTAGCTCGGTGTCGTGGTTAGTAGCATCCGTCCGCCATTGGCGCTTTCGTTCGACTAGAAATACAAACGTGTAACCAATAATTGAGAAACGCTTCAATATAGCGTCGGGATTAACCCACTGGTAAACACAGGGGCCGCACGTTTCAGCTTCGCTGGTTAACCATCTGTACGGAGTGCTTGGGCGATGTTTTTTTCATTACTGCAATATTTACTCGATAGAATTTCCCGCCAGATAATGCCATTTTATAAGCGAAGGCACTGTTTTTTGAACAAGCTTTGCAGCATTTGCTTTGCTGCTAAACTTTGTATTCTTACCCATAGCCACCATATTTCCCTTACCAGCAAGTTTCATTAGCCTTTTTAATGAGCTTTTTTCGCCATTGTAGTAAGTGTTCGTGATAAGCAGGTTGTGCTACTCATCCCCTGCAACTGTATTTTTCCTTTCTACTTTTTTTTACCGTTTATTATGAGCGAGCGCAGGCAGCGTTTTTGTAAACTATCTTATCACGAATGCAGGAGGAGTCGATTGCAAGCTAGAGATACCAATTTTTTTTTGTGTTTCATATCGATTGTGTTGATGCTTTGGGCCAAATGTTGTGCACTGTCTATATATTTGTGGGAAACCAGAAATCGCTTGCTGTAGCTTTTCGTTTGAATTCAGCGCTTGTTTGTGGGTACTTTTCCTTTCGCTTCGGCTTTCGCGCTCAAGCTACAATGTATGCTCAAGCGAAGCACCATCTATACCACTTTTATTTGTTAAATATTTAACTACCACTACTTCGCCTCCTTTGAGGTGACCTTCCCTGAAGTCTCCAAGAACACGTTGCAGGCCATTTGGCAAAAAAAAAAAAAAATAACGCTTTTATCGATGACGAAAACAGTCTCGGCAATGAAGACAAAAGCGTCCTATTGGAGTCCATTTGCAGTCGCTCCTTCTGGTATAGTTAGGAACTACTTTAACTTGCTCTTAATTATTTGCTTGATTAGGCGTGAGTAATACTAAATATGGTTGATAAATTGAGATTACATTCTTTTAGTTAAGAATACACATCGAGAATCGAAGAGACTGGACACGCTCAAATACAATTTTGCTATGGTACTTTATTGCAGCAGGTTCTCAATTTTTTTTTCTTTATCAGCGTACCTAAAGTTTCCTAGAGTATCGATAGTGGACAGCACTTGCTGCTCACTTGGGAAGTTGAAGCAAATGCTTCAACTTCCCATTAAGCCAAAGGAATAGAAATGGGCGCCCGGGCTCTTGCTGCAGGGCCTTGTAATTGCGTTGTTTCTTTACATTGATTCCGTTTTCAGTGTTCGTGGTATTTTGTACTCCTCACTATATGTATTTGAAATATCGCTTCTCTCGCGTGCAGACAATAAGTTCTGCAATAAATGCGTAGGTAGTAAATGATTTGTCAGATCGGCAAAACAAGCTTAGATCTGAGCGACTATCAAATGAGTGAAAGGAAGCGTGCGAGATGCGGTTGACTTCCTCTGCCCGGCAGTTCCTCCAAGAGGACACCCGACAGCGCAATAGGGCAACAAATGCCATGAAACCACCTTAACGACTGCTTTGAAATGCGCGAGCGCATAAAAGAGACACAGCGCGCAACGAAATATTTTTGTTTTCGCGCTTTTTTGACAGTGATGTCTGAAACCACTACAGAAAACTTGGCGCATTTCGGAGGCTGTAAAGTGGTCGTTATTCTTGGCTAGGAGAGTGGTTCTGATTTACGAGCCTCACCGCTTCTCTGTCGTCTACAGAGTGAACGTCCAGATTACGGCCCCATGTGTCACCGGAAACTGCCGTGTGGCTTCTTTCGCGGGTTCGCGTTCGATCGATTTTTTGATGACGTGTTGAGGGTATTGGAGCTGCTTTCAAGCACGAAAACAGCTCTCAACTACCGTGTTTATAATATTGTGAAAAAGCTGCATTAGATAAAAAAAGGGAACACAAATAATAGGTAAACAGGGCACACAAGTGTGAGACTGTACATATAGGTAAGAAAACAAAGCACAGATAATATCTCCGGGAAAAATTTTCCCTATGCATTTCAATTACCTGCAGACGTGGTTAAACGGAGTATCTAGCGGCGGAGAAGCAAGGTACTAGGACAGTGCTTGAGATGCAAGTTATTAAGCCATTACGTATGTTGACCTGTCTATTACGATGTATATTGCGTGTTTAAACTGTTGTTGCTGTTGTTCTAGTGAAAGGACCCAACCTACTCTGGCGAATCAGCTATAAATCGGGTGGCGAAACGACTATTATTGTTTCATTCTTTTTTAAGAAAAATAAGCTCAAATGAAATTAGTAAATTGTATAAATGATATAAATTGTCATCTGTTAAAGATATGAAGGCTAAAATATGTAAACATTCCAATAAAAATTATGTGAGCATAAAGAGGAAAACTAACAATTATGGCATCCAGTTCTTTTTGTCTCGCGCAGAAAATCGCAGAGGGCATCAGAAACTCTTCTGTGGCTATAGCCCCATACGGTAACCCCAAACGAAAGGATGACCGGAAGAGTGAAATTCAAGTCAAGGTTTCGGAAGGGTTCTTCTAAAAATATTTCCCTTTGAATATTGAACCGTAAGCCTGCTAAAAAGAAGCGTTGCAGAGATTCACTTTCGTTGGACGAAGGAGACAATGGTGAAACAGTCTAAGGCAAAAATTACCAAATTTTGGAGTAACGGAGGCCGTTAGACCCCCGAGTTTGTCCGCTAAAGAGCAACGACACAGAGATGCGTACCGTGTGCAAACCTGCGTTACACCGCTCTTCGGATGGCGCTTGTCCACGGGACGAATGTCAGCATTTTCTCTCACTGCCCACGCTGTTGGGCAACTGGGGTTCACCAGCCGTGCCGTGAATATAATTAGACATCGATACCGTCCAGACAGGTGTCGCCTGCTTGACAAGTCAAAGGCACAGGCAAACCTGCTGCGTAGATGCACGGAATGAGACCGCCAGCGGTATGTTCTGTTAAAGAAGAAAAAAAAAAGGAGCCAAGAAGAAAAAAGACGATTATATATATATATATATATATATATATATGTTGATCTGCGCGCCACGTCGAGGAAGGAGCGCGCACCACCTAGAGCAAATACTATAAAAATTTGACGACGGGTGCTGCCAGCCAAGAGTGGCCCGCATCGCCCGTCGTGCTCGCATGCTTTGTTCAAAGTAAGACCTGTGAAAGTAAAATTTCCATGGGGGTACTCGGCACGTAGTGTTGTAATCGATATTTCGAGTTTTCTAGTGGAGCACCATTTGCTGTTCCAAGGAAAATTGGGATACGGGGAATCACTGTGGACGACGATAATTCGGCTGTAGCCACAAAAATATATTTTTTTATTTTTTACTTGTGCTTGCTAGGTTTGCGTCCATGGAAGGTTCTCTACGCACCCGGGCTTGGAGAAAAAAAGATTAAATTTGTGTTAGGACGCGTTCGATCAGTTCACTATTACTTCTGTTGAGTAACCGAAGTTGTTCTGCGTTAAGGGTTGTGCTGCCGGAGGGGAAACCACGAAGTCCGCTTGTTTAACATGGCGTGCTACTTTGCAACCGCTAGCCTTCATACGAGCCGTTGAAGTGAGAACTCAGGTGCGTTTGTGCCATTGTGGGAAACCGTAACCAGCATGCTCGTCCGACTGCAGAGGATACGGTGGAGCGGCGATCGCGTAAGAGAGCACGAAAGAAAGAAAAAAGAAAGCGAGGTTAATCCAGTTGCAGCTGGTTTGCTACCCTACGTCGGGGAAAGGCGAAGCCAGGAAGAAAAAGGAAGATCGAAATGAAAAGGAAAATGAAGAGCAAGTGATGCGGGTTGGCGCACTCGAGCGTTCACCACGCAACAAAGGAGGTCATGGAGCCCAGTCGTTGTCGCTCTGGTAGCTTTCTGCGTGGATTACGCTCGAGCATGTGGTCCCAATATGCTTTCGTACGTGAGTGTTTTGTCTTTCATTCGGCTTAAAGGGGCGCGCAAGGTCGTTCTCTCATCATCCAAAAGAAGGAAGATTCGTGAGGACGTGATCCTCCTTGTTCAGGTCGCAATCGCAAAAGTTGCGTCAGGCAGAACGCGTAGCAGCGAAGTGGGCAACGTGGGCTCGACGCCACCGCCCTTCGCCATAAGGCTTGCGTTTCCCGCCTGGTCCGCAACGCGATTTGGTAGCAGGTGTGCGCAGCGGACTAACAAGAACCGAAAGGCAACTCGACGACGGCTCGAAGAAGCCAGGAATCGAGTTGCTATCGGCTTGGGCCTGAGCTGCACCGTCAGGTCGTGCCGTTCCCGCTGTGCAAGCGCGTGCCTCCTACAGCGACTATAGCTTCGGTTGGCCGTTCCTGCATAACGATCTGGTCAACGCGTGTACCGTGCGCGATTTGTTGTGAATTCTTGTCGACGGGACCGGAGGAAGCCTGGCAAAAATGTATACGTGTGTTGAGCAGCCACACGGACTACATTCGTTTCTCTGGCTTTCAAGTTCTTATGTGCTAGTCTTCTTCTTGTATGACCGGTGACAGGCGGGGCTAAGCAGGACTTGAGACGATACCAACTTATATAGTAAATAGCATTGTTTAGGACTAGGTTTTTCTCTCATACCAGTGTGTGTCCTTAAGCAATTCGCAGAGAGAAGTTGTGTAGTATGAAAGGCTGAAGGTTGGCCTGAGGCACATGCCTCATGCCATCTACTCTATGCTGAGAGACAGGGAAAAGAGAGAAAGTAACATAATGGGTGGCGATCAGAACTGATGAGAAAGGAGAAGCGCATGGGCAACATGTCTACTCATATACTAGAGTCCAGAGCCGTACTTTTTAAAATATCTAGTCAAGTCTGAAAGACCTGAAAACATGAACTACGGTCACGCCGAAGACTCAATATAACGTTCTTGGAAAAGGCTTGACTGGAGAGACAGGCTAGAGTGTCAGCCAATCTCCACCGATTCTCCATGTATTGGTGGCAATGGCGATGATGCAAGCTACGGGTGTATCTAGCCTTGCAGAACCATGCGGAACTTGCTCCTCACGAGCGTCTCCTTATATACAATGCGGTGTTAAGAGGCAATAAGCACTTCACCGCAGCGTGCAGTTCACTCCGTATCCAATGAGGCTACCAACTGCACTATGCAATTGGTAAAATTTATCACTACTTGGTAGACTTCACCACTTGTTGAACAGGACAGTTTATATAAACATGCTCCAGGAAAAGGCAAATCATCTCTTTCTCTTGAAAATCCAGTTTCCATGCGGGACGATCAAGTTCTTCAGGTAGCTCACGGAGACGCTTACCTTTCAGTCCACCAAGTACAGTCTTGCGCTCTGCCCCGAATTCTGGGCATTCTAACAAGTAATGTTCTGAGGGAGACAGTCCTATTTTCTGACACCACGCCGGCGTTCTCTCTGACATTTCGCTTCGTTTGCAACGTGCTGCACGAGACAGATTGTCCGTGCGAGCCAGTATATCGCGAAATGAAAACACGTATACAGATGCGCTCAAATTTCGCATTAGGGAGTATCGTAATCGTTGGTGAAATTTTTAGATACTATTTTTTTATTCTATACGAAGCCAGCCATGATTTTTTCCCCGTGTGTCTTTTTTGTGTTATGAGTGCAATTCAACGAGTTCCACATTAGGAAAGGGGAAACATAGATATCAAAACTGATGTGGTTTCTAGTGCCAAAGCCACAACTTCAGCTTGGTTTTCATCACCTGGAGAATGTTAGCGTGCGCGAAAAGCTTGGTACCCCAGCGTTTTGAGTGCGAAGCACTTTAGGGGCCCGGGATGTCGTCCCTCGTCGGTGAGTGTCACGCACAACACAAGGACGCGTGTACGTGTAGTACGTACTTGTAGTTTAGCCTTTAGACCCTGCAAACAAAGAAGCGCTCTTTCTCGCCATGGACGCCTAACAGGTGGCACGCATGGAGCTACAGCGGGCGCTTGCTCAGCGAAAGACAGCGGCGCCGGAGGGCGGACTCGGCTGTGCGACAACGTTAGGCACAATCAAAGCGTCAAAGAAGAAAGAAAAATCCCCAGCTTCGTCAGGCAGCAGTCAAGGCCCAACGGCAGCGAAGGCAAGCGAATCCTGCGGTTAAAGTCAAGCAAGCTCAAGCTGAAAGCAAGTGGAGGCAAGCGAATCCCCAATTTCAAGTTCGCAACACACAAGGGAAACGTCAGAGGAGAGCAGCTAATCCCCAGGTTCGGCAACGCGTAGCGGATGTGAGACGGCAGCAGTGGCAGCTACCCGAGAGTGGCGGAGCGGAAGCCCGATGCAAGCGGGACTTCTTAGATCGATCCTTTGGCCATAGTTGTAAGGTGTGTGATAGGCTGTGGTTCCATAACGCGTTGATGAAGATCGGCAACATTCGGAACCCTGTATCAAGAGCGAATGCGCTCGGAGTACTCGAGCGAGAATTCTCGGCAACATCGAAGACGAATTTCAGTGAGTACCAACTTTTCTCAACTTGTAAAGATTCGCTAATAGCCGGGCGAATGTCAGCGATGAGTGTGACATATGGCTACACTTACGTGCCGCATCCGCTCGGCCTGCCTGGGCTAAACCCAGTGGAGGAAAGATTGATTGCACCTCGCTTACCCTCCATGAGCATCCGGCGATTAACGCATGACAGTGTCCAATATGGAATCAAAGGTCATGTGGTTGATGTCTCTATCGATGTGCAAAAGACGGTGCAGTGCCTACCGCGAAACATTGCCGACGAAGTAGCGATCGACGTGCCCATACAACGTAAACTGCTTAGCAAACCATCGTACAAATAAGGACTCGTGAAGACACAGAACATCCACGCATGGTTGAAACAAGTGGAAAATTCTACGTTATATCGCGACGTAAAGATCAAGATTGATTAGAGCCGCTTAAGCCAACTGGAGGACAACAAAATCTGTAACGACAAGGACATTCAAAACACAGATAAAGACAAGCGAGACAAAGATAAACACAACACAAACAAAATCAAAGCAAGCATAAACACAAGATAAACAAAAGCACAACACACGGAAAACACAGGGCGTAATATTGCTCCGCACTTCCGACAGCTTTCACGTTGAGTGGAACTGCTTTAAATGATGGTTTGGATCCTTTAGGTTAATTTTGGGATTTGGTTTGTATACTTTCGGTTTTCTTTAAGGATTGGTTTGGGTTGAATTAGATCCACTTTATGGATTGGTTTGAATAATTTTTTTGTATCCCACGCCCGTCTGAATGCGACCGCTGCGTCATGGCAAGAAAAGCATATGGAGTTAGGTGTGCTAACTTGACGCCCATCTTCGAAGAACAATACTAGCTCCCGTGTTAAAGCAATTCTTACTCAGCTAAAGTGCGGTCCTGACGTGACCTGGTGTCTTGTGCCCCGTCTTAGACCCGGCTCATTTGACTAAACTATGAGTTAGTAATATAGTTAGTCCCTTAGTCCGATTCGTTCAGCTATCTCCAGGAACAGTGAAAAGCACAGTTCTTTGCACAAGGACGTCTCCGAAGCACTGCAGCGGGAGAAACCGCATTGTAAGTCGGGCAAAGAACGAAAAAAATTTGACAGAGGTAAAATGAACATGGGAAAACTTTCTTTCTGCATCTGCATGAATAATGACGACTAAGAAAGCGCTGGCAAACTTACACCGAGGACGGAAAATGGACCGCGGAAGAACTGTTTCAATACAAAAGAAGGTCGTTTGCGCTAAGTACAGGGTGAAAGAATGCAAATGAGAAGAGGCGGCTGGGAAGAGTTGAAGGATGGTGAAAAAGGCGCCAGTGGCACGCAGACAAGGAACATTTTCTGCGCGCATTTATTAGCGCCTAACGGCGCCTTTACACGCGAATGGTTGCCGGAACACAACTCGGCACAGGGATTGCGCAATCTGTACTCGCAATGCAGGCAACCATAATAGGCACGCGGCAGTCATGTTGACGTCCATAATGAAGCGGCGAAAACCCTAACGCATAAAAAAAAACGTGTTTTCCTGACTCGAAACTCGCAGAGTCGGCTTTAATTTAGCAAATAGCTTTGCGCGTTGCTGTCTGAAGCGACGTGTGGTACTTCGAGCTCCGGCCGTTTGCATTTCCGAGCTTGCAGGGGGTGCAAAAGTGCATCTCACTTATTTTCACATGAACGCAAAGTTTCTTTAGAGAAGCTGGCACGATTTTTTAAAACTTGTTATATTCTCTGGTTGATGTTGTAAGCGCAGCAGTGAATGTTTCTTTTTCGGCAGGCTAGTTTTACGATGTGTCTCATGTGAAACTCCTTATATCTGTGCTTATGCAGGTTGATGCGCAAACTCTCGGTGGGAAAACAAGAAAAAGAGATTATTTTATAATGTATACAAACTGAATAATTAAGTTTACCTCACAAAACAGGAAACGAAGTTTTCGGCCTTCGACTTGCACACGCGTGCTAAAGGCTGTGTGATCGAATCACGCGGGATTTGTGGGCGCGCTCCGGATGAAAGTTTTAATTTACGATAGCGGTGAAATTGAACTCACTGGCAAATGTTTTCGTGAGCTCTTTAGCAGAACACAAGAAATGTGAGACAATGTTAGTCCCGGTAATAACGCCTACAAGTCACCTTCTTTCTGGATCAACAAGTTTATAGAAACACTAATAATGATTTGCGATTAATGAGCGATATGCAGGATTTTGCACTTTTCACGAAGTGTATCTTTTACAGAATTATCCGTGCCGTGACATGGTGCAATGGCATAAAAAAGTTGTCGCAGTTTCACCTGAAAGGCGAAGCATCAATTGCGATAGCAAATTTGTAGAGAGCTATACGGAGTAATGATAGTAGCTTTATCAGGTGTATACCCTTGGACATGCAGCAGCACCGGCAACACGCAGAACTGTTGTCGACGCCGTCGGCGTTTTGCCCGCGTTCGCACAAAATGCGTACGGCGTTGGTGACTGTTGCCGGAGCCTCTGATATAAATAGGCACTTGATGCCGCAGCTAAACGTCACCTCCCTTCCCTCCCCCTACTCCCCCCTTCCCCGCTACGGCCTTTCGCGCGTCGGAAGAAGGCGCGTTTGTTCTACATATATGGTGATTGTAAAGGAGGAAAGAGACGCCTACTTCTGCAGACCTTAAGGGAGCACGGCGCAGAACGCGCGTTTTTTCTTCGCCGTGCGTTCACTCCCCGTGAAAGCGCGCGTCCCTCGCACCCTTTCACTCGCACATACAGCGTTCGGCGCGCGGCGACGATTGGCGCTGAGCCGTGCTCCCTCAAGGGCTACAGAAGATAGCGCCAACCTTTCCCTTTCCCTCAAGAACCACTTATCATCATCATCTTATCATCGGCGACGATTTCATCTCCACTGACGTCATACGGAACCTCACGGCAACGGTGACGACGACGGCGACGCCGACGGCAGAAATCTGCTTTGGAGTGTCCATATAATTGCTATCCCAATAAAATGAAAGAGATGTTTAAGATGAAGTCCAGAAAGGCGTACGAGTTATTATGATAGTGAAGAAAATAAAAGGCAACGAAGACAGAATACGTGGACACATGTGAAACGCTCTACTTTACTTGTGTCCACATTTCCTTCCAACCCTCCTCATTCATTCATTCCAAAACATTACCAACAAAGGAATGAATTACGGAGTTCTGGAGAATAATCTTTATTCTCGTAAAACAAAGTTATTTTTTCCGCAGTATTCTATTTCAAATTTTTCTGTTCTTACGGAACCTCTGAATGCAATAATCTTCCGTAATGTTATTGCTGCTACTGTGATCTTATATGTGTTAGAATAAAATTGTGAATGAATAATTATTTCTTTTTTTATTGCGATAGAAATTATATGGACACTCAAAAGCAGATTTCTGCCGTCGGCGTCGCCGTCGCCGTCGCCGTGAGGTTCCATATGACGTCAATGAAGATTAAATCGTCGCCGCGCGCCGAACGCTGTATGTGCGAGTGAAAGGGCGCGAGGGACGCGCGCTTTCACGGGGAGTGAACGCACGGCGGAGAACAAACGCGCGTTCTGCGCCGTGCTCCCTTAAGGGCTGCAGAAGTAGGCGTCTCTTTCCTCCTTTACAATCACCATATATGTAGAGCAAACGCGCCTTCTTCCGATGCGCGAGAGGCCGTGGAGGAGGGGTGGGGAGGGGGAGGGAAGGGAGGCGACGTTTAGCTGTGGCACCAAGTGCCTATTTATATCAGAGGCTCCGGCAACAGTCACCAACGCCGCACGCATTTTGAGCGAACGCGGGCAAAACGCCGACGGCGTCGACAACAGTTCTGCGTGTTGCCGGTGCTGCTGCATGTCCAAGTTTATACAGCTGATAAAGCGAATATCATTACTCCGTATAGCTCTCTACCAATTTGCTATCGCAATTGATGCTTCGCCTTTCAGGTGAAACTGCGACAACTTTTTCTCAGAGTTGGCTTAGAATCGTTGCTCGTACTATTTCTGCTTATTATTGTGAAATATATGCGCGTAATGCTCCTTCCATTATGATAGTTTTACTAAAAACTTCTTTTCTTGACTACCGTTCTCGCAGCGATTGGTGGGAGCTGATAAACACAATTGTCTTTTTAATTTTCGCCTTGAAGAACAAAGTATAAATAAAATCGAGTTCAAGTGAACGAACTTGACTATTTTGTGGGGGGGATCTTTCCATCCACCTTCTTCGTGATTCGCGCTGACTACAAAAATTGCTACCTTTCGATCACCTCTGTCGACAGGCTTACACCTCTGCGCATGACACAAGTTTTTCTTGGCATTATATGTATACGGGCGCGATGCGATGCGAGTGTTCTCTCGGGTCGTGAATTAAATATAACCCCCCCTCCCCACCCCGCACCCTTTCCCATTGTTTTCCTTCTAAGTTGCCGCCTCTCTCATTGTGCAGATCACTACCGCGACTCCACATTTGCCTCTTACTTCTCCCGATTCTTTTTCTGGCATGAAATATCTGTCTGCTGGCGCCTGTTCGGCGGCTTCCACTGTACGCATTGCATAGAAATATATTAGGGAAGACGCGAGTCATTGACCATAGTGAAAACAAAGCGACGTTCGAGTAAGGATCTCGAAATGTCATTTAGTTTTGAGTATAAGGTCAATGACCTGTCTTTGTTTTCTCCTAACCATGATTTTACCTGACCAGATGGCATTCCGTCGAACTCTCGACTGCCAGAAAAAGGTATGCATAAAACTCTAGTGAGCGAAGCGCTGCAGTGCGCGCGTGGGATTCGCGATGACTTCGAGCATGGAAAAATTCAAAGAACGTAAGGATTGGCCCGGCAGCTTCTCCTTAGCGGAATGCAGACTTTGCTTAAGTTGAATTTTGGTGTGTTTTTCGCCTCAAAGCGGTAGCGGTTAAAAGCTCTTTGATGGTTTGAGTTGACGTACGAAGCCTGACTAACGTAACCAATATCGTTCAAAGGTTGCAAAGAAAACTATACGAAACATGGCTTTTGAGAGCGAACGTAGTGTAATTGTGATAGCCAACGGGGATATATGTTTCCGATACGGCTCATATTTAATGGCACTGGCCTCAGTGCGGTGCCTCCAAGTCAAAGAAGAACCGTACTCCGCGTACCGCGAATGGTTTTTCTGTAGGAAGTTTCTGACTATGTGGCACACTTTGCGGAGTGGCTTCGCTAAACTATGCTGCATGAATGTCACTTTTATGCAAATTTACAAAACCTTTGGTGACGCGGCTGTGCGGGCCTTTTCTGAATGACTACTAGTTTTCTTAAGGCAGCGTAACTTCACACGGTGGGGCATACTACGCAGAGGCTTGCCAGCTAGCCCCGAAGGGCCTACAAGACTAGTGGTGAAGCAATCATTGCTTTGTAAAAAGCTTAAATGCCTGAAGAAATGGTGGCAGTACCTTTGAAAGTACTGCAAACTTAACACTATGCAACCCCGTCCTCCATTTATTCTATTCTATCTGCCTGGTTTCAGGAGATGTGCACAAGAGTCAGCACCTATCGCTTGGAAAATCTCAAAACATACCCTTTGCTTTCCGTTTTGTCTGACTGCGATACTCTCAAATGAGTAGATGCTAACGTCAATCTGCTAATAACCCGTCGCAGTAACGTTCGCGCATGATGCTGTTAACACAACGATATTATTCGCGCAGACATAATACGGAAGGCAGCACCGTCGGGTATTTTTAGACGTCACGTTTTGCAGATTGTCTACAAGTGCACCGCCTGCCGCTGTGGCCACGTGGCTATGTCATTCTACAACTTTTGAGGTTGACTTGGTCAGTGACCGGTAATTTTGCATTAACCCAAATGCTTGGAATACACACACACAAAAAAAAGAGCTTTAGTCGAACTCTTGCATACCTATTTTATATGCCCTTCATTGAGAAGGGGGGGGGGGGGGGGGGCAGGAGGAATGTTTAAATTTAGGGAAAGGAAAGGAGGAAATGGGCAGTGATGCAACTGTCGTTAAGCGAGGACATCTCAGCCGCATTGCACTGGGGAAGGAGCGTTAAAGAGGGGAGAATTTCGAAGAAGCTGACGCGGCACGATGGGCACGCTTGGGAGAACGGATCTAGAGTCGCTCGGTGGGGTGGCTCTTTGTCGTCAACGAAGTTGAGCAAGGCGCGGAGAAGAAGTGAACGCTTGACTTTGGAGCCCGAGGGGTGGATAACTTTTCTAGCAGGTTAGAGAGGGAGAGAGAGAACTCTTAATAAAACACAGAGAGGTCTGCCAGCGTGTTCAGTCGCCAACTTGATACACTGTACTAGAAAGGGGATGAGGGATTTAAAGGCCCTAGGGGAGATAGAAAATTTAATAAAAATAAAAGAGAACAAAAATGAGAGGACGACAGAGGTGGGCTTGATATTTGCTAGTGACTCGATATAAAACTGAAGTTCTGTCAGTAAAATGGGTGTAAAGCAATTTTACCGAGTTTGTCAAGCAAACCAGCGTTGCGAAGACGAGCAAACAGCAAGTTTAAAGCTTGACGCTGCCTAGAGGGTCTCGTCATGGGGCCTATAGAGTCCGTTTGAGTGTTAATGGTGAGCGACAGTTTTAGTCCATTCCACTTTCACAAGATGTTTTTGTTCTCGATAAGCTGAATATTATAATTAGGGTACGATCAACAGTTTCTATAGCACCTCAATTGTCGATGTACCAGGAGGGTTGAAGAATTCCGAATTCTTCACTATACTTATAAGGCGTCTGTCGTGCTTTAAGTGCTGTTTCGGGACGTTAGATACCATGGATCAGAGATAGATAGACGCTGTGCAAACGTTTCACAAAGGGCCGCTCAAAGTGTGAACAACGCGTGAAGACTAAGATTGTCGTTACAGTTTAGCGCGCCTAACGAAAGTGGTGAACTCATAGCGAAGAAAACGCCATTCAATGTGCGCTGATGCGCAAGGTGTTACATGCCTTAAAATAAAAGTTATCGCAAGAAGTGCAGAGACAGAAACAGGAGGTACGACAATCCTGACATTTGCGTAGCACCTGACCTGTTCTTCTCGACTGTGTTCTTGCTGTGCTAAGAATAATTAAGAACAATGTATCCATAATCCAAGTATATATACAGGGTGTTACATCTTAGCTTGAAAATTACCTGTGACAGATAGCACAAGTACAATCCTTGATCTAAACTGCTCGTTGAGGCGGTCATTACTTCCACGAGAAATCAAAAAGCCTAATTGAATAATTAACATAGTTATGCTAAATAACTTTAAATTAATTATTTTATGTCACATATCTTTCAATCTACGAATTATAGCCGCTGAGTTCGCAAGGCGTATCCACTTGGAATGAATTCTGAGGACGGAAGCAGTTTCGAGATATTATTTTCAAAGTGCCCAACGAAATGCATTTGAATTCCAGCTAACTTTGTGCTTCAATGCATAAAACAGCGTTTTCCTCAAATGTTTCCTTCCACTACATTGTAAGGCAGCAACACAGCTGTTGTCTCCACGCCTGTATTCGGCTGAGCCACGCGCTGAACGAAGATGACGCGTATATATATATATATATATGGTGTCTCAATTATCATGGACCAAGATTTAAAAAGAGAGCAAATGCGTTACTCCAAGAAAACCTAGTGCATATTGTTTCCAGTGCAGTGGAGTAGCCGCCAGTAATTTGTTCGTTACTGAGATTTATTTGCGTCATTGTAATTAATTATCTAACTGGAGAAGTACTGCCCTAATTGTCAAAGTGTCAGTGAGAAAATTGTACAGCAACATGAAAAACTCCCGATACAGTTTTCTGTTGCTCAATACATGCTACATAAAAGTGTTTTTCGGAGCGTGAAATAAGCCCGCAAATACCTGCAAAATTGTAGCGAGACTCGCTGCTCGAGGCACTTTGCGTGTACTCGCAGGCTTCTTTCACGCTCCGAAAAACACTTTTATGTAGCAAGTATTGAGCAACAGGAAAGCTGTATCGGGAGTTTTTCATGTTGGTTTACAATTTTCTCATTGACACTTTGATAATTAGGGCAGTACTTCTCGAGTTAGATAATTATTTACAATTACACAATTACATATCAGTAACAAACAAATTACTAGCGGCTACTCCACTGCACTGGAAACAATATGCACTAGGTTTTCTTGGAGTAACGCATGTGCTCTTTTTTAAAATCTTGGTCCATGATAGTTGGGACACCCTATCTATCTATCTATCTATCTATCTATCTATCTATCTATCTATCTATCTATCTATCTATCTATCTATCTATCTATCTATCTATCTATCTATCTATCTATCTATCTATCTATCTAATCTATCTATCTATCTATCTATCTATCTATCTATCTATCTATCTATCTATCTATCTATCTATCTATCTATCTATCTATCTATCTATCTATCTATCTATCTATCTATCTATCTATCTATCTATCTATCTATCTATCTATCTATCTATCTATCTATCTATCTATCTATCTATCTATCTATCTATACATGCAAGGTCAAGTACAAGGTTATGATCAGACATCAGTCGGATCATGACCTTCAATAGGGTTTCCATTAATAACGTGTAGCATTGCGTGGAAAAAACATGGACAAAAGAGGGAGCACAGTTTACAAACTTACGCGCTTCGTGTGTGTACACCGTGCTCCTTCTTTTGTCCACGTTTTTTGCGCGCAATGCTACACGTTCTTAATCACGACATTGTACTTTTTATTTCGCGGTATATTTATTTCGACTACTTCCCGCAGCACCGCAGCGAAGGGGAAACACTGTTTTCCACCTCTGGTTTAGGTTGACGGTGCCAACTTCAGTTGCAATTACGTCAAATTGTAGGACGCCCAAATGCTTTTTCGGAAGTGTTTTGATTGTCGTTTATTAAACGATGAGATCCTGCAAAAATGGACTACCGAAGCGCGGGCTATCCCAATCAGTAAGTGAGCGACTAAAGAATGTCAGAAAATGAAGAAAACGTAGGTTTTTATTGTTTTTTCGAAATAATTCAATCCCTGCTAAAAATGAGTGAAACAACATCGCCAGAGCACTCCAGTTGCACTCATTTCTCAGTGGGATAGAAGGAAAAGCAAGAGGAAAAAAAAAAAAAACCAGGGAACATTGATGGTGTCTCTAAACTGTCGGAAACTTTCACGAACTCTCCAGTGGTTAGTTTTTTATCTGACATCTGGTAACTATATAGGCCATGTCGGTCAATCATGGTAAGACGATCTTCGTCAACTAATGCGGACAGCAAGAATTTAAGTGCAACAGAGAAGACGTGTTGTTCGTAAACCGGCTTTCCTCTGCTAAAGAAGAATAAAAAGAAAAAAAAGAAAAAGAAAGAAAGAAAGGAAAAAAAAAAGGAGGGGGGGTTGGATGAGGCGTGTACTCCACTCAATCTCTGTGGAAAAAACTTCAATTTCTTTAAAAGCTTCCGTTTGCCACTTTTCTTCACTTTTGGTCGTTGCAAACGCATAAAGGGCGCGATATACTTTATAAGACGTATCGAGTTGGAAGGCGGAAGGCTGTGTTCGACGTTGTGAGGACGATACGAGAGTTTTCAGAACTGTAGACATGGCGCTTACATTTACGATGGTGCTTCTGCTTCTCCTGCATCAAAATGAAAAAGAAGTGATGCTCATTTTTTGGCGACCATTTGTGAGTGGCTCTATTTTTGTTTTAGTTTTTTTTTCTTGCGGCATTACGTCCATGGCTTGATGAAACACGTGTCATAGGAGCACCTACACTCAGGCCACTTACTCTGTACACCTTAGGCGTGTCACTAGAAAAATGATGGTATGGGAAAATTATGCAATTTCTTTTTATCAATCTGACTTCCTTTCTGTACTAAAATAGAGCACAACCAAAGTTTCATTTCTGGTTGGCGCAACTACAAATTGGCGTCGAGAGTAGAGCGAGCGCTGCAGTGTTCAGTTGTGTGTTTATTACCTGTGTGTTTTGCGCTCTCATATTTAGAAACTTAAGCTGTGAATCAGGCTATAGCACAGCTTGTGCTTAATTTGGGTTCCAAAAACCTTAACCTAACATTGCCCCTCTTGTTGTCATCCTCTCGCCTCTTTCTATCTCACAACTTTCTTGGTCATCAGTGCCAAAACGTAGTTGTTTCTGATCGTAATTTGACGGAGTCAAGCACATGCTGTAAGCATATGTGTGACTCCGTCAGAAAGGACGCGTAAACGTTTGAAAACTTCTGAGTGCCTTTACTGGAAGCCATACTGCACAATGCCGACGAATATATCCTCATGACTTCTGAGGTATCCCTCAAGCATTCCTCAAACACGGATCTTTCAAAATGTCTTCCGGTAGAGAGATTAAAAGGGCATTGTAAGTGCTTTGTAACATTTACTGGTCGTCGATAACAAAATATATATGCTGTGTGAGAAGAACCATTACCTGAAATGATTCCTCTCGTGTCGCTTGCTACAAGAAAAAAAAAAAAGAAGAAGCAGGGCATTTTAATATCTACTTCTCCTAAGCTATTGTAGTATCCCAACTGCTAAGGAAACATCCTCCTTTTTTGCAAATTCCATCAATAGTTTTTATATTGTCTGGTTATTTGACGTTCTCCTCTGGTTTGCGCTTCCTGCCATGAATACTCAAGTAGCGCTACAGCTATTATAATTAGTCTTTATGACTAAAGGTGGCATAACCTCCTTCGACTTCACTTCTTGAACTTTTTATAACTTTCAAGATGCAGCAGTAAATATGTCACGGATGACAGTATCACAAGCATGGACGCGTGACTAGTGTTCGGGTGCTGGCTTTTTTTTTCTGCGTAGAAGCTGCAAACTTCTGCGACGAAGGAGTAGACAGCTGTAAAGTTCTCAAGTACTTATCACGCAGTTGAGATTTTAATTCTTTTTGACTATACTTCGACTAGACTTGTTAAATTTGTTTTGACTAGGCTAGCTAAATCTAATAAAAAATACCGCTATATGTACCACACCAGCATCGACAAAGTGAAATGCAGAAAAATTATAAGGAGCTTCAATCGAAGGTTTTTACTATATCGACATGTGTACTTGTTTATCTTTCTCCGGTGACCACTTTTCATCGGATAAGAAGTGTTAAACACAATCGCTCGGCGCTGGACACGCCTGCATGTATCGGAAACTTCTCGATTGTTATCGATAGTTCTATCCGTTGTCTGTTGTCACCGAACCATGTACCATGTGATTATATGCGTTACGCGCATTGTGGAGTGCTTTGTGGAAGTCACAGTGATTACGCAGGGACCTTCGTCGAGTCGTGTATAAAAGCCTACGCGCTCTACCCGCTGATCAGATTTTCGAGGATCGCTGACTTTACTTGCCGCTATTATTGTGCTTGAGTGCTACTTGTTTTGCTCGGCACAAGTTCGCCCAATAACGAGTAAAATTTGTTACTCACAGTTTTGACACTGTGCCATTCTTCAGCGTCACTACAACGCGACAATACTGCTACGGCATTCTTCCTGCAACAATTTTAAGCACACATATTGAGTGCATATATGAATAGTCATTACCTCCCACACCACGAATCTAGCATGGGAGTTTAATTTCTTTCTTTTTGTTCTGTTCTGCTGTACTTGAGTTGCTGTGCAGAGAGAGTGAGATAAGAAATACCCCGCCTGCCCAATATATCTGTTAAAAACAAGAATAAAGAACAACTTCTGCGTGCAAATGAGCTCCACGTACCAACGAAGTAAGTCTCAGTGACCACCAAAGTTCGGCATTTCCTTTAATTCACGTGTAGGCATTCTGTCAGCAAATTGTGGCATAGGGCTATAGACCTCCCGATACATCACTGGCCAGCCCATTGAGATACCTCACTGACGGACTGCACTATTACCACTTCTTTGATTTGTAGGCGCGTTTGTATGTTCTGTTCAAAACAGATACATCTCTATCGTGTAGACTAAAGCCATCGCCGTGTCTTCCGTATAGCTTTCTTCGTTTGCGAGTTTGAGGCCTCCAACAATTTCGGCTAGAGAGATACGACCTGGACTACCCGAAGAGACTTTACTTCGTGATTTTGTATCTGAATTCTTATCTTCGTAAGGCACCCTGCGAAACATCATTCTGGAACCTTTTTCCTAAATTGTTCGGCTTTCCTTTTCTTTTATTAAGTAAGAGAAAGTCACTACATTCCTTTTTCTTTCAGAAAGTTTTTTGGCAAGCTGCCCTTTCAACTGCGCTGAGATTGAGATTCCAAATGCAAGAATTGCGGTATAACAAAGTGATGCAGTATAGGTTGGCACACAAAGCTGTACCAATATTGAAAAATATCCGTCCAATACGTCTCAGAAAAAGAAGTAACAACGTAAATAATGGGTAACGGGCTTCTATCTGCAATATTATACGTGTAAGTGTAAAAGAAAAGTAAAAATAAGCAAACAAAATATTTGAATTTCACTGCAGAGGTCCGACAAGAGCAAGGCCGCCGGGCAATCGGAAACACCGGACAGGAAACTCAATACCTTGCTGTGTAGGCATCCGGGAAAGAACGTGTTCCATGATATGGTTTTGGGCGGTATGGTATCAAACAGATTAGAGAAAAGAAAAATAATGCAGAACGACAACTAGCTTGTATGAGGAAGCGTGTTCCAACGATGAACAGCGGTCTGGTTTCTGCCTAAGAGAAAAATAAAAGCGAGGGCAACAATAAAATTCGATTGGCGTGTGTGCGTGCGCTAGTTGGTTACTGCACTCTTCCACACTGAAATGCATAAAAGAATCGAACTTTAAACGTGCCTTTGCTTTGACCTATTTCTTTCGGGGAACAGCATGATTCTTGATTTTTTTCGCTGAAGTTGAAGGACAAGTGGGCCACAACTAAATCATGCGCCAGCATTCTGGTGCGCGAGCAGTCAAATTGTCGCAAACTGACGCATTCTGACCAACCATACAAAGAAACGAAAAATGAACCAGTTTGCGGTTTTCCCGGTGTAATTGTCGAGTGATAAGCACTAGCTATGCGCAGTTATTTGTACACAATAGCGAGGCCATTAAGAACTCGAGATGGTAAAAATACCAAGGCTTGACATTACGTTCAACATTTTCTGGCAGAACATATTCGTACGTTATAAACTATCCGACAATCCACGTTGATATGAAAATGACTTCAAGAATCAAGAATCAAGTTTATTAAGTTCATAGAGAAAAAAAAAAGAACGACCTACAGATAAATATACAGAAGGAGGTCCGAGAGCACTGGGCTACAGGGGACCTTCCTGTCCAAGGTTGCAAATGCAGTGGCTAAAGTAAAAGAGCATTATAACAGTAGTAAATGTAGTTGAATCATAACAGAAAAATAAAAGCAGATAAATATAAAAAATACGAAACGAAAACTCTAAACAATCAACATTATTCTGAAGAGATGAACGTAAACCTAATAATTCAGGAAGTAAGAAAACAATTCTTTTTTTAAAAGTACCAAATGATGAACAGTCTTTGAGATAAGTTGGTAGAGCGTTCCAAATAGGTAAGGCAGAAATATATGCGGTATGTCAACCATAAATAGTCCGTATTACAGGTAGTAAAAAAATTTCCATCTGACGCAAATCTAGTAGGATTAGTGTTAAGAAGATCAAGATCACGCGCGACATTGTTTGATGGCAGCGGCTAATGAGTTTCCTCTAGACTATGTTACGAAAGAAAAAGTACATGAAAAACGTGAAAAATTGGCGCTTTGAGTCTGCTTCGAAGGTTCATTCTCAACCAATGATTTCCACTGTAGCAGCACGAAACAACCACACAGCGGTACGGGTGGTTGTCGTGTGCCTCTTCTGCGTCCTCATCTTTCGCGCTGTTCCCTATAGCTCAAGTTATTTCGACCCAGACGCAGTAAAACGGCAATAAAGGTGAACATGCGGCGCTGAACGTTAGACTAGTAGGGATGCATGTTGTCGGTGAAAGTTTTTTCGATGCTTGGGTGGGGGTCAAGAGGTTATTCTTGGGAGGAGGAAATAACTTTATTGAGTCCTGAGGAAACCCCTCCCCACCCGCTCTCGGTTTAGGGGTCGGCAGAGGTCGCGGGACGCAACCACGTTGGGACGGGAAGCCCGTGAGCCTCCGCCCTTTCGTGAGCCCTCTGGACGGCCCGGAGCTGGGTCTGGTGGTCGTCGATTCGCAGGGCGTCCTCCCAGTCTTCTTCTTTACTGAACACAGTGCCACTTAACGCGGAGCATTGCCAGAACATGTGCGCTAGCGAGCAGTACGACTCGCCACAATCCGGACATTGCGGCTCTGCCTCTGGTGAATAAAGGCTCAGTCTACCTCTGCGTGTGACCTGTACTGAGTGTGTTCTGCTTAATTCCTTGATATTTGTCAACTTTCTCTTTCTTTCCTCTTCTCTCCCCTTCCTATCTGCCATTACTATCTTCCATTGCTATGTTCCTGTCTCCTCCTTTCTGAAGAGTAGGCAGGCGTTGTGCCTCTTCCGGTGACAGTTTCCAGCCTGCTCCTCGGTTTCCCTTTCCTATCTAGAGTATATTTGTTTCAAAAAAATAATAATAATAATAATAATAATAATAATAATAATAATAATAATAATAATAATAATAATAATAATAATAATAATAATAATAATAATAATAATAATAAAAGAACAACAACAATATCGAACACTATCGGCGTCTGGGTAACGTAGTGTTCTGACTGCGACATCACCGTTAAATACCATGCGCACAAAGAAAGTATAGCTCTAAATACACCACCCGGCATGTTCCTGCGGGGGAGAGAAGAACACGTGAGCTGGGACACATGGGCTTCGCAAGGCGCCGTCTTAGGAGATGAAGTGAATCGTAGTCGTTGACAGTAAAGAGGCAAAGCCAGACGCCAACCTCTTCCTCATTCTTGATCTTGTCCCTGTTACACTTTTATTTATTCAGGCCCGTCTATACATTGGTGCGTTGGTGTTCGACGAGTGTGTGGCGCGGGGTTCCTGCATGACAGTGTTTATTTCCGCGTTTCTTTTCCTGCGGCTCTGTTTTCGTTTCTCTGCCAGCTCTGCTTTCGGTGTACCTCCTTAGACGCTGGCCCTTAGCGTTTTCCCGCGCCGGCTTCGGTGCAGTGTTTTTCCGTAGTCCGGCTGTTAGGTACTTTCATTTCCCCTGGCACTGCAAAGCCACCAAAGGGTCTTCTTCTGCGGGCAATGCGCGAGTTGATTAGGTAAGGCCGGCCACTTTGCCTTTCATTACTTTCCTCTTATATGCAGTATAAGCTCGAAACATCAAGGAACCTGCTCCTGAAAAAGCTTATTGCCTGCGTCACCCTTGATTGTTTATCCTGAGAGTTCTGGTTTCTATACATTGCTCTTGAAACGCTGTGTTTTGCTGCTCAGCGTTTCCTCTACGTTGCTTCGGTGTCATCTGGCTGGGGTAAATACCGCTTTTCTTCAGCACAATTAGTAATTTTCCTCTCGAATGCTCATGCATTGAGACAGCAGAAACGTTCTCGGTAATAATAACTATGGAAAATATATAGTTGTACAGTTATTTTCTCCATGCCTGCAGAACGTGTTATTCGCGTCGACGTCATAGGGTAATGAAAGGCGGTGCAGGCGTGTCATGTTGCAGGCGTGTTCGATAAATACAAGGAGATAACGCAAGCTGCTCGCACGGCAGCACCAGCGATGACCTCAGAGACGTGACGAAAGGCGGGGGGGGGGGGGGGGGGGGGGGGGGGGGGGGGGGGGGGGGGGGGGGGGGGGGGGGGGGGGGGGGGGGGGGCGACATCAACGACACAGACGCTCTTTTTGTATCCAGTTTCGGTTGCAAGCAGCCTGCCAAGGGGAACTAATTGTTCGCGTAGCTCTCACATGAACTCCGCTATACAAAATTTCATCGTTGGGACAGACAGTGTCGAGGACGGGCCCCAACGTACTCATTTGCTGTAGCCACTCATTGTTGATAATTAGAAAGTTAATTACCGTAACATCGCTAATTAGGCACGTAAGTGCGGAAATTGCTCTGTATCTAGAGGCCGCCTATCCGTGCACTTGAATGGTAAGACATAACGTGCCAAGATTTATATTTTACTAATTTTAAAAAATTTGGTGCAGCTAAAAAAAAACACCCTGTATTTGTGCTTGAATGCATAAAACAGCGTTTTCTTAAGAAGGTAACTGGAACGGCAATGCATTTCATCAGACACTTTGAAAATTAATATCTCGAAACTGGTGCAGTCCTGAGAATCCCTTCCAAGTAGATACACCTTGCGAACTCACCGGCTTATAATTCGTAGATTGAATTATGTGCCATAAATTAATGAATTAAAAAGGCAATTCGCGTAATTAGGTTAATTTTTCAATGTACGTTTTGATTTTTTCTAGAGGTAATGACCACTTCATCGAGTAATTTATATCAAGGGTAAGAATTGGGCTATTTGTCACAGGGAATGTTTAAAAATTTGGTGCAATTATTAAAAAAAACATTATATATGCCGATGTATAGCATATATCATGCCCCGAATATGTTCTCTGCAATGTATTTAGGTGCCGTTATCTTAAATCAAGCAATGCCGTTTCCATCGCCTACGAGGCTCAATTTGTTGATTCCACAGGCTGTTATTGCGCAGCGGAGAAGCACATATTTCAGTGACGATAAGTACAAATTTAATTAACAGAGCATAAGCGGCATTCGAATGCTGCAAGCCGCAGAGAAAGATACCTCATAACTTCAGTTCTCTTGGCTTGCGCGTTACAAACACCGAAGCATTTACAAAAATATACAGACACTTCTATTAGCTTTTTAACATAGAATATTTGCCTGGCTTATCTACAGGAAATTCTTGCATTCTTATGGGAATGTCTTCACTATCATTGAAACAGACGCTGAAAAGCATTCGTGGCTTCTACGGAGACAGCTCTCAAGATTTAGTCGAGTCCGCCGTGGGATCATTTGTCTTCACGTACACCCCCTGGGCTGACCGAAGAGTTTCCCTTCGACTTTTTTTAAAGCGTTGTTTTTTCCGCCACTGCACTGTGGCCCTATGTTTTTTTCCACTGGCGCACTTTATTTTGTTTGCCTGCACAAACAAACTTATACAGTTTACTCCACCGGTCATCTTTTATTCCATCTGTTTCGAAACTCACTTTCATGATTGCCAGATGAAAGTGCAGATGTCTGGAAAGATACGTTGAAAGGTTGTTCGATAGATCCTGCTGAGACTTTATATCATCAAATCTGAGCTGGATCGCTGGAATACCGGTCTGCTGTAACTCTTCCAACACGCGCAACGCTTCCCGAGCCGTGCTTTGTACCAGCTCGCTTTTCCTTTGTTTTCTCTTTCTTTTTTTTGCCAATTAGAACGGAATCACGTGGTCTCTGCAGAGGGGGTTGGAGAGAGATAATTTATAAGGGAGCGGCAAACAGGTTAACCAGGCTGAGCCCGGTAGGCTACCCTGCACTGGGGAAGGGAAAACAAGGATTGAAAGGAGAAGGAGGAGAAAAGTTTACACTTTGCACTGTTACACACACAGGCGTTCATCGCTGAGTTAATCACAGACGGTCATACAGGCTGGCGAATGTCAAAAACGCAGCAGCGCCTTTGAAGCCTTGCACACAGCAGACGCACAAGACCACGGGCTCAAGATATTCTCCTCTGTGAAGGGCCTGTCATCTATGTGCCCCAAAGCTGCCCGAAGGGCACTCCTCTCATCTTCACATCTCGGGCATTCACATAAGAGATGTTTGGTGGTTTCCTCAAGACCACATGTGCTGCAATTGCCACTGTCCGCCATTCCAACTAGGAATGAATAGGCGTTCGTAAAAGAAACTCATATTCGCAGGTGGCGCAGTAATGTTTCTTCCCGTCGGTTAAAAACCGGGAAAAGCTGTAATTGCATATGTGGGTCCGTGGCATATAGGCGCCGGTCGGTAAACTCGGGTGTATCCATTTTAACGCGATAGCGTTTAGGGCCCCGTGTCGCAGAAAATCCAGCGTCGGCAACCGATGTGTGATCGATGGTGGCGGAGAAAATAATCCAACCATATCGATCGCGCAGGCCCTCCACGTGGTGCAAGGTTTTGGTGAACAAAAATTAATTTCTCACAGTGAAATCCGTCAGAAAAATGGTAAAGTACGGCTTTATCATTGGGCGTCGGATTCGCCGTCGGATTGTTTACCAATCGGCGTCGGATTGCAATTTGAATGTACGAGAAAACGTCATTCTGCTACGAGGAAACTCAAACACAAACCCCTTTTCCAGCATTTCTACCAGACCTATGCGCGTCTAGGCAATAGCAAACAATTATTAAATAATAAAAAAAGGTGCTAGGGCCTCCACATTTTAATATAGGACCACTTATATTGTCCCTGGAAAACGTCTTTCCAGCAATGCACTTGAGTCTAAAAATGAAGCCAACTTTAAGGGGATAGGTTTAAGCTTGGTCTTTGTTCCCATGTTAAATGTTGCAGTGAATGAAGCCTACTTGCCGTATGCGAACGATGCGATGCGAACGGGTCCCGATAACGCTATCGCGTTCTACTCTTAAAGGCGAAGCTTAAGCGTCCTCCAATTTTTTCTTAGAGTTATAATACGCGCAATACCGCAGAGGTGCCGCGCTGCATCCGTTATCGACAACGGTATCGAGGTTCTTCCACATTCTTCATGCGCCTCACGGGCAGCTTTGTCGGCACAACGGTGTCAGCAGGAGACAGCAAAGAGCAAATGGTGGCATTTTAACATTACTGCTGCACTTGAAAAATGTGGGCTTTAACGTTACTAAGCTGCAGATTTGGTTATGAAGGACGCCGTAGTACAGAGCTTCGTTTTAATTTTGACCACCTGGGGTGCTATAACGCGGTACACGGTACACGAGCGTGTTTGCATTCCGCCTTAGTTAATAAGGAATTTGAAGGTAAGGGCAAATTTGGCCCTCACTTTAGATAGTAAAGAATATACGGATAGTGTACTGATAGTAAAGAGTTACGTATACTGCAGCCCTATAAATTAGGGCTGCTGTATAAATGAATGAATGAATGAATGAATGAATGAATGAATGAATGAATGAATGAATGAATGGATGAATGAATGAATAAAAACTGCTAATATATATCCACACAAATTTTTCTTGTATTCATTGTTTGTTGCCTTCTTAAGGTTGCGCATGACTCTGCGAAACGTGTTCCCTGGCCTCAGAGTCGGTTTGTCAATAAAAGGTGTCTTACCGCCTCCGCCTCCTCATCTGCGCTGATGGTCGCCGATAAGCTGTGTTTTATCGTCCCTACTTTCATGGACTCAATTTTTTGTGCTGGTAAACCTTGGTCTCTTCCCAGCACTGATCTCTGGCGGCAGTCGATAAATTCTTTCCACTGCACGCTGCCCACGTTCGTCTCATGAAGCGAAGACAATAGACAGTTTTAACTTCACGTACGCAGAAGCATTGCGCACGCAAACATAAGAGTTCTACGAACGTGAGAGTTCCACATCTTTGCGTGCGCAAAGTTGCTGCGTACGTGAAACTAAAACTGTCTAATAAACATGGGGACGCCTTCGCTCTTAATACTCCTGTACGTTATTTAAAATATTTGTCTGCTCTGACTGCACCTCCGAAGCAACGTGCCTAGGGCAGTGAATAGACCAACCTGTGAAATAAGGTTAGACATGGCGCATCGAAAGGACCCCACAGAGTGTTGACATACAGTGCAAGTAATGACTGCCGAATCTGAAGCTAACCGGCCCGCATCGCATGATACGTGGATTTGCGTTGTCGGGGTAGCCGAGATGTCACCGATTGCTTAACGGAATTATGAACTATCAACCGCGTCTCGATGCAGCGTCGATGGTACTCCGCCCACTCCTCTCTCTATCTCATCTTTCTGATTCCCTTTTAACGCGAGAGCGTTAAGTCTCCCGTGTCGCAGAAAATCGGGCGTCGGAGTCGGCGTAAGCATCGGCATCCGGGTGATCCGTGGGGGAGAAATTCATCCCGAACCATCCCGACCACACAGGCCCTCCATATGGCGCAATGAATTAGTGAACAAAAATTTAATTTCTCAAAGTAAAATTCGTCACAGACAGACAAAGAACTTTAATGAAGGTCCTGAATCCGTAAGAAAAATCTTAAAGTAAGACTTAAATACAACCTACAGACATGATAGCGTCGGATTGTAATTTGAATACACGAGGAAAAAGCCTGATAAGCAACGAGGGATCTTTGAATGCTATCGCGTTCCACTCTTAAAGACGAAGCTTAAGCGCCCTTCAATTATGATGGTGCGCGGCTCAAGCAAGCAACTCTAACGCAACATTTCCTCTGGAACGCCTCGGGGCAACAGCAAACAATTAATAAAGTAATAAAAAATTAGCGGAAGTTTTACACTAGTGGTGCGAAGACTGGGCGAACAGCGTAGAGCCTACATGCAACGCCGTTGCATGTAGGCTCCCTAGAACAGCGAAGCTGGCGTCCCCACCTAGCTTTATCTCGGTTCGGCGAAGTGTTTGCGACGTTATGCTTCGAGACTCGGTCAAGTTTTGCGCAAGATCACCCCGTAATCATCGAGAGCCCGAGGAGCACCAAACACTCGGTCATTAAAGTATGTACAATGTTTATTCAGTGCCAGTGTCGTAGTCATTCTTTTCGTCGCAGCAGGGCAAATCTTCGTCCAGCGCGTCTTCACCCCGAAGTCGTCTCACTTGCTCTTGAGTAGGCGGCGTGGCGGCTTTATCGCCGCGGTTCCTCTTCTTCGCGAGTGACGCTCTTCTTCGGCCGCGCCATCTTCGTGGCGATGTGCTCGGTGCGGAGACGGCGGGATTTTTCTGTCGCCGCGGTGGCGACGCAGAGCTATATATACCGTGGGTCGGCGCAGTTACATCACGGCTTAGCTCCGCCTCTGCGCAGCCACGGCAACCACTCCGCACGGCGCGGTGACGTCAATGCTTGGCAAAGCTAAAGCGAAGAGATGCGGCGCGCGCGATGACGTCACGGCTCAAGCAGCTGGGGCAAAGCGTTGCTAGGCAACGCATGGTGACGTCATTGCCAGGCGGAGGTTTTGCGGCGTACCCTCGCGGACCATCCTCGAGCTTAACCAGCTTCGCTGTTAAAAGGTCCTAGGGTCTTTATATTTTCATATAAAACTACTTATATTGCCGCCGGAAAAATGTCTTCCCAGCAAGGCATTTGCGCTTAAAAGTGAAGCCGACTTTAAAGGATCAGTTTAAGCTTGGTCTTTTTATGCTGCTTTCCCACGTTGTGTGTTGCAGTGAAGCCTATTCATAAAGAAAAAGGCAATGCGAAAGGGGCCCAATAATCCTATCGCGTTCCACTCTTAAAGGCGCAGCGTAAGCGTCAGTGAGTGAAATAACTTTATTGAGGTCCAGAGAAGACGCAGGGGAGACCCCGCGCCACCCGGCTAGTCCCACGTAGGGACGGCCGAGCCGAGCTTGACGGCCCGATCGCGGGCACTCTGGACGGCCAGGGTTTGGTCGTTGAGTTCGGGGCTGCCCAAAAGCGTAGCCCACCTATCCTCGCTGAAGGCGGAACCGATGGCTTCACACTCCCGCAACACATGGTTAAATGTTACCGTTAGTCCACAGGCAGGGCAGTCCGCACTGGGATACCTTTCAGAGTATCCGCTTCCTCCAATTTTTCCCTCTTTCAGTGTAGGCTTGCCAACCAGACACATTTCTGATTAACACCCCTGCCTTCTCGCGTTATTTCCTCCTCCTTCTCGGAGCAAGCGTGGCCGCTCCTTCATGAGCCAACGCGGAAAAAGGATCCAGAAGGATCGCGGCAAGCGCACATGCGTGAGGCTAGCGCTCCGCCGACGCCATGGTTAATCGGCTAGCGGGAAGTGGCAAGGAAGCCTGGACAAGTTTTTAAGCGTGTTAAGTTCATCCCTTGTGCGGGAAGTTCTTTATTAAGCTTGTCTATTAACATTTTTGTTGTTAACTGCTGCTGTATCTTCTTGGCGAGGACTCCATTGAACTGTTGCGAAGTCTCTTCAACATTAAAGAATGTAAATGAATGTACATATGTCAGGCTTTAGAGGGCATCACTGAACGCAATTATTTCGATAGACTAGTTATGGGGTGAACAGGCACGGTATTCCTTAGTCAAGCTAAACGTTAGGAGATTACCCAGCCAATATCTGCGTAGAAGAGCACAGCGTCAAACATTCGGCACGCGCTAATTCAATTTCTGACGGAGTGGCGCCGTAAAAACCTTCATCATTAGATCATTTTTCTTCTCTGTGCGATATTCTGTAGCCTGCTTTTCTCTTTCCCGGTTGCTTCGAGCCACATCGGCAAGTCCCGCATGGCTGGCCTCAGCTCGGTGCAAACTGCACTCCCAGCGCGTACTGCAGTCGTTGCTCTCGGGACTCTGCACCTGCTTTCTCTCAACGTGGATCGAACATCATGAAAATAAAGGCAGATGCATAGAGCGAGCAAAGGTATAAAGTTTGGTTGGGGGGGGGGGGGGGTGGAGGCGGAGTGAGAGTGAGTACAAACTGCTTGCGTTAAGGCGATCGATATTCAATATTGATCGCGAAGGGGTGGGGCGAAAAGAAGCTGCAAATGTTCCAGTTGCCTAGCTTTGCGAATCACCTTGTGAAGCGAAAAGTTTGCCCAGCCTACGTGTGTTTGCTCTTCATCAACGTTTCGCGCCTAATCCTGGAGGCAGAAATAAGAAAGAAACAAGACAACGGCCTACCGTCAATATTTTTGCGCTACCTCGGACTTGTTTCTCCTGTCATTAATTTCATTACATCATTTGTTACGCCTTGATCGCACGTCGGTATACGTTATGACGCTATACTCGTCAGATTAGTGCAATACATTTTGGCTGCATGAAAGTCACGCCTGTTAAAAATAGATGCCCACTACTTTGCACCTTGAGCGCCTTGGAAGAGTACAACGTTCCTAAAATGCGTCCATATACCGACGGCGTCAGTACCGTTAGAGAGCTTAAACAAGTAAACAAAATGTTGCACGCTTGTAAGCAGATTGATAAGGTTAAGAAGCATTCACGCGGTAACTACACAGTCCACTGGGTAACTTTGTGAACCGCATTGCTCATCTTCTCTCGCCACCGAATCCCCCCTCCCTATTTCCCTGTCCCCGTTCCATACCGTTTACCAAGAAATTACTCATTACTCCTACGGTGATATACACGTGATCTCATGCCCGCGCATGCTTGCTTGCACGCCCCAGTCTTTCTTTTCTTTCGGTGAAGGAAGCCTCCAATCAAAAGTTTCTGGTCAGCGCGACCCTTAACGTACTTGTACCTGAGGTCAACCACATGAAGGAAATGTTTAATATCCGAAGTTTTCTTCTACGTCTGCAAGGGATGTCTGTCTTATGCTTTAGACATTTCCCTAGGGGAAAGATGGTCCACGAAATTGCACCGAGGAACGTTAATAACAGACTATCCAGACGACCATAAGTGATAGCTCATAGAAAATGCGTTTCGCAAGCCACTCTTGCAGTATTTGCGTCAAACAGGACACATGATTCATTTCGGACATTATGCCCCTTTGCAACTGGGGCAAATAAAGAGAATTTGCAAAAAGTGTCGGTGAACGGTAATGACCGGCATCAATCGCTTTTCCGGAACAGCAGTTGTATTGTAGCATCTATCCTTGTAATTTCAACTAACATTATGATTAGTTAAAATGGTGCATACTTAGGACGCTTGGGTGTATTGTATAGACGGGACGAAGGGCAAGGAAACGATTGGCAGATATGCTCATTTGCAATATTCTGATAAGGTGCCTGTGAGATCCCAACCATATACATCGAATAATGTATATACATATAATACATTACATACAAAAAATAATATGCTTTTCGTCGATAGAAAGGTTAGAGACCTCTGATAACAATCGCGAGGCCTACACATGCAGGTCATAGACGCGAGAAAAACTCTGCAGGACAGTTTGGTAACGATCTTGTCTAATTGCTAACGAGCCAGGCCGACGTGGAACGAGCGGACAGCTCTTTTTTTTTGTAGGTGGTGTGTGTGTGTGCTTCTTTCCAGGGACGGTTGTACCCTTCACTTTTGTCTAATCTCTATGGTGCTCAACCAACAGCAATAATACGTGGGGCACAAAAACGCTCCCCCCTCTCCCCCCCCCCCCCCCCCGAAAAAAAAAAAGAGGAAACGACATTACGCCATGAGGTCCGGTGCTAATTTGCTCCGCTAAGTAGCCACCAGACTGAAATGTTTGCTTCTGCAAACGCCTGTCGCATTTCGGCGTCAACGCCTTCGGCGGATCTCTTCTAGTTCGCCACAGGTGTCAGAAACAAGGCAGCCGGTGTTGCTAATATATTTATTTTTATTCTACAGGCCAACTTATATGCTAAATGCGTTTTGCCCTCACCCTTATTTGAAACAATCCCCGAACTTCTGATTTTATTTATCTTTTAGCCTCTCCCCAAACTACTTTGGGGGCTCCGAATCGACGACGGCCCCTGCGTCGTTCGTTACTGCCTCCCCAGCTGTCTGTTACGCCCCTGCATCGCTTAACGCTAAGTACCAAGATTTTGGCGACACCTTGTACAGACCATCCTGTTTGTCCCTGGGTCATTATTGACGTGAAGTTCATATCTTATTCGCGTGGCATGCTTTTTTTTTCTCTGCACTTTGAGGCGGGTAGCAGCTTCAAATGATAAAATGCCTTTGCCTTCAAGATTCGAAGCACGCCAGTGGCTGCGATGTTTCTCACTGATGATCAGTTTTTATTGTGTACTCAGCGTCTGATTGCCTCCTCTGGCTGCCAAGAAAAAGTGCAAGCTCCCTCATTACCTGGACATGGTCATTAACGGCCGGCAGCTCTGGCTGCTTCTGGGTACCGCTTAGATTTGCGTGATGCGTTTTGATTTGAGTGGCAGAAATGAGCTCTACATAATGGCATTTCTTTTGATGGGCCTTTCCTTTTCAGGCGCGGCGGTAAACTAACCTGGACCATTTTGGTTAGCTTCCGCGAATTTCCTACGTATCTTTGTGGTGTTCTGTGGGAGGCCCCCGAATGATTCTGGCTACTTACTGAAACAGAGGCTTTCGCGAAGTGTTTGTTGCTAAAACAAGTGATTTGTATTTCTTCATGGCGTCATCAGGCTTGAAACAAACGTAATCTAACGCTGCGAGGCAGGGAACATTCTGATAATAAGCAAGTAGCGATAAAATCTGCTAGGATACGAAGCGTCTCCCCGAGTTAGAAATGAGCGATTAAAAAAAGGCACCCTTTTCCTCCTCGGTCCCATAGTACCAATAGGGTACGTTGCATTTATTCCTTTTCATGATTAGCTCAGCTGCCATTAAGTACAATATCCAACTCCGATTTAAAGTCTGACGCCTGTGGAACAGTGAAAGGGGTTTCAGCACATTACTGCTGTAAGCTTTTGTGAGAATTCCTACCATTTCGGCCTAGGCCGTTGTGTCGTCACAGACGGAAAAATGCCACCATCAAGTACCTCTCGATTACTGCGAGTGGCAAAAAAAAACAAAAAAAAAAAAAAAAACAGGAGGCGGCATCTATGAGCCAACGTTCCACGCGATGTTAGATTTTCATCTGTGTCACAATAATAATGGTTTTCGTGACATCAGGAGACGGTTACTTTCTTCATTTACATGGAGATGCTGGCTCCAGCATCTAACCGGGATATTCAAATGAGAAATTGTGTTTTCACGTTCATAATATACCAGTTGGTAATAAGAAGTGGCTTCAAAAGTTATTATGCCCCTAAGCGGGCTTCGGTACTAAGGAGGTTATTAAAAACAAATTGGTTGTCTGGAACATTCAATCCTATTTCTTATTTTGCTTTATGCCTTCATTTATCGTGCGTAATCGTTTGAGTGTTGTAAAATTGATTTTCTGTGCTTTAATATGAACGGGCAATTCAGAACGGTGTGCGTCCCCATTTTGGGGACACGTCCCCAGATCTCGCGGTGTGCCACAGGAAAAATACCCGGGGCACAGTGTTAGCAAAAACAAAAGAGAGAATAATATTTATACTGGCTAACTGCGCATGAGGAAGTCTGACCCGAAAGACGATTTTCATCGAGTCGCTAAACTTGCTAGAACTTGCATGTCAGCAATCAGAATAATTGGGTTTGGTAGAAGTATATAGTAATTACTGTTGATAGTAATGCTAGTATAAGACACACACAATACACTTACCATTTTTAACACAGCGAGCTACTCAACATTATTATTCAGAGTGTTTTTGCTGACTTCAAGACATCGCGTAAATGTGCAGTTTGACGCAAGTAGCTACAGGAATATTTTTTGGTTAATTTCAAAGAGGGCTACCAAATGTCATAGTAAACGAAAAATGATAGAAAAGAACTTATAAATAAGAAGGTAAGCCCCCATCATGCAGGATGTCTAATACAGTGTTGCCATTTTAGCGATTTTGTCGCTAGAATTATGGACTTTTTGCTCTCATTAGTGAAACATTTTGTATTTAGCGACCGACGACTTTTTCTTTAGCGACATGACAATACAGTTGAGGCCGATTTAGCGACTTCGATGTTAGAAACGTTGCTTCGAAGAAGGTTTTATGGATGCAGTTTGTTATTAATAAACAAGTAAGTGTATGGTGCGTGGGCTCTGTGACCACGAGGAAGCAACGGTTATCTGTGAACACCACCTCACATTATTCACATTGTGCTTGTCTTCAGAGCAGGTTTGTCCTAACAGGCTTCACATTGTGCTCGCAAAATGCGTTTCCTTTTAGATGCGAGATCATCTTATGCTCGGGGCAGTGTCCGTTCTGCGGCGTCCGCACCCAGACTGCGCATGCGCAACTCTCCCTCATTCTCCTCTCCTACGCAGGTGTGCCCTCTCCTCCTCCCCTCTCCCCCTCTCCGCCACAGGTGCGGCGCAGCAAATCATTGCTTATAACCACGGTGTAAAAAGGAAGGTGATCCGACGGCGGCGCGAGGCGCGGCCACTTAGTGTGACTCTACGCACCCCGCTGCCGCAAGGGGCAGCACCTGTTCTGGGGGCCACTTTATCGCTCGCTTTGCTGGCGCTTTTATGGGCACGCGCGGCAGAAGTGCTTTATTTCGATGAATATATGTCGTTCGCCTGCTTAAAACGATTCTACTTGGTTGGAGGAACGTCCTTTTATATTTCTGCCGACATTCCGATTGACTCCGACGCGGCGAGCAACGGTAAGCGCAGCGCGCCGTCTGCTCGAGCAGACGACGCGCCTCTTTTGTGTTCGAAATGATGGTATTTTGACTGTAATGGCATGAAACCTTCTACCTGCTCAGGATTTGGCGTCTAAATAACGAAAAATTGCATATCTTTGGGTATGGGTGTTTAAATGCTGACGGAGGTCGTAACTTATGCACCGTTGTGCCGCTTCTCCAAGGCCTTCTGAACACGTGCTGCCCCTAGCGGCGGCGCTCACTTCCGGTCACACGAAGTGGCCGCTCTCTCGCCCCAGCGCGGGCGCGCCGTCGGAGCACCTCTCTTCTTAGTAGTAAGTGGTTCATGTGGAAAGGGGAAATGTTGACGCTATCTTCTGCAGCCCTTGAGGGAGCACGGCTCAGCGCTTACACCGTTCATATAACTCACTCTCTCTCCCTCTCTCTCTCTAAGGGTACGCCGGTAGGCGGCGCAAGTGTCGCGGCGCAGTATAAAGCGCGCATTCGCTGTGCTTCCGTCATTCTCTCTTTGTGCAACGATGTGCGAAACGCCATGAACAACGTCAACGTCGGCGCTAGTTGTAGCGGCAGCGCCACCACCGCGGAGCTAGCAGAGGAAGGCTCGGTAAGGCGAACGTAAACGTCAGCGTCGGCAAGCGGACCCCGAACTTCGGAATCGTCTTCAAGATACCGCGCGCACCGACGCTAGGAATCACGTACATTCTCTAAATAAAGACGCAACAACTCCGTACAAACGTCTCCTCTCTTCTCAATACATTATCTCACTCTAACTTTCGTTGGGTTGTGTTGCCAAGTGAAACGAAACGGAAACTCGATGCGCACTCCCTGCGATGCTTTCGCATCCCACCATGATTGCCTGTAGGGTGAGATGTGATTTTTTTTAAAACAAGACCTATTTGAATGAAGTTTATCCCTGAAGTTTCTGCATTTTCACTAAATACGTTCGATTGGTAGACATTCGCAACCGTAGAAGTAAAACATTTACGAAAACTTATTGCAAAAAATGTATAGGGAGATTTAGAACGAAGCAGGTGCTTAATAAGGCAAATCGACTGTAGGTAGGCGTACATGTGGAAGTGGCTGAGCTTGTTCCCTCGAATCTGAAAGCACTCTTCTGTTTCTCATAGCGTTTGGACAGATCAATACTTCTCGAAGCTTTTAGGTGGTTGAAGGGGCAGTGGCGTAGTATTTGACGTACATAATTATGATCGCTCAATCGTCATCGCCATGCTAACATCATAAGGCGCTAAGCGCGTGTCGACGAATTTTGTGCTCGTTTCACGAGCGCACAGAACCACAATGTTTTCAGGGATAATGTGGTCGAAGTGCTATAATTTCTGTGCTAAAAATAAACTATGTTACCAGTGTTCTTTTGTCTTGGATTTGTAACCTGAAAATTTGAAGGTAAACGTAAAATGTCAGCGTTGTTCATCGGTTGTTGTGCCGATATATTAGTAAATTGAAAGTCCTGTACATCTTGCCGCTAAATTTACTGTTTATTTCTCACCAGCGCGAACACTAGACAAACGGGGAAACGCTTTGGCGGATGATTCACGCGTCGTTAAATAATGTTACAGCGTTACAAAACGCCTGGTATATTTAATATTTTCTCGACAGTGTTACCGACCATTTTAACAACCTTGATGCAAAATTTTGCGGAATTTTATGACTTGTTTATCCCAGTTTAGCGACACGCGCAAAACTACATATGGCAACACTGGTCTACTAAGGCTCTGTAATAACAGTCACCTTGACTCCATTTGCTGAAGTCATCATGTCGGTCACTGCTTAGGCCAGACAGTCTGAGCAAGGGCTCCTGGATGTCTCATGTGGCTGGGCAACTCCATAACAGGTGGTACACATTGGTGGTACCCATCAGTGTCTTGTGCTACGGTCGTACAGCTGGCGCAGGTGGCGACGCGTCCTTTGCGAAGTTCTTCCTCTAGAAGGTGACCGCATGGAGTGAGGGCTACCCCAGCCCATATTCTCCCCAGGGAAGATCCTTCGCCTTTACATTTCCTGCTCTATAGCTCCATCCTTGTGAAGTAGCAGGGAACGGAACGGGAACATCGGAGGACGAGAGCACGTGTGTCGCGTCTGAGGGAATCTTGGGGGCTAGGAAATCGGTTAATGACTCCGGCACAGTACGTGTCGGTGGAGGCGGGTCCTTCGTTTAGTCGTGTGTTTTGATGCCTGTCATGACATATAAAGGATCTGGAATGATTAGTTGTTATTTAATGTAGAGCGGATTCGAAATGCCGGGCATTGATTTTGTGACGTACTAACTAACTTCTATTCACATCTCTGGAGATAAAAATTCCTGCGTCCCGCACGTCCAGCACGACTACTGGACGTCCTCACATGGAATAAGAGAGGGATTCTTTATTTAATTTCTATGCAGTTATTCGGACACGCAAAAAGTGGTGGTAGGAGTCTAGCTTCTCACAGAAGGCGTAATCTGGTAT
The DNA here is from genome assembly GCF_013339745.2 of Dermacentor silvarum. Classification (NCBI taxonomy): domain Eukaryota; kingdom Metazoa; phylum Arthropoda; class Arachnida; order Ixodida; family Ixodidae; genus Dermacentor; species Dermacentor silvarum. Next base: position 77,611,185 of record NC_051157.2, read on the forward strand.
TTGACAACGTATTATGTACACTTCCTTTCAAGTATTCTAGTATCGTCTCGGTCAAGAGAGCGGGACCATGTAGAGCCTCAGCACAACTAACCCCACGTTAACTGACTAGAATCCCTGACCAAGAGGACATCGTGGGATTCCATGTACTTAGTGAAATCTAGAAACACCCTTCGCTGACCCACACTAGTGTCTCGTCCATTTATAAATAAATGGCTTTCAGTCATTGATCAATGAATTGATTCCAACATGATCTATAATAATGTTCTATATTTATGACCTATATTTATAGTTATGGATAACTCAAGGAATGTGGTCATCTTCTCCACTAGACTTCGAATTGCTTCAGAAGGACTGCTTCAACATTGGGGTTATAACTTTCCACACACACACACACACAAAGTTAATTCTGGAATTTTGGAATGTAACTCAATTTTTAGGCCAGACAATTGTCCTTGCAAATTATGTCGGAAAACATCGATTGCCAACTAACCACATGGTTTGTATAGAGACGCCACATGACTTGACGATACATACATACATACATACATACATACATACATACATACATACATACATACATACATACATACATACATACATGCATGCATGCATGCATACATACATACATACATACATACATGCATGCATACATACATACATACATACATACATACATACATACATACATACATACATACATACATACATACATACATACATATGAGAGGGTAAATTCCCTACACCAAAACAACTTAACAGCTTTTGGAGAGCGGATAGTGGGACAGGCCGCGAAGTGATCTTTTCCTTAAGCAACCAAAGCCACGCTGCTCGTGTAGCCCTCCATATTTCGCGGATGCCAAGTCCAACGGCGCTGAGAAAAGTCCGTCGGTGTCACCTAGTCCACGGTGGTGTCTCCCTTGAATATAGGCAAGAAAATGTCGGATAACGGAGGCACGACTTCCGAAATAATGCAAGGAGCTGGGCCGGAATACTTTATCAGTCGTCAGGGCTTGCTTACAGCCACTCGGTCCTGCCATATATCCGTGGTGAGGAGACGTAGTACAGTCGCCTTTCGTACGCTCTCGCATGAAACTTTTATGCGACCGCTGCGCGCGCTGCGCGCTGCCGACTGATGGCCGGGTCCGTGGTCTCTTGTATATACACGCTAATATCCACCAGGCGAACGGCATTTCTCATGCTGCTTAGAGATGACATTTCCTCGAGTTGTGCGAGCCCATAACGCGCAATTTGAACGGGCTTCTTGCTCTCCGCTAGTGCGTCTCGGCAATGCGTCCGCATGATTGAGTGGAGGTTTTGAATATATAATAAAGAAAAAGTAGGGGATTCATCTCAGCTCACCCAACCACGTTGCACTTCTTATGTCGCGAGGTGGCTACGGCTAGAATGTTAGAGCGGATATAATTGTGCGTTTTTCGTTTGTTGTTTGGCAAGTGGCCTTTCTACTCAGCCCTCGCTCGTTTCGGACCGGTCGAAGCCCTTGGTTCAGTGACATTGTGTGCTTCCGCTTACTTTACTTTCGCTTTAGCGAAGTGACAAAGGCTTGCAGCTGAACGATTGTGGTTTCATAGTCTAATAAGTGGCAATCGTATGTCTTAGGCTGGTATAATTAAGTATTTCTACCGCTAGATATTCTTCGTGATCAAAAAGGGTCAAGCGGGTCGTTTGCCGGAACTAAAGTAACAAAAACATATTGTAGCATTATGGCTTATATATATGCAGCCGTACTACCCACGCACTCTACTTTAGAATCCACGGTTGTCTCGAGGAAAAGTGTCATTACTCGAGTATACATGTGTCGCGTGCGCAGATGGCGTCGTTGTTGCGCCGCGCATGACGCAATCGGAGATAAATTTAGCCTCAGCCTTGGTGTTCAGAGAGGCACAGCTCGGAAGTGCGTTTGTCCATCCAAACAGGAATTATGGCGTTTGAGGGAGCTCACTTTGTCACAGTAGGCGCAATTTGTCAAACTCAAACGGGTGTTCATTAAGCGTTGTAAAACCTATAGAAACGTGAAATATGTTAGAAGAGCTTCACGCCTGCTATGCTATATGCCGCCTACACTATAGGCCGATCGTGGTGATAACGCAGGCGAAACGTAGCTCGCCTACCTAACGAAGTGCCAAAAGGAAAAGAATTGGAATGGAATTGCAATAGAACGGTTACGTTATCGAAATCTTGTACTCTTGAGTGCCTGCTGCTTTGTCGGATTTTTAGATATTTCGGGTTCCAGCATTTAGTACTAACGGTAAAATGTAAATCCCGAAAGAAAATTCTGGCAGCATCATATAAGGGCAACTACTTGAAGACAGTCAACACCTGTCACGGAATGAGCATGACGGAGAGGTTTTGCATGAAATGTGCAATGAAGGAAATTTCTCGATGTGGCCACCTACAAATATAAGAAACGAATGTAGATATGTAATTAAACATGTCTCGCTGGCATGGAACGCGTGCAGGAATCGGTGACAGAAGCCGGCAAGTATGAGGTCACTTCAGGGTTACCATGCGACTACCTTGCTTTATGGTCTGTGTCGTGACTTAACGTGAACACTATGTCGTCATTACAAACCGCGAGTATGTTAACTTTTGCCATCTGTGAGCCAACATTTTTCGAGGTTAACCTCTAAGAACTTTTGTATGGCGATAGCAATCATTTCGACACTCCATGCGTATTTTCACCATTCGCCGTCGCCGTGATGCTCCGGATGTATAACTAACTAAATAAAATTGTCTAACGGCCGCATTCGGACAAATGACGTCTAATCCAGAAGCCGAATAGACTAACCTTTAGGCCTTGGACAGTTGGCTCAGCCAGTTGAATAAAGCATCCTCAAGGATTTCCCGCGTGCAAGAGCCATTTCGTAACCGCCAGTGCGCTGTTCCTTCTGCCCTGAAGGAGTTGCTTTGCGTGCTGCGCCATGTCCATATGTCACAGCCGCGTAAATTTGAACACCGTTCGAGTAGTCGTTGTTGGCGTTGCCCATACAACTAGCGGTTCATACGCACTATGAGGAATGGCCAAGAAATGGGTGGATTATTCCAAGTTATAGCCACAAATAAACTTTCAGGACTGCTGTACATTAAGTGCGGTTGAAAGCTGAAATTACATGTTAAAATTAAAGAAAGAATAGTAGGAACAATTAATAATCAAGAATTGAAAAGAACATACACACACATGCACGCACACGCAAAAGGAACAGGTACAGAACTAACAGAACATCCCTGTGGCTGAATCCCAGAGTAGAAACCCGAACCGAAAGCATCCAAGCGCAATGCTAGAACTTGCTATAGCTGTCTATGCTTCACTCTTCTTGCGAAACTGACATTTTTTACAGCGAATTAAGCTGTACACCTTTACCACCCACTACTGAATTTATCGTGTCCGTGGGCAAAAATGTGGGCCGATTCCGGAGGTGGTGCAATACTGGGCGGACCCACGGCGGAGATGAAGCTGGCTTCAAGCACTCCGCCCATAATAACAATAATCAACGAAATAAGTCAATCAAAATGCATTGCTTCAAGTCGATGGGTATACTGCAATTGTTTGTGAACAGCACGTGCACTCACGAGCAGCAGGCACTGCCATATACGTAAAGTACAGAATGTATGTACAACCATACATCCTCGACTGGCAAGAGGACAATTTCCCCCGACTGTGGGGATGTCTGTACCGTACAAACGAAAGACGAAATTGTGATACCCACTGTGTAATTTATCTCCAGGCACGCCCAAGTGTGATATCGAGAATTTCATCACCACGCACACTGCATGGGTTAGCCGTGATGACACTACTCCTGCGATCGTCGTTGGAGACTGCAATGTGGACATTTCAAAACCAGACCGGAAACGGTACACTGAGTGTGTGCTAAAAGAGTTTGGTTTGAAGTGCCTCACCAATCCAAGTCACTCAACTACTCAACAACGGTCGTGTAGTGATCTTTCTTTGGACAACATTCTGTCTAAGGTTATAACCGAACCAATCGGTGTATAGCACAGTAATCACAAAGATATCATCACTACCATTGCCAAATAGTGAAAATAATAGATTTAGCCTTGTCTAACACTCTGTGATGTGCTACAGCGTCGCTGGTCAACCGCCTTCACAGAGCGGAATGGCTCCTGAGTTTTTTTTTCTGTTGGCTGCTGCAGGAGTTTTATGAAAAATTTGCTGTTTACAAACACGCTGTCAGATTGCAAATTGATAGCTAAAGAAACATTTAGTTAACACATCAACAGGATTTCCAAACTGCGCCAAAGAAAGCGAACCTGCTGCCCTGTTTGTACTAGATATAAAATTGATGCAACGAGCGCAGCACGATTCCTTATTTCACAAGGATGACTCAGCTTAAGGTGTCCTTATGCCCAAATAACACCTTTTGCCGTAAATCAGTAGTTGGAGCACCGCACATGTCATGTGAAAGTTGTGGGCTCGGTTCGCACCGGTGGTAATGTGGTCCATTCTGACATTTTCTTTTTTATTAGGAATACTGAAGCGCTCAAAAATGTAGGCAATACACATATGCATGATTATGAGATGCTGGCCTCCATCATGGTCAGTAGAGATACTGGCCGTGATGGAGGTATTGTGGAATCAAGGAGTACAAGAAGCATACGTGGATATCTTGCGAAATACCTACAAAGATTCCACAGCTACCTTAATGCTACATAGGAAAAGTAAAAAATTGTCTATCAAGTATCAGGCAAGGAGACACAATATCTCCCATCCTGTTCACTGCATGCTTAGTATAAGTATTCAAGCTATTATACTTGGAAGGCTTAGGAGTGAGGATGAACAGTGAATATATCAACCTTCGCCTTGCAGATGGCATTGTCCTGTTTAGCTACACTGGGGGACGAATTGCAACAAATGATAGAGGACCTTAACCGAGAAAATGTAAAAGTAGGGCAGAAGATTATTATGCAGAAGACAAAGGTAATCTTCAATATAGCGTTGCAAAGAAACAAGCATTCATGATCGCCAGCCAGCGTCTAGAGTCTGTAAAGGAGTACGTTTATCTAGGTCAATTACTCACAGGGGACCCTTATCATGAGAAGGAAATTTACAGAAGGACAAACTTGGGGTGGAGTGCATACGGCAGGCATTACCAAAACGTGACTGGGAGCTTATTACCGCTGTCGTCGAAATGTGAAACGTGCTAACATATGGAGCAGAAACTTGGACGCGAACAAAGAAGCTAGAGAACAAGTTCAGGACCACGCAAAGAGCAATGGAACGAAAAAAGTTAGGCGTAACTTTAAGAGACAAGACGAAAGCGGTGTGGATCAGAGAGCAAACGGGGATAACCGATATTCTAGTTGACCTTAAGAGAAAAAAATGGCACTGGGCAGATTAGATAACCGGTAGACCATTAGAGTTACAGAATGCGTGCCAAGGGAGGGAAGCGCCGTCGAGGACGGTAGAAAACAGAAAACTATGTGGGTCGAAAAATGAGGAAATCTGCAGGTGCAAGTTGCAATCAGCGAGGGCAAAACAGGGGTAATTTGGAGATCACTGGGAGAGGCCGTCGTCCTGCAGTGGGCATCAAAATAGGCTGATTAAGGTGATGATGAAGATGATGAGAATGATGCGCATGATTAAGTGTATAGATTGCTAGAAAATATCAAGTTTTACAGGAATTATTGTCATCTACGGGGCTAAATTCTTGTCTGTAAAGCCCGTACTCTGCGTGTCTTTCGTACTCTGTGTGCAGTCGGCGCGTCTATCTAAACCGTGGTACGAAAATTTTATGTGGAACCACGGCGTGTTGATCGAGTGGTCGTTGAAGAACCAACCCCAGTTGCTATGCAAGAATGCACTTATCATGCTTTGGGAGATTAAAATTTGGGGCATTATATTGCACTATGTCTTATGGGAGGCGCTTCCCTTACCACCGTGCGTTATCCGTACGTGGGAGCCAATCAGCACTTCAAACGTCACTTCTTCAAAGAACAGTTCGGAACCCCTTGCGACGTCAGCGACCGTCTCTGGTCGGCGACACGCAGCGTTTCAAACGACAGCGTCTCAAAACGGAAGCTGTTGCAAGTGAACTAGTAACAGTGCGAAATGACGAGGACAAGAAGGCGACACACAGAGCATCTAACCAACTCATCATCATCATCATCATCATCATCATCATCATCCAAACCAACGAGCCCACCAACAAGCCTTAACAAAGCTGTTAAGAGGAAAGAATGTGAGAACGCTCTCCTTACCACCTTGCCACCATGCGGGCAGTCACCGGTGGTATCACGGCGTGGTGTTTACCGTTGTGTGTTAGACGCACTATCTTTAAGGTCGGCTCACGGTCGCATACAGTCGCAAGAAATCGCGGTTAGTTCCCGAGGAATGCCAAATCAATTAAAATGGAATTCCCCGTACCCGCCGTGGTTGCTTAGTGGCTGTAGCGTTGCGCTGCTAAGCACGAGATTGCAGAAAAAAAAGAGAAGAAAAAGAGAAGAACGCCCCACAGACAAGGACATACCCAAGTCCAGATTTTATTAACAGGATCTATCCGGAGAGGGAAATTCAAACCAATTGTGATAAGTGCAATGGCATCATTACTCTTGACCACATGCTTTGGCAGTGCCCCGCGGTCTTCACAGACTGTGACAAGGAACAAGAATGGTGGCGGCAAATGCTACAAAGTGAATCACTCTCTGACCAATTACGGGCAGTCCAGAACGCCCGCGTTGTGGCTGAAGGGCTCGGCCTTACAGTCCCAACGTGGGAGCGGCCCGCGTCAACCCAGGGTTGACCTTCAGGACTCAATAAAGTTCTCCATACCATACCATACGCCCGTGTACCGTGAATTTGGTGCACGTTAAAGAACTCTATATGGGATTTAAATCAAACCGGAGTCCCCTACTACGGTGTGCCTCATAATGAGGTATTGGTTTTGGCACGTAAAACCCCATGATTAAATTTGGTTAGCTGAGTCCCCCTTATTTATTTCGGTCATAAGTATACACACATAGCAGTAAGCAGCTGAAGACTGTAGACAAGGCGCTATAGTGGGAACCTATTCTAATCTGTTTCTATTCCTTTTGTTCACTGTAAAAAAAACTTTCAGGCCATCGCCAGTTCGCCTGTTACGCTACGTCACAAAACCGCGAGAACCTCCATCTCGTATGACGTGTACACACTTATTATGCATCATCAGACCGAACGCAATTGCGTCGGGTTAACCTCCCTGCCTTTTCTCTCTTCTATTTCTCTCTCTCTATCAGACCGAACAAAGTAAAGTAATTATTTCCGATTCATCACTGCAGGCTCAGCAGTACTTGGCGGAATTCATCGTTGAAGCCATGAAAGGCGTGCCCGTTGGGACTCTGGACTAAGGGACCATCTCCACAACTGCTACTTTTTATATTTTATTTAATAAAATGTATCATCAACCCAAACAGCTCTCCGCAATGGCGGAAAATTTTTCGTCTTGTGGCTACTTCGCCATTCTACCACGTGACGTCACGAAAACACGAAAACTGACCACGTCAAGGTGACGTGTACGTGCTACAGATACCACTAATAGGCCGAACAAAACAATTTTTTTTCAGAATAGCCGGGGACGGCCCCGTTCCGAAAGGAATAGACGATGGCTGGCAGCCAATCGTTCTCGAACTGCCTACTCGGAGTTGCAGGAGAGAATGAATTTCTCTGCATTTGATAAACATATTTGCGTGGCAGTATAACGTTGTCGAGAGAGCCCTTTCGGCAAGCATACGACATCCCTCTGCCAGCCCTTCTTCGCTGTGAATTCGTTTTAGCGGCGCTTTTAACCTTCCGGGGGACGGCGTCTCGATTTTCGACCCAGAACATTCGTGGCACAGCCTGCAAAAGCACCGGGTTGTTGTCTTTGAGGAACGCTTGTGACGTGGGGTTCGATGACATCCAGCATCGGAAAAATGATCTTTTTCGGCATTGTAGAATGGCACATTCCCAGTGGCACATACCTAGATATCCAAGCTGGCGTCGAAGACGTTCACTGACGACCGGCACACACCTACTGGCACACACCCAGTGACCCAACTAGGTATCAAAGAGATACATCGCAGACCAGCACATGAGCAGCTGGCACTTACACAGTGCTCCAAGTCGACGTCAAAGAGTCTCTTCGAACCGAGATACCTACGCAGTACCACATCTACAGTTACCCATGTCGACGTCAGAGAGGTTCGATGAAGAGGGGCACATATGTACACATTGAAACATACTCATTGACCCAAGTTGGTCCAGCGGTTGGTTTTCAACCCTGTTCCCCATAGCACAGCAGCTCCATGCGCTACCTATCGACCATGGACATCCCAGTAACCCTGGTTGGCGAGAAAACGCTTAGATACTTCGATATATCGGAAGAGTAAGTGATGCACCCTAAGAATGCTGACGCATTAAAACCTGTTCAGGCAGGTAATACTATTAGTTTTCAAAACAAACAAAGTTGACCTCCGATAAACGAGGTGAGCGTTTGACTGGGCTCTTCAAGCAACGCTGCGAGTCACAGCCCGATGCTTGCGTCGGTGCTTGAACGACACAGAAATGCGTTGAAGCACAAAGAACACAGAATTTAATAGCCGCCTTGCTGCCGCAGATAGGGTAAATTGAGGGCACTCGAACGAAGCCTCGTATAGACAACTAACAGGGCTATGTCGCCGTAGTCATTCCGCCTACTTTTCTCGCACCCATAACACCGTCAGTACACTTCAAACGGAAACTGTGACGAAACACTGATGACTATACCACACCCGCCAGTAAACCAATCAGTTTTCGTTAAGCGAAGAATGACGTGAACGTGCCGTTTGGACGGACAGCGTACTGCAAATGTTTACGAACCGTGGCACATGAGAAAACGTGGAATTTCCGAGCAGTTTATGACCGTACTCGTATAGTCAACCAAGTGGTACAACAGTACGTTGCTCGCCTATACAGTCAAGCTCACATTTAAGTAGGCAAAATTTGACGGCTGGCTGAGCCTTGCAGAAACGCGCATGCATGACGCAGACATGCCAGCTGCGGGCGAACATGGGAAGATATTGTCGCTGCTAACGATGTCTCGAAGAGCATCTCTGATGATGCGCTTGTTCGACAGGTGCGACAGCTTCAGTATGTCGGGGCCTCCAGTGACGACGAGGAAGGCGAAGAAACTAGACAGCCTCCAATTACGCCTTCAGTAGCATTGACACAGCGCAGCATAAGGTACCTTGTATATCTCTTGTAGGGCATCTTGTATATCTTGTAGCATCTTGCAGACAGCTTGATAAACTTTGAGAGTACCACTATTTCTACGACACGGCTAAACCAGACACCAGTCACGGTTTCTGCCAGTCAGACTAGTGCGTGTCATTTGTGAAGTAAAGCAGTCACTTCTGCCTCTTGTTCGGCTTAATATCGATAGCCTTGAGGGGTGCAATGAAGGAGTTCATTGTATACGGGCTCATCTGTATTAGCGGTTGTAAATCCGGATATCAGTCTGTGTGCTCAGGCTGCGGAAATAGTAAGCTTTTCTCTCTGATAGCGCTGTCGGTAAACTTTTAAGGTGAATTACACATGTGGCCATGTGTGTCGGTCATGTAGGCGTGATGTTACCTCACTGTAAATAGCTGCACATGTGAAGAAAAAGTGAAGACTCTATCACTGCGAATGCTGAATCCATCGGAATATACATATATTCAAAACACTGCTTACGCACTTAAAGGTTCCAATTCGTTGAGTGACTGCAATACGAAGCATTTCGAAATCACCCAGGGACAAAGCAAACCAGAAAACTAATGCTGTCAGCGTTAAGTAAAAACGTCGCACATGACTGCAGAGTTTTGTTAGGGTCAGTATTTCTTTTATTTGCATCAGCAGTGTCGGCGGAGCGCCCTTCTGCGAAAACACTTCACCAGGGTACCCGACCATAAGTCACGTCATGCTCATCTAGAGAGGTCCCCATTAACGTGACTTCGCGTGCACGCGATGACAACCGTCAGGGAGTATTTGGGCTAACCTAAAATGCCAGACATTCTGCATTAGCCCGGAGGAAGCAATTCTGAGAGTAATTTTTTTTGCTTTCCTGTGAGTTTGGAAGGTCCATCAGTCGACTTGGACAAGCGACGGGAAAGTATGAAGGGAGAGCACAAACTAGTCTACCTGTAGGTAAATAATGCAAAGGAAGAACTTTAGGAAAGCGTATTTAACGTCTCATCAAACGCAGGTAACTACCTTAATAATACAACAATCAACAGAGACAAACGCAAAAAGAATAAAAAATGAAAGCCATCGCCTCAAGGATGGGGATCGCTTCGGCTCGCATCGGTAATGCTATAGAGAAATGAAGAGCCACTCTTGACGGCAAAACGAAGTGACCTTACCAACTTGGTGCCGTAAGCTTCATGAATATTATCGCCGTCGATAAATGAGTTCTCCACGGACATGATTTGAGTCCTCGAGCGATAACTCAGATGAAACCGGACACTTCTACGAAGACTGGCTTTCAGACGTTTCTATATGTTTTTTTAATATGAGGGAATAATTCCCCATTTTTTCTGAACTTTTATTAAGGTCATGCCCGTAAATTCTAGATTATTAGGATGGGCAGCGCTGCGTTAGCGATTTGGAGGATTTAAAAAAATTTTATGTTGTTTTCTGGGCGAGTTATCGACCAAGTGTTTGAGTGGACTCGGGTGCATTAATGCGAAGTAGACGGAGGAAAGTGACGACGCAAGGTGGAAATTTAGGCGCGCACGGTGATCTCGCAAAATGTTTTGGAGTGTATTGCGAATACGAGCGTGAATGTCAGATAAACTTGTTATATTCAGGACTCCTCTGTGGTTTGGATCATATCAAGGGCCTGCTTAGTCTTCGCAGCAGTATTTACAGCCTATATACGTTGTGTTGGTCACCGATGCAGAACGATTGAAAACTGAGCTTGTTGGGTACATATTAATCAGACATGTTTGCACAACATGAGTGCAGGTTGTCTAATCTTGTGTTGCACACGTGATGCTTAATCATGTCCTGTCTTTTCGTGCTGCCTCCATGTATAGTCGTCGTCGTTTGTATAGTGTAGAAACATGAGTCAGGGATGGCGTGATTGACTGAATTCAAATTAATACGACTCATTAAACTGAACATTATACTTTCCTGCACGACTTAAAGTAATAAAAAAATGAGCACAGCTTGCACTAGTGGTGCAAGGCTGGAGCAAACAGCGGAGCTCGTGATCGACATAGCTCATTCAGGCGTTAGTCGGACGCAGTCAAGCCTTAGGCGGGCAGATTCTCGCTTGGCCGCACGATGCGCTTCAATATGAACTGCTTCTTCTTCGGGTGTCTGGATCTTCTTTGGTCGTCCCATTGTCAAGGATATATGTACTCGGCACAGAGTCGACGAGAGTTCGGCCGCCGTCGTGGCGGCTCCGAGCTTTATCTCCGCGGTGACGTCACGACTAAGCTCCGCCTCCACACGATCCACCAACTGTCAACGCGGCTTTGCAAAGCATGCAACTAGGTGGTAGCAAAGCTTGGCGAAGCAACGACGCGGTCTGGCGAAGCGTTGACATGTTTAGGCGAAGCGAGGTACGTGTGGTTGCTAGGAGACGTGACGTGACGTCATGGCTAGACGGAGCAGGTGCGGGGTCGTAGCCGCTCGGCGCGGCGGTGCGGAGCGGCGGTGAAGCCAGGCGCAGCTGTGCCAAGGGGTTGCTAGGCAACGCGCAGTGACGTCATCGCCAGGCGCAGTTTCTGGTCTACGCTATACGGGCTAACCTCCTGCTTAAACTTCTCCGATGTTAAAACATTAGTTAGCGATGTGCTTATGAGGCATAGAAAGGCCATCCGTTTATATAGGCAGACAAAGAAAACAAACAAACCGAAAGCGTAAAATCCTGTCTATGCGAGCGTGTTTGAGACATCCTTACATAACGCTAAACATATAATCCACCACTAAATACGGCGTTCTGTTGAAGTTTTTGGAAGCTATCTCCGGCTGGGTTGCGCAAATGCAATGTGGGGTCATATTATTCGGGTTCCACGGGTAAATGTCTTTAAATGTTTCGTTTGGCGTTTGGTAAATGTTTGGTGACAATAATTTGACGGCGCATACAGACTCAGTGCCTATGTTGGCGAGTTCCTGCCGGACAATAGCTTGGAAGAAAGGAGTCAAGATCGGCAAGATCGATAGCACTGAAGGGACACACGTCCAATTAGCGTCCCACACAGTCGCTGTCGTCATGCCCGCACCGACCACGCCGTTCATACCTGTACACACTCGATCCGTAACATCAGCCATTGTTGAAAATTCGGCATTCTAGTGGTTTTAACGGCTTGCTTTTTCTTCATTAAGACGTATGCAAGCGTTTTAAAACTCGAACCGCACGCAAACAATAGCGGCACAGTTTTCATCGTGCGAACTTGAATTTGTGCGCCCCCAAAGGGGCGCTGTCTCCACATTCAAGGCGAGTCATAGCCAGGTGACAGCCGATGCACTCCGTACGTGCCGAGCAAGATATCGCGGGTTTATTAAGCGCCGAGTAAGCCGTCGAGAGGGCTTGTTAAGCGTCAAGCTGTGCTCTGTATTACTTCCAGCGAGCTGTATCGGCAACGTTTCTTTAGCTTACATATTAAAAACATGAATGTTTGCCGGTTGTTCTGGACGCGCCTGTTCACGTTTCGCACACAGATGCCATACTCAAACTCCTCTTTACCACTGCAGCAATATTTTTTTTTACGTCAAGGTAACTTTTACTGGAGTTGGCCTTTATTGCTTCTATATACAACCTCCGAAATTGAGTACCGTGATCTAGAAGGCTGCACCAGTTTCACGCATGTTGCTTCACTTTACCTAACGTAGCTTACTGTTACCTTAACGTGAACGTTAAGGTAACAGTAAATTACTATGTTCGCAAAGCCAGTAATTCAATCTGCCTTTCTAGGTAATCTCCGTATTGATAAAGTGAGGCTGCAAGTTACGAAAACGGGAAATAAAATTCATTCACTGCGACCAATAGCAACGTAGGAAGAGGCGGATTAAAGTGAATACATCGCCATAAAGCGCTAAACCAAAGCGACGTGCGCATCAGAAAAGTGGCGCATGGTGGGAAGAGGTACGTGCAGGCAAAAATAAACGTGGCACTCATCTGAATATTCAATATCGTACCATAAGATTTGCATTTCTCTAACTTGTGCCACTTGCAGTTCATTTCACGCACAGTAGAGCGCGACAACAAAATATTCATCGTGCGGCTTTCGCAGTTTTGGTAGTACCTTATACTTGTGTATTACCATTCTTTCTTTTTCACGTCTACAGCAAAGCTTAGTTTATTTCGCGAGAACAAAAAGGAATCAAAATGATGCAGCTAGATATTTTGCACAAGCGGAAAGACTACAGGAAGTTTCATAAACGCCCTTATCAGCATATTTAGCAATTTTTTTTTGTTTCGAGCCACCGATTAGTTACCTAAAGATCCCCATTAAGCTATCGCTGATGCAGCCAAGCCGTAGAGGCGGAGTTATGGAACATTTTCTCACGAATAGAGTACGTACGCTGTCGGTGTTTCGTTTCATGACATTTGTTTGTGGGCTGTCATTCTGAGGAATAATTTTTTAGGTACTACATTTGATCTTAAAGCGCCAACATCTCCTAAAAACCATATAATAAAATTTTTTTTAGGTATGTAAGACTTGGTATGCTTTAGAGATAGAATGATGTGGAAATGTAACTCGCATATACCGCATGTCATATAGCAGGGCATTTGCATATATAACTTAAGTATACCTAAAAAGTCGTACTTTCGCCCGAAAAGCGAAGCATCGATAGCGATTGCGATACTAAATCAGTAGAGAGCTATACAATGTAAAGAGAGTAGTTTTATCGGCCGTATAAACTTGCTACCGTTCGCTTACTAAATTAACAAGCGTGGTATCAGCGCACAGAGGAAACATGAACACATCACACTTGATGAGTGCGGATTCATATTGTCAAAACGCTGGCGTGAGGAAGCGTGACTGCAGTGAGCGAAGTGATCGTGTTGCCTATCGCTTCGACGCAAATTGTGCGGCGAGAACGCAGCATGTACAAAGGTATGAGCGGCCGGCGCACCTAGACTGCCGCGCAGCAGCGAGTGAGGTGACCATCGGGTTGTCTATCGCTTGAACGCAAACTGAGCGGCGAAAACGCAGCAGCAAGCACAAAAGTATGAATCGTCGAAGTGCCTAGACCATGCCCTCAACGCAGATCGCTCTCAAGATGTGGCACGGGCGGCCGCGGAATACGCAGTTGCTGCGAGAGTACAACGCCGCTCCCCTTCCCTCCCCTCCCCCCGGCACCTAGCGCGCGACGGAAGACTGCGCGCTTCCTTCCTGCTTTACTCCCTTGCGTTTGCGAGATTGAGCCGCGATCGTCGACTCCCCTCACATACTTTCATCCACACATACCGCGTATGGCGCGCGGCGACGCTGTTATCGACCTTGGACTTCATACGGAACATCACGACGACGCCGACGCCAAAAATGCGCCTGGAGTCCGCATATAATTGCTATCGCGATAAAAGCATATATGAGCCTTCACTGCCTTGTGAGTCGACGAATGATCGTAACGGTGTTCGAGGAGCGCTTTCACAGCCAGAAGTCGATCGTCCAATTGTCGCAACGTCTTGGAAAATGAGTGCTGTAAAGCAAATCGCAATTGGGGCACAATGAGTGGCAGATGTTCTCTTCGCCGCCACAGACATCGCTGGAAGCACTGTTAGTCATTCTAATTAGTGCTATGTAAGCCTACGTGAAGGGAACGCATAACCACAATTGACACGGACGCGATCCCTTACGTCGGTGAAGTTTGAGTGGAGGTCGGAGAGTTGCAACGAAAGGTTTAGTCGGTATAGTCTGGTGCGCCTTATATGTATATACAGTTATGTGTTCCATGCTTCTAATGAGAGTAGGCGTGCCAGGGGCACGCCTACTCTCATAAGCTGCCTTGCAGCGTCTGCCATAGGAAATGGAATGAAAGTGCAGTAGTCTTCGTGCGACGATCGACAAGAGCTTGCAAACAGGTTGCAGCCAGCGTGTATGTAATTTCATTAAAATTTAGGGGCTAGATGTTTCTTTCTATGGATGTAGTAACTCGTCATTAAGAGCTAGAAGTGCGCATAGATAACACACATGCCTTCGTTCCATCTATTGTGTAGCTGTTAAGTGGAGTATAACCAGCAACGATAAAAAAAAAGAAAAAAAAAACAGGTTGGTGCTCCTACAGAAGACAATATGCGGCACTTTAAGTACTCTACCGCTATCATCGGCACTGCGCGGCCGGCATGCACTATTCGAAGCTTCGAAACTGCGGCGTTCATGGTGTTTCCGAGACTGCGTGCGCCGCATATAAATCTACAGTGTTGGCAGCTAGTGCAGAATTCGAAGGGGCGCTAAGAAAATCTCCACTATGTGTATACGTAGGCTTCGCGCCGGCATCATCACGACCATCGGTGCGTGCCGAGTGGCTGTAGTTCTACGGGCGCCATAAACCAGACCGAAAGGCTGCTCCAGCGGCATTTAGAAAGTGTCCCGCTGCCGGCGCTGGCGCACACGCTCGCTTCCTTCAAGTGACCATTAGTTAAAGGACCTGTTTTGCCCCCGTTGGTCCATTCTCTGTAATGTCCCGGCGGCCCCCAACACGGAGCATTCCTTTCGCCCGCGGCCCACTGGCAATGGTGAGATCAAAAACGCCAGCAGCTGACGGTTCGCCAAAGGGCTCAAGGTAATCACCAGCCGGTATAGGCGCCAGCTATGTAGGAAGTAAAGAGGTTTTCTACGCTGTACGGGACTCTTTTCTGCGATACCGAATATTTTCCTGCGGAGGTGCGCCGATTTGGTGACAGAAAATGTTCTTGATCTCCGATCTCGCCTCGCAGTCCCAAGCGAGGTGCAATAACGCCGCCCGAATGGGGTCGTTACTGGGAAACTGCTGGAAGCTTCACTCTTGCCCACTTTCTCTGAGGACGGCGTCATAAGTGCCTTCCTTTTAAGGACGTGCTATGGCGTAGTTGTAGCGCTTTCTTATTTGCCATTTCACCTCAATGTTGTTTTGTTTTGAGCAGTTACCTTTAACTCAAACGTTTTTCTTTAATACCTCGGTGTGTTCGGGGTCTTGGTTTATGAAGCGACGAAGCTGTACGCGAAGAAAATTAAGGCGTTATTACCACGATGAATGTAACGGTGCTTTCCTGCAAACAGAAGTACTCAGAACAGCTCAGAAAGTAAGTGCTTTCGCAAGGGTTCGCGCCGGCCCCGGTGGCCGTGTGCAAGCCCTTGCGAAAGCTCGTAGGTTTGAGCAGTTCGGGGTGTTTATGATGCGAGCACTCTAAGCCTTGGCACACTGGAACACGCGTAAGAAAACACGACCACGAATGTTGACCTTCTTTTCTTAGTTCCGGACGAATGTGTTACATTACACATGTGTTTCGCTTTACGCAAAGCTCCCATTTCTTGACTTTCTTATGAACACGCAAAGCTTTTTGAATCTGACCTGCGCGTTGCTTTAATAAAATTTATGGCATTTTATTTAAATCAAATGACTGACATAATGTGATTGGGCTATGTTTTTCTTTTCTTTTTCAGCAGCACATTTCGCAATTGCCTACCACGTAAGCATTACAGCCAGCTTTGCGCTTTAAAAGCAGGCGAGTAGACGATCTTTTACTGTCTGTGCAGGTGCTGCTGGGACACCGTCCACACCAGTCATCGGCCCAGAAGGCTCTGGAGCCATATTTGTGCTTTTGTTGCGATAGCAATGATAAGGACAATGGCGGTGCGTTTACGCCTTCGGAGCAAAAATCCGTAAGCAGGCTCTCCGACATGTAGAGATGACTTTCCCTAACCGAGATGCCTTTGTTCCAATAACGCTGTTAAAGCTGATACTCGTATTCTGAAACTATGGACAGTGCAGGGAATGACGGTGGCAGTAACGATGTCCCACACCCGCATTTTGACACTTCAATTACAGCCAGCTTTGCGGTTTAAAAGCAACCGCTGTCTTGTTGCGGTGTCGTGCCCCAGTGAGCTACTGCCGTTACTGAAGCGTTGGAAAAACTTGTCTTCTTTATGCATATGTCGGTTGCGCCTACTTCTATCCGATGATATCGAATCAAACCCCGGGCCGGATGTGCTGGATAACGTTCTCGCAACATTGAAACGTATTGAATCCGGCCAGGACGAGATTCGAAATGACCTGCGAGCACTAAAGAATTGGCAGGCGTCAGTTGATGTCGAGCTTAAGCAGTTGTCGAGTAGGCTCCGTGCTGTAGAAGTCGATATTGTGTCAATGAAAAGTTCCGTGACCAATACATCGCCTGAATCACTGACAATAGCTGACGGCATTTCCACACAGCTAAAGACAATAGAATCGCGCTGTGAAGACACAGAAAATAGACTTCGCCGCTGCAACTTGCTATTCTTTGGAATCACAGATGACAAAAGCGAATCATGGTCATCATCAAAATCAAAAGTCATTGACATATGCAACCAACACCTTGGTATCACTATCGATCCAGCTCAAATAGCCCGCGCGCATCTGCCTTGGCCAATACAACGGTGAGAAGAATAGACCGGTCATTGTCAAGTTCGCATTTTTCAAGGATAAGCAGCGCGTAATAGAAAAAGGCTACAAGTTCAAGAACACTAATTGTGATGTTCGTGAGGACGTTTCTTTGCATACCCGTATCGCTCGATGCAAACTAATTGAATTCGCAAGAACCAAAAACGCACAATTTAAGCTAACCCTCGATAAACTAAGAATCGATAACAATGTGTACACATACGATGCAGCATCCACCACTGTAGTTCCCCTACCCCGACAGCAAAGACCTAGCCTGGGAACACGTGCATCTAAGAAAAAACCCAATTCACCACATGAGCCTAGCGTGCCCTCGCACCTATCCATATCATTAACTAACATTCGTAACATTCTTCCTGAACGCAACGAAATTTCATCGTATTTAGATGATTGTGAATGCGATATATTGGCACTTACGGAAACTTGGCTCAGCTCTGAAATTACGGATGGTGAAGTTCTACCCGATTCTAACGATTACATTATCTATCGCAGAGATAGGGCAGACAGAAGAGGTGGTGGGGTATTGCTCGCCATAAGAAAACATATCACGTCATTTCTTGTGCCGATGTCTTCGAGTCTAGAAATTCTGTGGGTCTGCGTATCATTTCCCCAATAGAATGCAATTTATGGTATATGCTACAGACCACCCGATAGCTCCTACAATTTCATTTACAAATTCACGATAGCATTACCTCTATTCGATCCAAATATAACAAAGCTGACATGTTTCTTCTTGGTGACTTTAACTTTCCAGACATTGACTAGCAGAACTTGCGAGGCCATTCACGTGCATCTTGTGAGTTCGTTCAACTAACACTCCATTTTTCACTTGTGCAATTAGGCGACCAACCAACTCGTATCAATAACATTTTAGATCTTGTTCTATCGTCCGCGCCCGAGAGGGTAAACACTATCACTTTTGCAGATGGGTTCAGTGACCATCGGTTATTACAATCCAGAGTTCATACACCTTCATGCTCACGTCACCTGAAAACTAAACAAGTATTTGATTACAAAAGAGCAAACGTCAGCGCTATTAACAATGGTCTGGAAAGCTTCACATCGTCATTCTTGGCAACTTTTTCGGAGCGTACAGTGAACGAGAATTGGTGCCTGCACAAAGAATAATTAATAGAATTAGCACATGCGCATATACCAAAGGTTTCATTTCGCGTGAACTCATCGAAACCATGGTTCAGTAAAGCTCTTCGTACTCTAAAAAATAAAAAGAAGCGTCTCTACAGGACTGCCAAACGTGTGGACACACCTGAATCTTGGAGCGAACATAAGTCTCGTGATGCAGCCTACTGCAATGCCCTGCGTACGTCAAGCTAAGCAAAAGTATTTCTCTTGCGATCTGCAATCACTGCTTCAAAACAACCCCCCCCCCAAAAAAAAAAAATTGGAAAACGATCTCTCCCGCTAAAGATTCCGACATTTCACAACTGCTTGATAGTTCTGGCTTGCCGATTGCACGAGAGCTTTCAGCATCTATCTTTAACAATCACTTCACGGCCGTATTTACAAAGGAAGACCATTCGAAAATACCAACACCCATCGAACTCGAATATCCATACATGACCCCTATCAATATAACAACTACTGGCGTTGCTGAGCTGATCAACAACCTTAAGATTTCAACTTCTTCCGGCATGGACGGTATAAACTAAAAAATCTTAAAATATACAGTAGTACCCTCAAGAACCGTCTTTTCTCACTTGTTTCAACAGTCCCTGTCAACAGGGGAAGTTCCGTGTGACTGGAAGGTCGGCAAAGTTATACCTTTTTTTAAGTCTGGCGATAAGAGCGCTGTTAACAATTACCGGCCAATATCACTAACAAGCGTTCCCGGTAAGCTATTAGAACGCAGAATCTTTTCAAACGTAGCAAATCACTTGGAAACTAACAAGTTCTTTTTTAAACATCAACATGGTTTTAGAAAGGGATTATCATGTGAAACACAACTAATCGAATTGACTACAGATATTTTCCTTAACATGGATTCCGGCCCACAGACAGATTCCATTTTCATAGATTTCGCTAAGGCTTTTGATCGCGTTGCTCATTGTCGTCTCATAGCTAAACTTTGATGCTTAAACATCAATTCCCTAACAGTATCTTGGATAAGAAATTTCTTGTCATTCCGTGAGCAATTCATCGTCGTCGATAACTATATTTCCAGTATCAGTGATGTAACATCTGGCGTACCACAAGGAAGCGTACTCGGACCATTACTTTTTCTCATCTATATTAACGACCTGCCATCTGAAATAACGTCATCCATTCGCTTGTTCGCAGATGATTGTGTTATCTATCGTCAAATCTGCTCACCTTCCGATCACGTCGCTCTTCAACGAGATCTTGGCCGTATTACTAACTGGTGCTCTTCTTGGCAAATTACCCTAAATACTGATAAATGCAAACTAATAACATTCACCCGCAAAAAGACATTTTCCGCTTTCGATTAGTTACTGGATAAGAACCCCGTTACTCGCACCAACTCATACAAGTACCTCGGCATTCTCCTTACACCTAACCTGTCATGGTCTGCGCACATAGAAAAAATAACTGCTACAGCGTCACGTACGCTCGGTTATCTTAAACGTAATCTGCGCGATGCTCCTGCCATCACCAGACAACTCGCCTATCAGACATTCGTAAGGCCACAACTGGAATTCGCAGCCCGTATCTGGTCACCTCATCAAGCTTACCTAATCGCGACTCTCGAGTCAGTCCAAAATCGCGCCGCCCGCTTCATTGTCAGAGGTTATCACTGCGACTCTAGGGTGACTAGCATTAAGTCATCTTTATCTCTCTCATCTTTTGAATCGCGAAGAACCATAGCATTGCTTTGTTTGTTTCACCGAATAATCCATAGCACGCGCCCGTCCACCCTGCCGCTCACTCGTCCATCTCGTCCATCTCGGCGTCTACATAATCATCTCAGTTTCCAGCATATCTTTGGCCGAACTAATGCTTTCAATTCATCCGCGCTACCACGTGCCATTCAGCATTGGAATAACCTACCAAACGACATAGTTGACATTCTTGACCCTGATTCCTTCAAAGCACGCTTATGCATATTATTTCCATAATTCATCACAAGTAACCTTATTGCGCACCTAAGTAATTGCCTATAGCGAAGTGTTATTGTTTTTGTTAGTTTATTTTTTGCATTGCGTTAACATTGTTCTTTCATCTTCACCAGCTAACATTTGTATAATTTCTTGGCACTCCTTTTTTGCTACTTCACACAGTCGTTTTGTTTCATTTATCGCGTTATTTATATTGTTAGATATTTGTTCTTTCATCTTTACCCGCTAATAATGTATAATTTCTTTGTACTTTTTTCTTTTTGCTAATTTCGTGTATCCTCCCCTCACGAAATACTCCTTCGGGAGCCTGTGAGGTAACTGAATAAATAAATAAATTACGATTCTAGCCCGAGATTCCCCACCTTGGTTGCGTCAAAAAAGGTGTGTGGAGAAGCGCACTTGCAGGTCTTGCATATCGTCTGCCAGAAGCATACAGTTTCCCCTTTTCCCGTCCCCCTATGTAGGCTAGCGAACCACACGTTTTTTTTCTCGTTAACATCCCCGCCTTCTCTCTTTTTGTCCTTCTATCTAAAAGACGCTTTTTGAATGCCTCCTTCTGGGAGGAAAAAATGCAGGCTCTCCCGTAATCGAGAGTAGATGCAAGCATGGAATGGCTACCGGCAAAGCAGATTGGTTGGAGATGATACAAGCCACAATCTTAAAATGGGTATAGTGCATGTTCGCAAGGGCACACCTCACAACACCGCACCACACAACACCACAGAATCATCCGCGGTGCATCAGACGCTGCCCGCCTGGTCACGCAGTGTGGTGCTATCTCTCGAAGGAGGTGGCGCAGAATTCGAGCCGAAGAACTCCCGGACCGTTGGCGTTTAAAAGAGCACAGGCAACCCTGCCTCAGCGCCAAAAGAAGAGGATCAAGTGTATGGTGCCCTGTATCTGCCTTTTGAACATCGCTATAGGAAATGACAAATAAATGTTCAGCGTACTAGAAGTTACAGCTTGAGTGACATTGTGAACAAACATTAGGAAAAACTCGGAAGAAATATCTTTTGTAACTTGTTTGGACAGTACCTAGCGTATGTTGTGCGGTCCTGTACAAAGGTTGGGTGCCAGAGACCGCATTTCCTGAACATTTGACTGGTTGCCCGGATGATCTCGTTTTGTTCTCGCAACGATGCCCTGGTGTGAGTGCCCGGATAACGGCTTTGGCTTTTGGATCAAGGTCACTTGAAGGTCGCCGACAACGCGATCTAAAAGCATTTTATGATTAAAAGCCCAGCACAAAGTTAATGCTCCCCTGTACTGTTCGCGCTTATTATCACGCTAGGGCAAGAAAGAATGTAAGAGTGCGTGAGTTACAGATTACCGGTATCAAATACATTAGCCAGACACGAATATAACCAGACACGGTAATCAGAGTCCTCTTAAACCTGGCTATCAAGCAGGTGAGCTTTGTTAGCCATTTTTCCTTAAATACCCAACTTGTAGGTGAGCCCACCATGGCTGCACAAGAAGTTGGTTGTCTCAGTTTTTACCATTTTAATTCAAGGACCTTCTTTGTTATCATATTACGGTAAACCTGCAATCTACCCTACCACCGTCTCGTTTGTCTTTATTTATATTGCTCACTTTGCCGACATGAAAAAAGAATGACTGAACTAGGCACATTGAAATTTCTTAAAGCTTCCCCGCACTTCCCTTTTTGACCATTAGTAGTCCAGTGATTCTTGTATAAGAATCAAAATGTGTTTATTGGAAAAGTTTGACATAGAGGAAAACAAAAGTGCACCGAGAGTAATATAAAAGCAACGTGCCACCCACTCTATATTATAATGTTGGCCTCGTGCCGCCGATATGTGATTCTGCATGCAACTTCGTAACTGCCCGCATGTGACAGTGCATTCAGAATAGGCTTCTATTCTGCGCCTTTTCAACCTGCTCACTATGAAGCATATCCCCGGTGTGATGCGCGGTGTCAATTGTATGAAAAAATTTTTGGAGCATTCTTTCCGTGTCTTTGCATCGAAAATTAGAAGTTTCCGGCACCGCAAGTTCTGTGTAGTCTGCTGCATTTCTGACAGATGGCTCCCATATATGGCGAGAAAGTGCACTCAGTCTTTCTCGCAACTTTTCCCGTACATTGCGAAGAGTAATGGGATCTGTCCATGTTTTTAAGAAGGAAGTAAGAAGAGTATGTTATTACCACACAACACGGAAGGAAAGAAGGGGAGAGGTAAACTTGGTTATAACATTTGGTAATAAAAGAAATGGAGTAGTCGATAGTACAAACAAAAGTTGTCGCAGTTTCACCTGAAAGGCGAAGCATCAATTGCGATAGCAAATTTGTAGAGAGATATACGGAGTAATGATAGTAGCTTTATCAACTGTATAAACTTGGACATGCAGCAGCACCGGCAACACGCAGAACTGTTGTCGACGCCGTCGGCGTTTTGCCCGCGTTCGCACAAAATGCGTGCGGCGTTGGTGACTGTTGCCGGAGCCTCTGATATAAATAGGCACTTGGTGACACAGCTAAACGTCGCCTCCCTTCCCTCCCCCACCCCCCCCCCCCTCCTCCACGGCCTCTCGCGCATCGGAAGAAGGCGCGTTTGCTCTACATATATGGTGATTGTAAAGGAGTAAAGAGACGCGTACTTCTGCAGCCCTTAATCTCTGCACGGCACAGAACGCTCGTTTGTTCTCCGCCGTGCGTTCACTCCCCGTGAAAGCGCGCGTCCCTCGCGCCCTTTCACTCGCACATACAGCGTTCGGCGGCGCGCGGCGACGATTTCATCTCCATTGACGTCATACGGAACCTCACGGCGACGGCGACGCCGACGGCAGAAATCTGCTTTGGAGTGTCCATATAATTGCTATCGCAATAAAAAGCAGATTGAAGGAGGAGATGGAAAGCTTTGTCCTCATCAAATACACGCCAATGAAGACTGAGAAAAATCTCAGCGCAACCTAAATAATGGCGAAATGCAGGAACAGCAGATCGACAGAACACGAAACTTCGTGTCGGAAGACTCGATGTTTGTTGCGGTGATTTGCTAAAAATTTTCATACGTCCAACAATAAACGTAATAACCTGGTATCTGTCGGAGTTGAGCATGGGGAGAACGCTTTCTGAGGGACGTGGTTCAGGGCCGTCGATTAGATTTGTTATCTCTTGCTTGGTAGATCTCAACACGTGTGGACTCTGAGCCATCTGTCATACGGGGACCTCTCGCTCGCTTTCGGCATGGTTTTGCTTAATTTGTCATAATGCGCCGCGAGTGGTCGTGAAAGGGGTTAAGCCTTACTGAGCCTGATTCGCTGCAGGCAAGAGTAGAAGCAGCCGGTCCCGATGCATTGGAGTGAGAACGTAGACGTTACGAGATACGAGGCCTTAAGACAGCCATCCGAACTGAGATGCGACACGGGCGTGCTTTCTTGAATTGAGGCATTTCTCCACCCTTCGAACTACGATTGGACAGGTTTCCATACAGCAGTAAACGATGATGGAATCCTAGAAAATAAAATGAACAGCATGAAAATCCTGTATGGAGGCGCAACACAAGGGTTACCTCCAGAAAAGTGTCCGGAAATTCCTTCTGCAAGCTTGATAAACTTGCCGAAGAGAATAAAAAATTGATAAGATACGTTCTCGCCCCTTCCTCTCCGCGTTTCTGCGCCCCCATTGCACGTCGGATTTTACTGCGATTAGTACGAAACTCGGATGGCACACGAGAAAAACATACGGAACTGCAGCTTTTCATTTAGCGGTCTCACAGCGGCCTCACAGAAAGGTTCACAAAAACCATTAAAAACAAAAGAAAATTAGAGGCCAGCTTAAAATGGTGGCGCTCTATTCACGCTTACTATAGGCATGATGTGCCGTAAGGCGGATCACCTGTATAATTGTTCCGAGCAAATGAACCTCCCCCTTTTAAACAGTCATGGCTTTAAAAAATACGTACTTCAAGAGAAAATACAAGCAAGCTCTACACCTCCCAATTACGACCGCGAACGAAAAGTTTGAGGCTCTAGGAATACACAATACTTTTGACGAGCTCATGGAAGCCCAAAGAATTGCCCAACTGGAGAGACTCTCGCAGTCTCCGACGGGGCAACACATTCTCCAATCACTCGGGGATTACATACAACACCCAATTCGGACCAAAGCGGGACATTCCCACAGATTTAAGAAAAAACATACACGTCCCACCATTACTATAAGAATACTCACTCTCTGCACAACCAAGAGCGCAGGCGCAAAAGAGCCAAATCCTTACGAAAACGCTTCGCAAACTCTAAGGACGTGGCCAACAGTGAAGCTCGCAGTTTCCCCCCTTGCTTTTCGCCGCATCGACCCTCGCGTAACTGTCCACATATCCAATAGACGCTGCCGAGTATCGGGATCGAGACGCTATGGCAGCGGCTGTACTAGATCAGCAAAATGATATCATCGCTGCAAGCTCAGTTATTACAACCTCGCCGGAGGTCGGGGAGGAAGTCGCAATCGCATTGGCGTACGCCTCCTCCGCAGCCAAATTCATAGTCAGCGACTCAAAGACAGCTATACTAAATTTCGCGAAAGGGCGCATTTTGCCTGAAGCCCTCAAAATTGTGGCCAGGGTACCCGAATTACTATTATTATTATTTGATTTGAAAACATATACACAGGAAAGAGAAAGCGAGAAGCAAAGGCTGGCAGCTGCCACCAGAAGGGGCACAACGCCTGCCTACTCTTCGGAAAGGACGAAAGAAACACAGAAGGAAAGATAGGAAGGAGGGGAGGAAGGAGGAAAGGAAAGGGTACCCGAAACCCGGCGAAGATGCACGCAGCAACTCGTTTGGGCACCGGCGCGCTCCGGTCTTACGGGAAATGACGCTGCTCACAGTGCGGCCATCCGCGGCCGCACCACAACCTCTTGCGATAAGCAGTTCGAATCCCTCCTCCTTTCAGGCAGGGACCGGATGGTATCCTACAAGGAAATTGTACAATTCTACCGCCAGAGCAGGGGCCATTATCCTGCCACACACAAAAATTTAGATAAAAAGCAATCAGTTACCTGGCGCCTTTTACAGACGCACACTTTGCCAAACCCAGTGACGTACAGTCACCTCTATCCCGGGCTATGTACCGCAGATTGTAAATTATGTGCAGGTAGAGCCGATCTTCACCACATCATGTGGGCATGTCCCCTGATAAGGACCAGAAAACGCACTAGCTTATTACCTCCCCTTCCCATCACTACCCTAGAGCAGTGGGAGACTGCACTTCTCAGCTCGGCCTTGGATATCCAACTCCGGTTCGTCCCGATGGCCGAAAACGCCGCCAAAGCGCAAGGCCTAGCCGCCACCTGAGGAAGTTGAGGACAGGCCCTCCCACTTTCCTGGTTCTTAAATTCAATCTCGGACAAAATAAAGTTTACACTTCTAGTACCACTTCAAAAACGAGAGAAAAACCACCTCGAAAAATACCAGCTTATTCCATAAAAGAAGCAAGTTTAAAAGAATGCTTGAAAGTTAGAAAACTCTCTGCAAGGGCGATTTTACGGAGATATCACTTGTGCCTATTTAGTGTTAGCTCTTTTGTTACCGTAATTCTCAATATCCCGGCATATATTCTACAGATATATATGTATATGTATATATTGAAAGCAAAGCGTTAGATTCTAGCCGTTCTTGACAGCAGACGTTTTCTTTAGCCCACCTGAGTCTTTAAAGAGAATTAGCCAAAATAAAAATTTGAAGAAGAAAATATAGCGACAAGTGTTTTAAGTCTGCGACTTCGGAGTAAAAGCAGATAACACCAAAATCTGTATTGAAAATTTGGTTTGCTTGACGCATAAACATAAAATTAAAAAGCGTGCCAGGGTAACCAAATTTCTTTAATAAACTTGAACACTTGAATGACGTAAAACGTTTGAAGAAGGAATGAGTACAAATGTCTGAAGAAGCAACAGAAGTAGCTGGTTTACTGAATTTAGTTGGTCTTCCGACATTTCGCGTGCTCTAATAGATTCATCACTCGAACCCTTCGACGAACTATTAGCTCACGAAGCACGTAATACGTAAAAGATCCACAACGAAATAGAACCACGTACGTTCGACGCCCGTGTTAAACCTGCATCATTCGATGTGTATGTGATGCATTACTATGCAGCAAACGGCAGTATAGATCGTGTGCTTTCGAACGGCATAATTTTTTAGACAATGGAATAGACATTCCCTTGTTAACTGCAGACAACGACTTAATTCGATAGCATGTGAATATTCGCACCGGTTGATTCACTGGTGCATGTCCGCGAATTAAAATTCAGTGAGTACATTAGGGTTAGGTGAGTAAATGGATTTAATACCATATCTGTCTGGCAGTTATGCCGTACCCAGAATTCTATGGCTATGCTATGGCA